>NC_085869.1:27948210-27973210 GCF_034702125.1 Engraulis encrasicolus | reverse complement strand
CTTTCATCTCCCTCTCTCTCTCTCTCTCTCCCTCCCTGAGCAGGCCCTACTACAGAGGGCCCTATCTTCTTTGATTCCTTTTCAAGAGAATTCACAAACTCATGATATGCTGATGCCAGTGACTGGTGCAGGTGCTCACACCAAAATGGTCCAGAAAAACAGCCAATGGATTTAGAAGAAGCCTTTGAACTACAGACACACACAAAGTTGTTAGTTTGCTGAGCATGATGTGTTTAATTTTGTAAAGTTTGCATTCAATAAAGGTATTACATAGGCAACGTAAAATACAAACCCCAACTCCGGTGAAGTTGGGACGTTTGGTAAACTGAGAATAAAATCAAAATGCTATCATTTTCAAAACATTCAATGCATTCCTTAGATGGAGAATAGTGAAAAGACAACATATCAAGTGTTAAAACCGAGAAAAAATATTGTTTTAGGGGACATATGTACTCATTTCTAATTTGATAACTGCAACATGTCTCAAATAAGTTGGGACGGGGATCAGTGACATGTAATAAACATCCAAATAAGATAAAACAACAAAGAAGAACATTTCAAAATGAATTGTACTGATGGACCATATTAGTGTCCAAGACCATCACAGAGAGGCTGAGTCACTCAGAATTAAAGATGCAGAGGGAACTATTACCATAGTTATTACATAAAGTTTTGAATTCCCTTCATTTACTGTGATTGAGTGTATATAAGACATATTTTTGTCATTAAAATCATTGTATAGGTTCATGACATCATGAAATATATATTGGCTGTAGTCTCACTCTAGCACTCCGAGAATTACACTTGACCAAAACTTGACCATATTAAGAACACTTCATGTGTGCAAATGATAGAGGGGTTTAACATTCCCCTATCTACCCGTAACCTGATTTACATCATATCAGGTAAATCCACCCGAGCTCACTTGAAATAGACCCAGAAGACATGGGAAACTGTCCGTTGCTTACAAAAGTCAGCAGAAGTTGCAGAAGTCAATTATTTTTGAAAATAATAGAGTCTTGCGCATCCTGTGTTACAGTGAAAATTGACCATGTAACTTGTGTTAGTGCTAACTTCAAAAGTCAGCCTCCATGATGGCATGGGGGTGCAGTAGCACATTGGTTAAGCTGTTCTAACTCACCTGTAGAGTTAATACAGTACTGAATGAAATGAATGGGTTTTAAATAGCATGAAAAGCCACTCGTGCATTATATTTTGAAGGGAGATCTTCGATTACTGCCACATAGTAAGGGCAAATTGCATTCTCTACAATGTTTTAACAGTTTAACTCCAACATAAGGACCAGCAGGACATAAAATGGCTGGCTTTTGGTCAAGTCCTGTCACACTGTAAGCACTACAGAAAGGAAAACATTGCAAAACATGACAAGGAATACACCTACCATTTAAGCTGTTGAAATCATGTCCAAGATAGGAATCAACACTGTTTTTATAGTGTTGTTCTTTGTTTTGTTTTTAGTCTTCCTCGACATTTGCTGCCTTTTGAGACGCGTTGGATTTACATATTCATGAATATCCCCCAAAACAATATTTTTTGTCAGTTTTGATGGCTGATATGTTTTCTTTGTACCGTTCTCCAACTAATGTCAGAACCAGACTTTTTGAAAATGGCAGTATTTTGTTATTATTCACAATTAACCTTGCGTCGCAACTTCTATGGAGTTGGGGTTTGTACATTTACTGCACGACATCCTTGTAATTGCATATTAAATTGGCACATTGTGAGTTCATTCCCTTCAGAGCTGCTGGCCTCATTGTATTGATCACACTGTCTTATTGTTCAATGAGAACGCAGATCACTTCCTCACTGTCCAACACCAGAGAGCATGGGTGTCAATATACACTGTTGACTATGTATTGCCCCATCCGGTTGACCTCAAGTGACTAAGGTTAAAAAACAAAAGCAAAAAAAATACAATAACATGTTGATGGAGAGATACATTTATTTTGCTTGCTTTCTTGCCTGAGCTTCAAATGTTACTGACGTTGGTGCTGACCTCTACATACTGTCACTGATTCTAATCCAGCGATGGGCAACCTGGATTCAGATGCTGGCTAATCCAGTGCCATGTATTCAAAATTACCTTGTTTTTTATCTGTCCAATTCAACAAGGTCATAGTCTAATAAGACAGGTAAAACCAGGTCATTTGGAATATGTGGCACTGGATTATAGCTTCTGAATCCAGGTTGCCCATCACTGGTTGGCATGTATTTTGCTCATTGACTCAATCCTGACGCCAATAAGAATGTTTGCATCTATATGATTACCCATATTGACGCCAATGAGAGAGAGGGAGTAACATTAATTGACTCCAATAACGGAGCGTATCCAAGGCAGGAAGAAAGGCACCCTCATGTAGACTTCTGGGTAGTTTACGCTGTCGCAGGGCTGCGTTGTGTAGGCCGTAGTGCCGTAGAGAACTCTACTCTTCCCCTTCCCACACAGCAGAGGACCCCCGGAGTCGCCCTGACAACACAAAATACACACACACACACAACAATTAGCAGTCACCATGGCAACATACAACACCACAAACGAATCATACTCTTCTACTGTACACTCTGCTCTTGTGCACTTGTCCTTGTTTGAAGTCACTTAAGATAAAAGTGTTTGCTAAATGTAATGTAATATCATTTTATGTAAAAAAAAAAAAAAGCCAAAAAAAACAGCAGTTACCATAGCAACACAACAATCAGCATCCAGCTTCTCTCGTGTCTCGCCATCTCTCCTGCTGGTCTGGGTCTCTCTCCCATCAGCCATCCTGCCTGGCAGAACCCCCATCTGCCTGTATTACCCATCTCCCCTGGTGTACACCTGTCTAATTCAGCATCTTACCTGGTGGAAGACATCAGCAATCTGCCTTACTGAGGCGTCTTACCTGGCAAAAAGCTCCCTGTGTTACATCTTCTGTCCCATTCAAACATCTCTGCCCCCGTCCACCTTACCTGGCGGCAACCCTCTCTGTCTAACTCATCTCACCTGGCAGAAGCCGTCTTTGCCATCGGAGATGCTGCAGGCCATCTGGTCTTGGTTGTAGTACTTCTCCCAGGAATCTTTGCAGGTTGAGCCTTTGTCCAGGGTGACGGTAGTCTCGTAGAGGACCGACTCTGCACCCCCACCCAGCACCCTCTTGCCCCAGCCGGCCACCTCGCACTGTGTACCTGGCTTCAGGTAGCCAAACTTCTTTGGCAGCTTGAACACCGACACAAATCTGGTCAGGTTCACTGGATGGTCCAGCTGGGAGGGGAGGGAGGTTGAGAGAGAGAGAGACACAAACACACAGGTGTTAGAGAGCTGGACTGAGGTTACGTACGTACAGGTACATGCCTAGCATCACACACACTCACCTTGAGCAGCATGATGTCGTGTTGGTGGCCCCGTGGATCATCAGCAGGTACAGGCTTGGTGGGGTACTTAGGGTGGGGGATGGACTTAGATACACCAACACGCTGCTGGCTCTTCTCAGCCTTGCTGATGTTGTGGGCACCAAGGACTACGACATCTGGCTTGGACCTGAAACCACAAATCAATGGCAGAATATTTGCTCACAGGGCCACACGGAAACTCCCCCATACTGCTAATGTCATAAAAGGACCCCCCCCCCCTCTAGCTCCGCCCCTACTACAAATCATCAAACAGTACAGAACGGTACGGTACTGTACCGTACTTAAATATGCAATAAAAAGTCATAATTATTAGAATGTAGTACTGTATTTCCTACATTTTGTAGGAGCAGCATTTTGTCATCTATAAGGCCTAGACCAGGGGTGTCAAACTCAAATTGACCGAGGGCCAAAATCAAAATCTGGAACGAAGTCGCGGGCCGAACTCAACCATTACTTTTTAAAAATGGACTAAAATAGTGCATGCATGTTCATACTTAAGTTTAAATTTCACATACACTCTTTTCCATCATATTTGTTAGTTAAAATGTGTCTGCACATCCTGTGACACAGCAAATTTCATGTTTAACTTGTGTTACGCTATACACTAAAGGTGTATGTGGGACAACTGTAATAGACATTTGAAATGATCTCGCGGGCCAAATAAAATGGCTCCGCGGGCCAAATTTGGCCCCCGGGCCTGAGTTTGACATCCCTGGCCTATGCTCTTTATATGATGTCAAAAAAGCATATACACACATATGTAATGTAGGTATTTTTTATGTATATAACTTTTTCACTATAATTCTCAGATGAAAATGTCATTTTCAAAACATCACTTAAATCTTTCGTCATCAGTTATATATTCAAGAGAGAGAGAGAGAGAAACAACATCCTCTTCTGCAACATCACACTCAAGGACCGAGGACCCTGAGAAAGATAGATAGAGAGAGAGAGAGAGAGAGAGAGAGACTTACTCCAGGCAGTGTGCAGCAGTGAGCACGTAGTCTTCTCTGATCAGCACTCCTCCACACACATGTGCCTTCTCCTGCCCCGTCTGTAGTGAGGCCATGTAGGGTCGCGAGTGCGGCTTGGCCTCCTTACCCCCAAAGATGCCACTCTGCATGGCACCTGTACACACAAACACAACACAACACACACACACATACACACACACACACACACACACACACACAAACACAAACATAAACACACACACACACACACACACTTTAACTTAAAGAACATTAAAGCACATGTATACATAGAAAAGAACAGGAAGACTACAACACAGCAGCTTCAAACGTATATTTTTGTTCCTCTTCATGTTTGACATACAGTATGTCACAGAAGTGAGTACACCCAATTTTTGCAAATTTGTAAGTATATCTTATTATCTTTTCATAGGCCGTGTTTGCCCGAAACGTCTCACAATGAAAAGGGATGAAAAGGGAGGTCATCGGTGTGTATTTCATCTTCGCCTTACATTAAACTTTTACATTTTGAGTCTACACCTGGTTAAAATGAGATGGGTGTGAGATTTTAATGAAATCCTATGGAGAGTATCATGATTTGCTTCAGTAGTCACAGTGCATGTTGACATGCATGTTTCTTTTAGGTGTAATTCAGATTTCCAATGTTGACGGCATTCATACATCGCCAAACCATGTCAGTCCCACTACCATGCTTGGCTAGCCAGATGATACACTTTTTTGTAAAAAAAAGCAAACAAGTATCAAATACCACACTACTCTACTCTCTACTGAACTGAACTAAAGTGAGTAAAAACAGATGAGTAATATTAAAAACAGATGATTGTACAAATGAAAGTCTTACCTGACAGAGAGAGATGAGAGAGGAGCAGCAACATCAACATCCTTCACAGCAGAAAGAAAGTAACATATCTCTCTCTCTCTGTCTCTCTCTCTCTCTCTGTCTCTCTCGCTCGCTCGCTAGGTCTCTCTCTCTCACGTACGCACGCACGCATGCACGTACACATGCACGCGCACACACACACACACACACACACACACACACACACACACACACACACACACACACACACACACACACACACACACACACACACACACACACCACCACCCCACTCATGTTTGCACTCTCTCGCTCTCTCTCTTTCTCTCACACGCACACGCACACACACACAGGAAACCCTGACAGCATCATAGCGTGGTGGAAACTTAAGTTGACACCTGTGCAAACTAGCAGCCCACCAACACATAGCAGGCACAATGTTGTGGTGGGGTCCCAAACACACACACACACACACACACACACACACACACACACACACACACACACACACACACACACACACACACACGCACACGCACGCACGCAGGCAGGCAGGCAGGCACACACACACACACACCATAGAATCACACTCTCTTTCAACACACTTTAGATTCTTACTATGAACTTTTACAGTCTGTCATCCATTCCCTCTCTGTCTCACATGAATAGTGAAAACGTGCATTTAATTTCAAATAAAAAATGTAACAATATTAATGGGCTAACAAATGTTTGATATTTCTTGAAATTATTTAGATCCCATCGGGACAAGTTTGGGAAGGACTGGCTTTAGTCCTGGACCAGCCCTGTAGACCCGTTCGCAATTTTGAGTTGAGGGCGTTTCTCACTGGATTTGAGTTAGTGGGTTCCTAGACATTAAAAATCACGGAGGTGTTCGTCCACCATAGTGCCAGATTTTTCACAATATGGCCGCCAAATATGGCCGCAATTGCCTATGACAAATATCTGTCTTTTTACTTTTAAACTGTTTATACACATGTCATACATAAAGTCTGACCAATTGTTTGAGAGGAATTCCATTCTGACAATTACATGAGGAGGATGTGTGATTTTGACCTTAAAAGGTCATTGCCAAGGTCAAATTTGCTATTCTGAAGAGCGTTAATAGACTTCCATTGTAAAAATGAGAGACAAATGATCAATTATGGCATGAGGAGTTATTTGCTGATATTACTATGATTATTTGTGTCAGTATAGTCCTTAAAAGGTCAAGGTCAATGTCAATGTCAAGGTCTTTTCCCTATTCTGAAGAACTCAGCCATGTGCTTGCCCATTAAGTCATTATTAAGAATAAGGAACTGCCACTTAATGTAAATCTAACATTTCTAACATTTAATATTTCTTAACACATGATGGACCATCATAGCATAAATAATTAATGAATAAATGTGATGATAAAGACCTAGGCTTAAATTAAGCCAAAAACACAATACATTTACTAAGGTGGAACATTGTAACATTGTAGTGATTTATTTATTTTAACTCAAAAAATCATGTTATCATTATGATATCATATCTTATGATAATGGTTTCAGGCATTTTAATGGCAGGAGTATGCCAGGTGTGTGCTCCTGCCACCCAGTTGCTTAGGCTCATGCCTTATTTTGGGGTCGTTGGTTCTTGCAAGTATGTTGCAGACTCTATGAACTAGAAATGCCCCTCTCTAAATGTGCCCTCTTATAGCACTACTGATGGGAGGAAGAGCATTGATTCCAGCACCATAAGATATCCAGCCTGCTCTACATCTACCGGTTTCAAGATGTCGACAACTGAAGAAAAGAATTACGAAACAAGGTCAGAGTGTTCACATTCATCTAAAAACTCTAAATCATCAAAGCGCTCTGCTAGATCAGCAGCTAGCTTAGCCGCAGTTGGGGCACGAGCTAGGGCTGAAGCTGCACGTACCAGAGCAACTTATGCACAGAAGGAGATTGATCTTAAAGTAGAGAAGACACGTCTCGAAGCCACATTGGAGGCCTTAGAGCAAGAGAAAGAAGCTGAGGCCGCTGATGCTGAAGCTAATGTATTGGAATCTGCAGTTGATTCGGCATTCATGGGGGAGCTCACTGGAGCTCATGACATTGACCAAGGCTCATCATATCATTCAGTTGAGAGAACAGAGAAATATGTTCAAGAACAGTATGACTATGTGAAAGCTAAGGGGCCAACAGATGATCTGGAACAGGATAAAATTGCCGATTTCACTCCTTCAGCAGCTGTTCACCCCAATTCGCCTGATGATGCTCATCAACATAATGAGCCACCTAGTCAACGTGAGCGTTTGCCTGCGAAAGCCACAACATCTACTGCAACAGCCACTAATACAACGCGACAGCCGCTGCAATTCACAGTGAAAAAAGAGGGTGCATCTAGTGCACCACGTCCAGCATCTGAGCCAAGGACGCCACGGACACCCAGAAACAATACAGTGCATGACAACAACCCACAGGTAGGGGGATACAGTTCAAATGCATCAGTCCTCGGAAGGTTCCTTGCTCGTCGTGAGCTACTTACAGCCGGACTAACAAAGTTCGACGACAAACCCGAAAACTACTGGGCCTGGAGGTCCGCCTTCTCTAATGCCACTGAAGGCCTGGGTCTGAAACCTAGTGAGGAGCTCGACCTGCTAGCTAAGTGGCTAGGACCTGAGTCTGCTGAGCACGCAAGGAGAGTGAGATCTGCTCGCATCAACCAGGGGCGGAGTGGCCCACCTTTTCCCACCGGGAGAATTTTCCCCTTGGCGGCCCTCTTTTAAAAAATAAAAAAAACAAACAAAAAAAAAATAACAAAGCGAACAACATGGTTTCCTAACCAAAAAGACAAAAGCCACGAAATCTGCAGTCGTACTACATGTGGACATTAGTGTTGTCAAAATATCAACCTGAAGTGGAGAATTGTAGCCTACACCTTGATGAAATGCACAGCCAGTGGTGTAGTCTACGTAAAACGCAGGTATACGCACCCATTTCAAAATTTCAGGGATTACAGTATACCCACTTAAAATTGATTGATCCATTATTTACAATAGCAGAAATATATACAGTATATCCACATCGAAAAATGCTCAAATATACAGTATACCCACTTCAAAAAGTAGACTACACCACTGGAGCCATCATCACAGTCCAAAGCATTCATAGGCCTACTAGGTTAGGCTACATCACGCTACTGTTCCATGCAAATGTGCACTCCACTGTCATTTTGACAGTTTGAAATTGAAATATCGTTTAACGAAGTGTCGAAGATTTGCCAACATTTTTTCATTAATATTTACAATTATTTATTGGAAATTAACAGATAATATCTTGGATGTAAACTAGCTTCATTTTACTCTTAACTGTGGTTCTGTGACTGTTGGGGTTTCTGTGTAATTCTGGGGCTCTTCCTGTGTGTCCACCGAGAACAGCTGCCCTGTCGTAAAACTTAGCTTCAGGGGTGTGGGTTATCACAGCCCTCTGGCCGAGTAGCTCAGGCCCACTGGCCACAGACACTTGGTCTGGGCGATGCAATACTCAGGAGTGATCATTTCCTTATTTGACTTAAGAGTCAGTTAGAGGCTGAACTGACCATGTTTATTCTGGTATCTTCTTGTATGCACTGATGCTTTGACCATGTTTGTTACATGATGTAATACACTTGTGGTGTTTAAATACTGATCTCAGATGCAGAACGGAAGAAGAGCTGGGGACAACTGGGGATGCGCTTGGCGGATGGGCGCTAAAGCCCTGATGCTAAAGGCACTAGGCTATGCTACATTATGGTATTCTAAGGGTTAACTGAATTGCTCTTCTCACTTGCAATGTATCAATAAATGTAACTATCTTAATGGCAATGGCATTCGTCTTCTCCTGTGATTTCCTGGCTTCTGGTTCCTTTCCTGTTCTCCTGCACAAAGATGGGTAATGTATGCTTATGGCTGATTGAGCCCAATTCACTAAATAATAACTAAGTATGTAATGGTAATAACAATAATATAAGTACTTAGGTATTAATTGGTAAATGGTAAACATACACGAGTCAGATAGCGGGTAAGATGGTTATCCATTGTGCAACAGGCAATAGCCCAGATTAAGTCTTATTAATTAAATTGGGTTATGGACTATTTTATTGGCCCAGCTAATAATCTTAATTAGCAATGTGGGTTAATAAAAAAGTTACAACAGAAGACAGGATGAGCATGGGCACAAAGTTTTGAGTGTGGGGATTTTTAGAAGAGTAGGCTTACAAAATATAGTATAGTAGCCTATAGCTTACAAAAAGTCTGTCTACATTGTGCAATAAACCCACCATGCAGCAAATAAGCCAAACCTAGCTACTTCAAAGCACAACCATAAGTCAACAAAATGTATAACCAAACGGTGTAGGCCTACCTTAAAACGCTGTCTTCGTCGCAGCAAATGTCTTTGTTTCTTGCAATCACTCTACTTTAATCCACAGCTTAGCCTACACACCCAGCACTGGTCACATCAGAATCTTGTGTGGTAATTATTTTGTTCCATTTCTTCAGACATAGGCTACATCCTAAATGTACCACATATAAATATATGTATGATAATAATATTATTTCGACTATAAGGAGATATACTGGTAGTTCTAACAAATCAAAACAAAACCCATTGCTTCTGTTAGGTGCAGTTCTCTTCCTTACCACTTGGTGGAGTCTGTTCGTAACCCAAGTCAATAACCACAGAGCAAGTGAATCTGGACTGGAAAGACTGTAAACTGTAACAGTCGTGTGGAAATCGGAAAATAAATCATAATGTATTAATATTTCCATCCTTTGGTAACCAATCTACATATCACAGGTTCTTCAAATACTGAAAACGAAACTGTGTTACTAAGATCTTGTAAACTTCCGCGATCTACGGTGTATGAAAATTATCAGTAGAGAAGGGGTGTGGCCAATTTACTGTTTGACACCGTCAGTGAGGTCTTGCCGTCTGGTATACGGTATAAATACTGGCTAGTCAGCTGGGTAAAGATGTAGAGAAGTGGGAAGTGGGAAGTCAGTGCATGGAAGTACAATTTCAAATTTCAGGGCTGGCTAAGAACGCAGAGCGGCTGTAGTATTACATTTCACGGCCGCGGCCCACCGGGACAAGTCCCCGATCTCCCGACGGCCACTCCGCGCCTGGCATCAACTACCCTGGCGAGGTCCTCAGCATGGTCTGGCAAAGATTAGCGCTGATCTAAAACCCGGAGGATCCGGTTGGAGAGCCGGGTCAAGACCTCATCCGAACAGACCGGATGGCTGTCGTGCATTGATCCGCCAAAGGCGGGTCAGACGGCATTTCATTAATATGTCAACAAAATGGCAGTTACAGCGCGAGAAATTGTGAAACCGGAATATATCCTCTTTAGTTGACTACAACAGCCATTCTCTAATCTCCCTAGTATGCTGTTCAGTCACGAACACTCACTGAGTAAAACTGAACCAACTCCCGCCTCGTCATTCATCGAGCCTGTTTGATCCGTCCAGCCTGTTGTGGCCAATTGAGTCGCGGATCCCCGCTCCCTATGTGTGTGCTTCTGACTCTGTTGAGGTCTACATTTCTAAATGTTAACAGTGCTCTGCCAACGCTTTAACATCTCAGTCTGTAGGGTAGCCTACTCTTAGGGAAATTATAGTCTACAGACGTGACTCTACTATCACTCACTGCGTTACAGCGTACAGTCTTTAAAGCCACTGCTGTCACTCCCCTCGTCCGAGTCACTCAGCAGCGGCGCCCTCGGTGACACGGTGAGACGAATCCTGAATGAGTTGTTGGTAGCAGCGAATCCCCTACGGATCGGATCAATGCTTAAGTTTCGAGTGTGCGAGTCGCAAGGCAACTCTGCAGCGGAAGCGAGTGGTCATCTGCTGCTCGCCTCCTAACTGTCCCTGCTCAACTAGACTTCTGCTCCCAAATATTTGACTTTTAGTCTTCTTAAATACAAACACACACATTATTTATTGCAAAATAAGGAACATGCCGTTTCACTGCTGCCAAAGGCTGTTCGAGTTGTGGGTGCATGTTTAGTGAGGAGACCCAGGTGGGTCGGATCTCAGCACGAGTTTAGGAACTGTGACATTCATAAAGTGAGTTTTGTTGATCAAACTGTCTTACTCTTTGATTTATCAACGTGAATTGATAAATGGAACAACAAAGGCGAGGCGCATAGCTACTTAACGGCAGAAACGCTTTAAAAAATACATTATTATTATTTATTTTTATTTATTTTAAATAAGTGATCCGTGTGATCCGAGTGATCCGTCTAATCCGGATACCCTCCTTGGAATGATCCAATCAATCCGGACGCCTCAAAGATTCGAGTTAAGCACCTCTAGCAAAGATTAGAGGAAGTGTACGGATCACCAGAGGCCATGGAGGCATCTCTCTTTAGTAAGCTTGAACGCTTCCCCAAGTTCACCAGTAGAGAACATAAGCGGCTGCGGGAGCTAGGTGACCTCCTCCTGGAAATTGAGGCAGCCAAGGATGGATACCTGCCTGGACACGGCGCGAGGCATTAACCCGATCGTGCAGAAATTGCCCTTCAACCTGCAGGAGAAGTGGATGGTGCATGGCACGAAGTATAAAGAAAAACACCACACTGTCTTCCCACCCTTCTCCGTATTTGCCGACTTCATTCATGCTGAAGCGAAGATGAGGAATGACCCGAGTTTTGCTTCTGCAGCTCCCAGCAACATGCCACCTAAAGGGGAGAAATTCTCATCAAAATCAGCTAAAATCCCAATAGCTGTGCATAAAACAGAGGTAGACAATCCTGCCAAGGGAGATGAGACCAAGGGTTCAGACAATCTAAAGAAAGAGTGTCCCATACATAAAAAGCCACACCCCCTACCCAAGTGTAGAGCCTTTAGTAGGGATGGGCATACGGTGATTTTTTTCCCGTCGATCGTCGGGAGAATTAATGATTAATAATCGGTTAACCATTAACATTTTTATATTAAAAACAGCACACATTTAGGCCCATCATGTTCTATACTCTTGTATAACAAAAATAAATTAAAAAAACAATGTTTTTCTTCGAGGATTTGTTTTTATTAACAACACAAGTGTTAAAAGATTAACAAGAAAAGTTAAACCTGAACTGGTGCGTCATTGCGCATCCCGCAAAAGGGGGAGGCTTCAAATTGCGAGTCAACGACGGGAGGCATAGTGGCAGGTGATAGTGATGTAGCTCTCCGAGGTTAACGCGGTCCAACCATCTTTGCAATCAGTTCGGTGATCTTCTCTGCTCTGTGTGCACTGCAGCTCCTTCTGTTCCAGGCTAACATCGAGTCGAGGCTAGGTTGAGATAGAGATGAATCACCGCTGTCTTTTACAATGCTTGGATGCGCGGTGTTCAAGTGATACATCATGGTCGTTGTCGATGAACTGTATTTGTAATTTGCATTGCAGTAATTACAGAACACTTTGTCATTTTCTAACCGAAAATGGTCCCACGCCACACTTCGCCGTGACCTCTTCATGGTTAGGCAAAGCCCGCTCTATGGAAGCTCGCATGTAAACAAACGAGTCAAGCCAGGGTAGACCTATGGTGATGGTGAGATATTGCCCCCTGCTGCCCAAAGTGTGTAGGTACTAGGTGTAACAGCGAAATGCATTGAGGACGTGCACTAATGACCTACATTCAAGGTTTTTTTTTTTTTAACGGTTCGTCGGCGAAAATTAATTTCCTCGACGAAATGTTTAATGATCAATCGTCGGTTAATCGATTAATTGTGCCCGTCCCTAGCTTTTAGAGCAAAACTGCTGGACGAGCGTAAGGCCTTCCTTAAGGAGAACGGCATATGCTTCCGCTGTTGTTCCTCAACCTCCCACCAAGCTAAGGACTGCAAGGCCATCATCCAGTGCTCTGAATGCAACAGCACATTGCAGCCCTTCATGCCGGCCCTGCACCATGGTCAACAAAGCCAGCTAGCGCCCCCTCTGTAGAGCATGGCGGGGAGGGAGAGGAATCTACTCCTGCTTCGGTTGCTACCTCAATCTGCACAGAGGTCTGTGGGGACAGCGCGGCTACCAAGTCCTGTGCCAAAATCTGTCTGGTCTACATATATCCCAAAGACCAACCTGCGAAGAAGACAAGTGCATACGCAATCCTAGATGACCAGAGTAATAGGTCACTAGCCAGGTCATCATTCTTCGAGATGTTCAATGTAGCCGACAATACTTCTCCCTACACACTCAAAACCTGTGCATTTGTTTCAGCTGCTACTGGCCGCAGGGCAAAGGGGTTCATCGTGGAATCGGCTGATGAAAAGACCACTCTAGCTCTGCCTACACTCGTCGAGTGTGACCAACTCCCTGACAATCGGGCAGAGATTCCCACGCCAGCTGCTGTGAAGTACCATCCGCACCTGAAGTCACTTGCCTCCAAGATACCTCCCCTTGACCCTAAGGCAGATATCTTACTTCTTTTAGGAAGAGACATTATTCAGGCGCACAAGGTCCTTGAGCAGCGCAACGGCCCCCCACATGCTCCCTTCGCCCAGCGACTAGCCCTCGGCTGGGTGGTGGTAGGAGATGTGTGTATCAACGGCGCACACGTACCCTCGCCTGTGAACACCTACAGAACCTACGTTCTTGAGAATGGACGTCCCAGCGTTCTGTGTCCCTGTCTCAACAAGATTGAAATCAAAGAGAAGCTCAACCACCCTCGCCAGTTCCAGAATCCTTCAGTCTCAGAACAACCGTCCTTGCCGAGTGACAAAACGCGACTCATGGGGGAGTCCATCTTCTGCCACACGAAGGACGACGACAAGACAGCACCTTCGATGGAGGATCTTGCCTTCCTGAGGATCATGGAGAAGGAACTGACACAGGGTGAGGACAACAGCTGGCAGGCTCCACTCCCCTTCCGCAGTCCACGCCAGCGCCTGCCAAACAACCGTGAGCAGGCAAGGACCCGTCTCGCTGCAGTCACCAAGACACTCAGGAAACACCCTGAGAGGAAAGAGCATTTCACTGTGTTCATGAGCAAGCTCTTCGACAATGGACATGCTGAAGTGGCACCACCCTTACCACCAGATGAGGAGTGCTGGTATCTACCGTTCTTCGGGGTATATCACCCTCAGAAGCCTGGACAGGTGAGGGTGGTATTCGACTCCAGCGCGCAACACCAAGGGGTGTCCCTCAACGATGTCCTCCTCACGGGCCCAAACATGAACAACAGTTTGCTCGGGGTACTGCTGCGGTTTAGGAGGGAGCCAGTAGCAGTTACGACTGACATCCAGCAGATGTTCCATTGCTTCGTTGTACGTGAGAATCATCGGAACTTTCTGCGCTTCCTCTGGCATCGCAACAATGACCTGGATGACGACGTTGTTGAGTATAGGATGTGCGTACACGTCTTCGGAAATAGCCCATCACCATCCGTGGCCACGTACGGGCTCCGAAGAGCTGCTGAAGAGGGAGAGGGGGAGTACGGCACGGAGGCCAGGCTGTTCGTTGAGAGGAATTTCTATGTCGACGATGGCCTTTTGTCTGTCCCTTCAGAAGAGGAAGCCATCACTCTTCTTCACAACACTCAAGACATGCTGGCCCTCTCCAACCTCCGGCTTCACAAGATCTTGTCAAACAGGGTGGCTGTGATGAGAGCCTTCCCTCCTGAAGATCTGGCTAAGGGGATGAAAGATCTGGATCTCAGCACAGACCCCCCTCCCATGCAGAGAAGCTTAGGGGTGAGCTGGAACATTTCAGGAGACGTCTTCACCTTCCAAGTTGCTGATGCGGAGAAGCCTTACACAAGACGTGGGGTCCTGTCAACTGTAAACAGTCTGTTCGACCCACTGGGTTTCCCTGCCCCTGTAAGCATTCAAGGACGGTCCATACTGAGGGAGCTCACCGCAGAGTCATGCGACTGGGATGCCCCTCTCCCTGAGGAAAAGTACAGAGAATGGAAGTTATGGAGGGACTCTCTGAAGGAGCTTGAACAGCTGAAGATCCCGCGCCAGTACACGTCCAGAAACAACAGTTCTAAGGCTCAAGCTGTGTGCTGCGGTCCTGGCTGTGGAGATTGCAGACGCCATTGTGGATGAGATGGACACCATCTTTGACGCTATGACCTTCTACTCAGACAGTAAAGTGGTCCTAGGCTACATTCACTGTTCGACCCACTGGGTTTCACTGCCCCTGTAAGCATTCAAGGACGGTCCATACTGAGAGAGCTCACCGCAGAGTCATGCGACTGGGATGCCCCTCTCCCTGAGGAAAAGTACAGAGAATGGAAGTTATGGAGGGACTCTCTGAAGGAGCTTGAACAGCTGAAGATCCCGTGCCAGTACACGTCCAGAAACAACAGTTCTAAGGCTCAAGCTGTGTGCTGCGGTCCTGGCTGTGGAGATTGCAGACGCCATTGTGGATGAGATGGACACCATCTTTGACGCTATGACCTTCTACTCAGACAGTAAAGTGGTCCTAGGCTACATTCACATACCAAGTCCTGTGCCAAAATCTGTCTGGTCTACATATATCCCAAAGACCAACCTGCGAAGAAGACAAGTGCATACGCAATCCTAGATGACCAGAGTAATAGGTCACTAGCCAGGTCATCATTCTTCGAGATGTTCAATGTAGCCGACAATACTTCTCCCTACACACACTCAAAACCTGTGCAGGTGTGTCAGCGGCTGCTTGCCGCAGGGCAGAGGGGTTCATCGTGGAATCGGCTGATGAAAAGACCACTCTAGCTCTGCCTACACTCGTCGAGTGTGACCAACTCCCTGACAATCGGGCAGAGATTCCCACGCCAGCTGCTGTGAAGTACCATCCGCACCTGAAGTCACTTGCCTCCAAGATACCTCCCCTCAAGACGATTCTACGTCTATGTGAGCAATAGGGTGCAACGCATCAGGAGGTCAACAAGCCCTAATCAATGGAAGTACGTGCCCTCCGGCCAAAACCCAGCTGACCACGGCTCACGATCAGTCCCAGCAGGCAGCCTAACTCACACCTCATGGCTGTCTGGACCACCTTTTCTGCTGACATCAGCCGAAGCTGAACCTGCACCTAATTCCTTCGACTTGGTTGACCCCAGCACTGACTCTGACGTCCGCCCACAGATCACTTGTCATCTCAACAGGGTTACCAGTGACAAACTTCACCCTAAACGTTTTGAGAAGTTCTCCAGCTGGCGGTCACTCAATCGAGCAGTTGCTAGGCTTGTGCATGTTGCCCACTCCTTCACGCAGAGGAACAGCTGCAAGGGTTGGCACACCCATGAAGGACCCTGTCCCATAGAGGACTTGGAGGAAGCAAGAAACATTATAATTCGGGCTGTCCAACAAGATGCCTTTGCAGAGATGTTGGAATGCATCCGGGGAGGAGCAACAATTCCTAAGCAAAGCCCACTCCTCAGCCTGTGTCCTTACCTTGACAGTGCTGGCATTCTCAGGATTGGAGGACGCCTGTCCAAGTCGAACCTAGATGGAAAAGAAGTCAGTCCTGTGATCTTACCTGGGCAGAGCCACGTCACAACCTTGCTCATCCGCCATCATCACGAGCAGGTTCAGCACCAAGGGCGACACCTCACCGAGGGTGCTGTGAGAGCGGCAGGCCTGTGGATCATCAGTGGGAAACGGCGCATCAGCAGCGTCCTTCATCACTGCGTCACATGCAGAAGACTACGCAAGAAGATGGAGACTCAAAAGATGGCTGACTTACCTGCGGACCGCCTCAGCGCAGATCCTCCCTTCTCATTCGTGGGTGTGGACGTCTTCGGACCATGGATGGTCACAGCACGGCGTACCAGAGGAGGACTCGCTAGCAGCAAAAGATGGGCTGTGCTCTTTACATGCATGAGCACCAGAGCCGTACATATAGAAGTACTGGAGTCAATGGACTCATCAAGCTTCATCAACGCCCTACGGCGGTTCTTCTCAGTCAGGGGGCCTGCGAAGCAAATCAGAAGTGATTGTGGCACCAACTTCGTCGGGGCCTGTAAGGAGTTGCAGATGGACTCTGAGACCTGTGACAAGGAGGTGCAAGGATACCTCAGTGACAACGGGTGTAAGTGGATCTTTAACCCACCACACTCTTCGCACATGGGGGGCAGCTGGGAGCGGCTAATTGGACTCGCAAGGCGTATCCTGGACTTGATGCTGTTGAAAGTCAGCCCAGCAAAACTCACACACGAGGTCCTGACAACATTCATGGCAGAGGTCTCAGCTATCCTAAACGCCCGTCCACTGGTTCCGGTGTCCACAGATCCCGACTCCCCATTCATCCTGACACCAGCGACCCTTCTCACACAGAAGGTCAGTGCTCTTCCTCCTCCTAAGGGTGAATTCGACGAGAAGGACCTCTACGGAAAGCAGTGGAGGCAGGTCCAAAGCCTCGCCAACACCTTCTGGTGTCGCTGGAGGACTGAGTACCTCCCTACCTTGCAGAGACGCAGGAAGTGGGAAAAGGAGAAGCGCAATCTGAAAGAGGGGGATGTCATCCTCCTGAAGAACGACCAGTTGCAGAGAAACGACTGGCCTATGGGCGTCATCCTCAAGACCTTCCCCGGCGCGGACGGGAGGGTAAGGAAGGTGGAGATCAAGACTACAAGGGACGGGTCAGCCAAGACCTTCCTGCGACCTGTCTCAGAGGTCGTCTTACTCCTCTCCCCAGAGACTGATTAATGTTCTCTTTTTCTTACTCCCCTTTGTTCTAGGTGGCATCTTTTTGATACCAGGCGGGGAGTGTGCTGGACTGAGTTTATTTTATAAGTAATTCATGTGCTATTTTCTCCTCCTACCACTAGGTGGTGTTTTTGATTGGGGGTTGGGCTTATCATTTGGGCAGTCATATTGAAATGAATGATTGTCATGTGACTCTGATAGGAAGTGAATCCATTGTTTCAAGCAGACCAGTTTTGGCATGGTGGTGTGAGCAGCTGTATCATCTTACTCCATCCTCCTTTGTAATCATTATTGAAGCATCGTCTGTAAGTATTTTGTGAAAGATATTGTTTAGGGTAAATATATTTTGAGTATATTTCTGTATATTTTTGTAATTTGAACGAAGTAGAGCTATGGATGTTTGACATGCGGTTTCAGATGTTCATCTAGTCACTGTAGTAGCTTCCTATGCTAATTGTATGCCTTATCTTTGAGGATCTGTATTAGATATCTTACTTAATACATATTATGTGCTATTTTGTGCTGATTATGTGTTTTGTTCTGTTTCTTCATTTTAGTTTTACACCTTTTTGCACGCTGTCAGTTTGAATAAATCTACCAAATCTGACCAGTGTGTGATGGGAGTCATCTGTCTGTCTAGTTGAAGAAGGGGAACTCTTTAATGAGGGCAGAACGCCGTGTCTTAACGGGCTAACCAACATGAGCAAACAAAAAAAATGTTTGTGTGTGTGTGTGTGTGTGTGTGTGTGCGTGCGTGCGTGCGTGCGTGCGTGCGTGCGTGCGTGCTTGCGTGCTTGCATGTGTGTGTGTGGGTCTGTGTGTGGTGTACCTGTTTCTCTGGGGTCTTGATGGTCACCAGGTCTCCCCCAAGAGACTGGCAGTATCTCCTGCTGTCAGACCATGGTCTTGGTTGTGCATCCTTGAGATAACAGCTGCACTTGAAACGGACCCAACCTTTGGCACATTTGGACCACTCCTCACACACTGATGCACAGAAACGGTAACACTAGCATGAACTTCAAACAAATGTAGGCCTACATTCACAGAAACACAAAAGCATTCATACTGGCCACACAGTGGCGCTAACGGTAGGGCAGTAGTTTACTACCCAGGTTCCATTCCCGGCCTAGGTCTGTTGTCGGCCCCTCTCAGTCTCTGTCTCCCAACTCACTTCCTGTCTCTGCTTCACTTTCCTGTCTGATTAACACCAATAAAGACTTGTAAAGCCCCAAAAAATACTTTAAAAAAGCAATCATACTGGAATGGTAATGCTACACAGGGCAACTTTTTGTGCAATGTTGCAGGGCAACAGCATGATTGGCTATTCATTTTCATTTTTGTCTGCCGCTAATCCAAGTTCTATTGATATAAAGTGTTGATATGAAATATGATACAGAACAGTCTACACCAGGGGTATGCAATACATTTTGGCCCAAGTGCCACATTGGGTGTAGAATATTGACTTTCCCGTGTCATTAAGAAATAGTGTAGGTGGGCAGGGCACAACTAGTCAGCTTAGCCATTCCTGCTCATAATAATGAAATGTATTTAGTTGTAGCCTATGAACTTGGTTAATCTTGAGTTAGCAAGACCCCGGTTTTAGGTAGCCCTGGGGTAGGTCCTGGGGTTGCCTACCTCTAGTCTAAACAACAATCTTATTGTATCATTGCCCAGACACATTGCTTAAAAAAATCCCCTGTGTATCATCATCTTGAGAAAGATCTCTAAATAATCATTTGTTTCGAAGTTCAGTTAAGGGAGAAACATACTGAACAAAAAAGATTACTAAAATACATGCCGAACTATGCATAGTCAGCATTGTCATACCTCTATGCAGTTGATTTCTGTACATTAGCTGGTTGTTGTTGATGATTAGTAGCTGATCTATGTCCTTGAGCAATTTGTTGTGATTGATCAAGAGCTGTTTAATCTCATCCAGGAGGTTTGTCTGGTTAGTCTGTAACAGATCTCTCTCCATGAGCAGGTTGTTCTTATTGGATGACAACTGATCTCTCTCCTCGAGCAGGTTGCTGTAATTGGTCAACAGCTGATCTCTCTCGGTCAGTTGCCAGGTAAATAGTCGTACGGAGAGCACCAGCAGCAGAGCACACAGCAGCCCCAGACCCACAGCAGTCCATCTGCAGCACCTGTCTGCTGCTCCTGCTGGAGGACCAGAGAGAAAAGAATGAGTGCCAGAACTCATATCACACAAATTGTCTGAAGTTCAAATATTTACGGTAGGTACACAAAAAAAACCCTTCCAAATGCTTCTCATGTTGTAACACTTGGAAATATGAAGAAAGACAGAATACTTTCATTTTGCATTATTGCATTTCGTTCCAGGTGTTATCACAATAATGTACAGGCAAAACCATGGTCTAACGGCAGGAGATACTGCCAGTCTCTTGGAGGAGTCCCGATGCTCATCAAGACCCCAAAGAAAAAGGTACACCACACACACAAACACACACACACACACACACCTACTCACGCACACACACACACACTTTCCTGCACGCACACTCACACTGACTGAATAAAAAAATGTGCAGAGTCTCAATTAAATGATCTCAGGCTACGTAAGGGATAATGTATTGTCCACACGTGACTATAGGAAAATATTTTCCCGACGAGGCGAATAACACCCCCCGACGCCGAAGGCGGGGTAGCGTGTCATTGTTCCAACGTCTCTTTAGTCCGATGCGTCAATATTCCGAAAATTTCCCATTGATCCTACAGCCCACTAACTCGAAATAATTAAATTAAACCCTTTGCTCCGACAGCTCAATGTTCCGACCAATGGCTGTTTGGGGTTGGTCATCATCCCAGGTCGTATGTCCTGCTTTTCCCGGTGCCAAGTAGGCCTACTTCAGCTGCATGCGCTGCGACGAGCACATAGATTCCGTCTGCGTCGGTCTAGCTGTGCCCTTACCGAAACCACCCCTAAACATAACCTGTCATTAATGCAATGTTGCCAAGTTTTACAATTGTGCCCTACCCAAAACCATTCCTAACCCTAACCTGTCAGTAGGCTATTGCAATGTTTCTGAGTTTTAAATTTGTGCCTTGACCAAAACTTTCCCTAAACCTAACCTGTCACAGACAGCAGCATGACCACTGCACAGGCTTCAGAGATGACAGTGATCTAAAGCAGCTTTTGGTCGGAACATTGGACTGTCGGGACAAAGGGTTTTATTTAATTGGTAAAAAGTTATCTGAGACTAAGTGCTGTAGGATCAATGGGAAATGTTCGGAACATTGACGCATCGGACCAATGGGGCGTCGGAAAAACGAGCAGACCCCGAAGGCGGAGGGGTGTTATTCCGCTTCGAAGGGAAATATTTTCCTATCGTCATGTGTGGACAATACATTATCCCGCTTTTACCAACATTAGAAATCATAAATAGTTAACCAGTAGTTTAAAATAACATGCTTATTGCCATTTTATAGCGTGCGCAAAGAAAGATCAACCCAGTCTCACCCCAAGTAGTCAATTTCTGACTACCTTGGACCAGACTGCAATTTTTGACGTCTTGGGTATTCCTTCCACGTCACATTTTGACTATGTGGCCTAGGGCTTTGACTTGTGCCCCAAAATCATAGTCGAAGTTCGTTTCTAAATGAAAAACGATATTCGAATATATTCGAATATTTATCCATATTTTTTACCATTAAAATTGCCCCAGGTAGACCTGATGTCAAGCTGAAGTTGTTCTTTCCCCCAGTCAGTGACTAGTAAAAGGCTATTCCAACCAGAGATGTAGCCTAATGGCCCATTAACAACATGCATTCAACCAGCCATTATTGTTTAGCGATCGTTCAGCACTTATAAGAAGACGGTACTTAGAGGTGTGAATGCAGATTAAATGGCAAAGCTAGCAGCCATGTCAAACTTGTAGCCCAAGTTAAAAATTGAATTGGATCATATGGGAATCATGAGAATTGAGCACACAGCACCAATATCAACAAATATGTATTTATTTTCTATCACTAATGACGGACATTTAGGTAGTGTGTTTGTAGGTCCAGGTAAGATGACTGCTCTCGTCTAAAAACGAACATTACACAAACTAGCAGTGCGCTAAAAACATGCTAAAAGCATGCTAACAAAATCATCACCTGGAGTCTGCCTGATCTGACACCCAGACCAACGAAGCTAATTTGGTCAAAATCCAAAAAACAAGAAGTTATTATCTTACTCTTGGCGTAATCACAGGTACTTGTGGGTTGAATCACATATTTCCAGAAACTCGTCAACAACTCCAGAAAGTAATGTGATGATGCTTTGTTTATTAACTGTAGCCATCCACTTGAATGGAACTCTGCAGAACTCATCTGCTTGTTATGCGGACTCTGGGGGAGACTGCCTGCCGCAAGTGTCCTGCTACACAGAGAGATGAGCCACGCACGCGACTCTCCTCAACACAGCTGTAGTAACCAGCCATGGAAAAAATAAATTGAGACTGTGAATTGTGATGTTTACAAGGAAATGATTTTAATCAATACAATGAAATACCCTAAAAAGCAATACCCATGTCATATTCGAATATTAATGGCTAATTAATATTCGTTCGAATGTCTCGAATTTTCTTAACATTCGACTTATACTGTATTCGAATATCGAATATCCAAGTCAAAGGCTTAATGTGGCCTAACCCTAAACCTATTCCTAAACCTAACCTCAATGACGTTATGCTGCCACAAGGGGGCGCCTTTGAGGACATAGTCAAAATGTGACGTGGAAGGAATACCCAAGACGTCAAAAATTGCAGTCTGGTCAAAGGTACTCAGATATTGACTACTTGGGGTGAGACTGTGTAGGAAAGATAGTTCGTGGAACGCTCAGAATTTAAAAAGGTTACCAAGCAACAGAGTTTGGCTACTTTCTAACTTGTTACAGCCACGTTGCGCTTCAAACTGTTTGCCGGGCAGGCTGCTTCGTTCACTACGCGATATCTACTAAACTCGGGTTCATAACAGAAATATTTCTATCTAATCGGCGACAGTATTCCAGGAAAAAGCATAGCAACAACCCAAGCACTGCTGTGCGCCCTGACCGTCATTATCGATCCTACAGGCAGAGCACTGTGCGCCGTTTGGTTGGCTGGAGGAGGCAACTTCTAGCCTACAGGCTACACCCTTAAGGAAACTGTCAACGAACTCCTCACTTGCAAAAAAAAAATGAAATAAAAAATACTAGTGTTAATAAAAGATGTCACGACAGCGGCCGGCGGACAGTGACAGTTTGCTTTCTTGAAACAGCAACACTTGGACATGAGATGTTCTGTGTGAGACTTCTAGTGTTGTTGCAATTCGTCTTGAGACGTTTGAGAAGTGGTTAGTTACCGGAGCATCAGTGGGCTACCAGCAGCGTGCGTTAATCGCGCTGCTGCCATACTGCTAAAAATCAGAAGGCAAGACATATCAGTGAAGATATGACTGATCTACTTGCGGAGTGATCTCCGAAATGACCAAACTCGTTGCCATTGGCAGCGGGTATTATTAGGTAGGCATTACAGAAGAGTAGTGACCACCGAACGTTGGGTCCGCCCATTGAAAGTGAATGGGAGCTCTTGCACCATTCTAGAGTGCCGTATAATAAATTGAGATATTTCGTGGTCTCATGAAGTCATACAATGATTTTCACGAGATGAATACCTGTAGGTCATAGATGTATGACGTTCATTATGTCTAAAAGTTAAATCAATTCTTAAAGTTTATTTTGTTTCAGACATGTACAAGTTTTTTATCTTGTATCTATATGTTTAAAGCATGTCACACATCAACATCAATGTGACCCTCTGATGAAGACGGAAGACTCACCGTCGAAACATGTCAGGTACTCTAAAAGATGAAACTGTAACATGTCTGAAACAAAAGAAACTTTAAAAATTGACTTGTAGGTCACACGCAATATTGGTGATTCAGCATTTTCATTTTCTTTGAATTTATTATACAAAATATATAATAGGCCTAATTATAAACATTTTATTGACCCTGTCCAACTCTTTTTGGGACATCTATCCCCCAAAACAATAACTGTGATGGATTTTAACGTCTGACATGTTTTTTTTTCCCCCGCTTAGCTTTTATCTTGGCACTGGAGAGATACAGTACAGTCTACTGTATAGTAAAGAAAGCTGTAGCCTAAGCATAGAACACCCACCCTATTCCGACTTTGGCCCCAGTTGAAACTGATTCAAGTGGGGCCAACTTGAAACTGTCACTTGCCCAGAGCTAACCAAATAAACAATACAACTCAAAAAATAGTCCACAGCAACACACACACACACACACACACACACACACACACACACACACACACACACACACACACACACACACACACACACACACACACACACACACACACACACACACACACAAATATTATTATTAATAAATATTTTTATTTCAAAGCCCACTGAGAATCACTGGCATAGAAGTTTGAAATGATTGCTTCTCTGTACCTGATGGCAGCATGGCTGTCTGTTCGCCTGTCTGGGCTGATGAGATCTCCTGCAGGTTGATGTCCTCAGCATTCACAAAGATATCGTCATCCATTGAGAGACGCCTTGTTTCGGATTATTCTACACAGCCGTAATCGCTTACCTAGCAGAACACTCACCACTCACAGAAATACTTGGCACAAAAGAAAACAGATACAGAACTCGAAATAATTATACTCCGAACAGTGTGTGACCACACCTCTGATGACGAACCAAAATTTGAAGGGTTTGCAGTGTGTGTATCTTCCTGCCAGGGTCAGTGGTTTAATACCCGGAATGGGGGGCTGGCAGGTGAAACGGGGTCAGTTGTCCCGGGCCCAGGGACAAGCCGGCCCCAGAATTGAGTCCCCATTACATTGTATTTATAGATGATGGGTGGGGGGCACAGTTGACCTTGTCCTGGGCCTGGTCAATGTCGTCAGCGGCCCCGACACAAGGGTCTGCAGATCACTCTCACCAGCTGCCTGCAACAAAGGGGCCTTGCTGTGAGCCGAGAACTGAAAGTATCACCTGAGTGCTGCTTATTGTCTCTCACCTTCATCAAAGAAGACAGGAAGCATGGCTTTCATGCATTTGGCCTCCTGACTAACACATTGCAAAACAAACAAGTCAACCACCTCAATCT
>NC_085869.1:27913210-27940710 GCF_034702125.1 Engraulis encrasicolus | reverse complement strand
TTCCTGCTCTTCCCTCTCTGAACGCCACAACAATAAATTAATCATTTTGTAATCAAATGTAATTATTTTATGTAATCAAATTAAATAATAAAATAGATCATAGTGTATAAAGCCAGAGCACCTTCAGTGGCTTCCTGCTCTTCCCTCTCTGAACTCTCCACAACAACAAATGTAATCATTTTGTAATCAAATGTAATTATTTTATGTAATCAAATTAAATAATAAAATAGATCATAGTGTATATATAGCCACAGCACCTTCAGTGGCTTCCTGCTCTTCTCTCTCTGAACTCTCCACAACATCACCATGAACACTCACAGGGACGCTGACAGCTTTGCCTGGGCCCAGGACAAAGTTATCTTAAACGGCCCCCCCATCCAATACATACAATGTAATGAGGGCCCAATTCTGGGCTCCCCACCCCCCTGGGCCCGGGGTCACTGACCTCTTTGTCGCCTTCCCTGGTGACCACTCACTAATGGTGTTGGTGATGATTTGTTTTAGAAATGATGAACGTTGCAAAACAATGTCATGCTCAAATAAATGATGAGTCTCTTTACCTGAATATCTGTCTGGTTACCATTTTCATTTAGTTGATGTGGACATTCTTAATAGAACGGCACAAAGTCTTAGCTCCTCTACATCTGACTTAGATATTTTACCACCAGCCTTCTTCAAATCCATCTTACATCTAATATCACCAGATGTACTTCAGATCATCAACACCTCACTACAAACAGGCATATTCCCAGGCTGTCTGAAAGAAGCAGTTGTGAAACCCTTACTGAAAAAGAACAACCTGGATGCACTGGTAATAAACAACTATAGGCCCATATCCAATCTACCATTCATGGGTAAAATAATAGAGAAAATAGTGTTTAACCAATTAACTGCCTTTCTAATGTCTAATAGCTACGTGTACCTTGATAAGTTTCAATCAGGTTTCCGTGCCTACCACAGCACCGAAACAGTATGAATGATATAAGATTGAATTCTGATGCTGGCAAATCATCCGTATTGGTGCTACTAGATTTAAGCGCAGCTTTCGACACAGTTAATTATGCTATACTACTACATAGACTGGAACACTGGGTTGGCTTTACAGGCATAGTGATTAAGTGGTTAAAATCGTACTTACAACAAAGAAGTGTTTTTGTCGCCATTGGAAGACATACCTCATCACCGATGTCTCTGAATTGTGGGGTCCCCCAGGGCTCCATTCTGGGACCACTACTGTTCAATCTGTATATGTTGCCACTGGGACACATTATCGAGAATAACTCCATAAATTACCATAGCTATGCGGATGATTAGGGCAGTCATGGGTGAGCGGTTAGGGCGTCAGACTTGCATCCCAGAGGTTGCCGGTTCGACTCCCGACCCGCCACGTTGGTGGGGGGAGTAATCAACCAGTGCTCTCCCCCATCCTCCTCCATGACTGAGGTACCCTGAGCATGGTACCGTCCCACCGCACTGCTCCCCATGGGGCGCCACTGATGGCTGCCCCCTTGCACGGGTGAGGCATAAATGCAATTTCATTGTGTGCAGTGTGCAGTGTTCACTTGTGTGCTGTGTCACAATGACAATGGGAGTTGGAGTTTCCCAATGGGCTTTCACTTTCACTTTCAT
Organism: Engraulis encrasicolus; assembly: GCF_034702125.1. Lineage (NCBI taxonomy): Eukaryota > Metazoa > Chordata > Actinopteri > Clupeiformes > Engraulidae > Engraulis > Engraulis encrasicolus. The sequence continues at coordinate 27,939,081 of NC_085869.1, read as the reverse complement.
GATACCCAGCTCTACTTATCTATGTCCCCCAATGACTACACCCCCCTTGAATCACTCTATCATTGCATGGACCAAATTAACAAATGGATGCAATTTCCTCCAGCTGAACACAGATAAAACTGAAGTAATTATATTTGGGAAAAGAGAGGAGAGACAAAAGATTGCTGCTATTACTAAGTCTGCATTTTATCACATAAAAAACGTCTCTAAATGTAGGTGCCTGATGTCTAAACATGATCTGGAGAAGCTAATACATGCCTTCATTTCTAGTAAGGTTGATTACTGTAACAGTCTTTTTACTGGCCTCCCCAATAAGACCATTAAACAGTTTCAACTTGTACAAAATGCAGCAGCAAGGGTTCTTACAAAAACAAGGAAGTTCGACCACATTACTCCAATTTTAAGATTGCTGCATTGGCTCCCAGTAAGCTACAGAATTGATTTTAAGGCAATGCTACTTGTGTTTAAATCATTAAATGGAATGGGACCCACATATCTACTGGATATGTTTCAGCTGTATGCACCAACCAGGTCACTAAGGTCAACGGAGAAGAATTTGCTGGTGATTCCAAAAGTCAAAACAAGGTGTGGAGAGGCAGCCTTTAGCTTCTATGCTTCAAAACTTTGGAACCAGCTTCCAGATGACGTAAAAAATGCACCCACTATTGATAGCTTTAAATCTAGACTCAAGACAAAGCTGTTCTCAGATGCTTTCCCCTAGCCTAAATTTATTATTATTATTTTTATTTTAATGTTTATTTAATTTGTTTTTATTTTATTTTATTACTATTTTTACCTTGTGTTTTATCTTAATGTTTTACATGTTTTTTGACTCTGATTTATTTCCTTCTTTCTTCCCTGTTTCCTTTCATTTACATTTGTTAACTTTGTGAAGCACATTGAGTTGCACCTGTGTATGAAATGCGCTATATAAATAAACTTGCCTTGCCTTGCCTTACCATTACACACCAATACACCAATAAGAGCAAAATAGGAGGGAAAATCCTATATCTTGGTCCAAGCACTTCAGTTGGTTTAAGGAAAAGCTGCAGGCGAAATTATGTACTTGTAAATATTAAGGTCCTGCAACTGCGAAAATGGTCCTAGAACCCTGTAAATTTTCATGGGCCATCCTGTCACATAGGGGAACCAACCTGAAAATGTTTCAGGGCTTGGGGCTTTTCTTCTGTCAAATATCATCTTCAACATACCCAAAAAGCCCCAAAAATGCTTGTCCGCCTGACAAATTGTCTTCAAATTTGATCATTTTCAACTCTGTTATGATATGCATTAGTCCCTTAAATGTAAATGAAAAACTACCCAAGTTCATGAGCTTCAGTGTAAGACCAAGAGGACTTTTCTAGCTAGAGTGCAACAGCTGCTATGTCCAAAGTTATTCACAATAGCCTATCCGAAAATAGTAGCCTACTGGCAGGCAGTCACTTTCAGGCATTACCAATTTGTATGGGACTTTGAACATATTACATAAATCATATTTTTGAAGTGTTTGACCTTGACTTGAAAATTGCATGAATGAAACTATTAAGTGAATAGCATCAAGAGTAACTAATGTTACCACCTATTGGTGAACTGTGAAATATGATTTGAGGGTGATGTAATCCCAAAAGCTCTAATTTATGTCTTGGCAGAGGAGGACAGAGATGAATATGACATGACTGATGAAATCCATACAACTGTGGATGAAGATGAGGAAGAGACGGATGATGATCAAGAAGATTATAAATTATGATTAAAAGTTCTTATCTACATTCTAAACTACTGTTGTACAATACAAATCAGTCATTATAATACATTTCAAATTTGATTCATTCCTTTTGTGTAATAGTGCAATGTGTTGCATCCTGTTCACAGTTCACCAATAGGTGGTAACATTAGTTACTCTTGATACTATTCACTTAATAGTTTTTTTTTCCATTTTTGCAGTTGCAGTACCTTAATATTTACAAGTATTTAATTTCGCCCTGCAGCTTCTCCTTAAAGTGGAATTCACCTCTGGGCAATGTGTGCTGTTATTACATGTAGTTCATCCTCATTTTGCATTTTACATGAGAAAAATAAAGTAATTTGCATTATTTAGTTTAATTTAGTACAATTATGTGCTGAATCGCGATTGACAAAGCTATTTTAACGTTCTCAGTTAACCAGAATGCACTGCGGGAAACTAAGTAATCGTTGCCAGGTTAACGCGTCACCGAATTCGAAGGAATCTTGCGTTCTGGCTGCTCAGTGCTCGCTGCCAGCAGTCGTGGCTGGTTTTAGGACAAATGTAGGCTGATATCCGAGACAGATTGACGTTGTTAATGTAGACTGTTGAAAATGCATGATTGTTGTGTTTTTCCTCACTGGGTCTCATTGCGCAAACTATAGCTACTAACAGCGAATAAAAAGCGAATGGAAAAACAAACTGTTGAGAAGTGCAGCTTGTGTCGCGACTGTCGCTGTCCTCAGATTAGTGCTGAAACGGAAAATGAGAAGGCTAGCCTAACCTTACATTTAGCTTATTTTTGAAAAAATAAATAAATGTAATACTCATTGAAGAAGGAAGTAGCCTGTCTATCTCTGCTCATGTTCTATCTATCTGTTTAATCCCATCAAATCCAAAGGCGAGGCGGACTTGTCTCCGTTCAACCAACTTTATCAAAGAGCGCACGCTTTCTCGCCCTCTCTCTCTCGTGCTGGTGTTTGACCAAAAGCCGTTTCATCCAGACCTCTGCTGTTGGACCCTAACAAATAGGCCTACAAGCCAGAGGGAATTGATCATGTATAGGCCCAAATAAAACAAATGTGCAGTAAAAATGGTCTTCATCCCATTCATTGACTCTAATGCAAGTGCAACATGAAGGAAAATCGCCCCTCGGTAAGTTGCACCGTGCGCACGCATTTCTGGGCATTCAGCTGTTCAGGTTATGCTTTCTGTTTTTAGAAGATGAGAAATGACTTGCGTGAAACATAGCTTACAAATCCACATAGGCCTAAATAGCGCATCGGGACACCCCACCGTCTCCATCTCGCCAGTTTGAGGGAGGTGTTGGGTTAGACCTGCATTTTGAAGATGTAGGCTCGTCGCTTACTTTGGTCAAGTGTTTAATTTGATTTGTCTGTTCGCGTCTCAATGGTCCCTCGAGAGGAAGTCTGTGTTTATAATTTATGCAAAATAGGCGGCCCTGACTGCCTGGGGAGTGAGCTGAAATCTACAATGACTTGACAGTAGATTTCAGTAGCCTGCCTGAGTGTGCCTTGTTCTTGCTCGTGTTGTTTAAATGCAATCAAGTCCAAGTGCAGTAATGATAGCCAGCGCATGCATTTATGGCTACCTTGTTTGCAATCCGCGTAAGAGGAGCATGAACTGGTGCGCTCCGATAGCCTATCATAGCCTACTGTAGGTGATTTGTAATGACAATGAGCGCATATTAACAATGCGGACAAAACTTTTTTTTTAAGCAGTTGGATTGAATGCACCAAGGCTTTTACCACTGTGCAGTAACCTATAGGCCTACTTGAAGCAGACTTATTATACGGACAATGTAAATATCTCCATCCTCGAAATGTGTTATCTGCCTGCCTGCTGTTCTGTCCCATGCCGCCTGTCATGCCGAGGTGATTTGATGACGCGTCCAATCAAATCACCCAGCAACGTTCTAATGGCATTGTAGTCGTTATTTTTTCTTCCGGTGATTTGATGACGCTTGAAATCACCATTACTAAAACAATAAATAGCTTTTATATTTAATATAAAGATATTATATCCAGTGGCTACATAATCCCCTGTTATAATGTGGTCTAATACAGAGATAGGGCACAATATTGTTTGAAAGGTGAATTCCGCTTTAAAAGATGCTTTTTTTGGGCCCTGAGACCAAACGGGGCCGAGTTGGGAGTGCACCCTATCATCTCGTTATGGCCCAGGGTATAGACTAACAGGAAATCATAGTGAAAAAAAGTAAGCAAAAAACATCCTGAGGGGTATACGTGGCTCCCGGCCTATAAGGACACTCGTATTCGTGGCCACATTTCATTTCTATTACCTGGTCCAGAAGAACACACCCCTTCTGGAATGATGACTGCGGTGCGGTGATGTGCAGTTAGCCTATTGTTTAATGCATTAAAGGCCAACTTCCGATAAAACTCAGTTTTACTCACTCCTTTCGAAGATCGGACGGTCACCCCAAGTTAAACTCACTTGCAAGGCTCTCATAGCGGTGCGTCAACTCTCCTGGCTGTGTTTCCCGGTGTTTCCCAATTTACATAAATAATGCAGAGAAACGAGCGAATCACGAAAGCCTTTCTGTGTTTCGTCACGTCGAAAGAAGGCGTTGCCCACAAAGGTTTATATCGACCCATTTATCTAAAAACATGTCCAGTAATTTTTTTCTGCTTGTTTTCAAAACAAGCAACGTCTGGTGGCCCGAAACATAGCTTAGCTTAGCTATCAGCTGGTTGCTACTCTCAGGTACACACGCAGCACAAAGCCTCATGCATAAAGCCAGCTCACTCTGGTTGCTCCGTGCCTGTAGCTCACCTAGGGGTCGCTGTCGAAAGAGCACAGCCCTGAATGGAGCCTGCACGCCTCCGCTGGCGCCTCTATAGTGCAGTACCACCCGGGGAAGTGGCGACTCTGTTTCCCATTACATTCTCTCCAAGAACTGGAGGACTGAGCCAATCAGAGACGCGTTTCTTCGAGAGCAGGAGGAGTGAGCCAATCAGAGACGCATTTCCACGAGAAACACGGAACACTCTCTCGTTTCTCCACAAGCCACCTTGCCAGCTTGCAAAAACGTCTTGAAACAAAGCAACTAGAACGTCTTTTAAAACAGGTCCAGAGCGTAACACATTCAATAACAATGGGGAACGCGGCAATATTAATTAAATGACGTTGAGAGGCCATCTTTAAGTGTGAATTGTTGCTGTAATTGGAAGGCTATTACAACACAACTTTTTGTGTTGTGTTTGGATTGTATTATTTTCAAGGTCAAGGTAAACTTTATTATCCCTCAGGGGGAAACTCAAGTGGTCAACACGTCACATCTCCTCAGGACATACTACAACACATAGACAGTAGACGCTGGACATACCACATTAAAATAAATACACAATCTGCTGATCTGCGGTCAGTTGCAGGGACACTTGGTGCACAACATACAGAACTAACAACAGTGAAGACTAAGGTGATAAACCTGACCCAGGAACATCAGGCCACCACAGCTGAAGTCGAGGAACAGAAGATGGGTAGTGCAGCACACGAGCTGGAGCTGGCTGCTCTGAAGACCAGACTAGCAGCTAGTGAAACTGGGATAGACAACCTGAAGGTGGGAAATGCAGCACAAAAGCAGGAGCTGTCTGCTCTGAAGACAAAACTGGTAGCCATTGAGACTGAAGTGGAAAATCTGGAGAAAGAGATCAAAGCAGCACCCAAGGTGGCATTCTCAGCCTTCCTGACTAACTCAGGATTCATACAAGCTGGGAATACTGCCCTGAACCTGGTCTTCAGTAAAGTAGTCACCAATGTTGGACAGGCCTACAGCGGCTCAACAGGCTTCTTCACAGCTGCCGTCAGGGGGGTGTGTACTACTTCAGGTTCAGTGCAAGGAACAACCTTAACTCACCCTGGTTTCATTTCTTAATGAACAAGAATGGACAGCAGGTCTTCCACCACAGTGAGCACGGCACGGATGGGCGTGCCACCTACCTGAATAGTGGCGTGGATCTGCAGCTGGAGGTGGGAGATGAAGTCAACCTTTCCATCCCGGCCAACGAACGAGTCTATGATGATCTCAATAATCACACCAGCTTCACTGGCTTTTTGCTCTTCCCTCTCTGAATGCAACCAAGGGGTCAGGTGTCAACAATGATCGATTCGGCGATCCGAATCGATGCGGGGCATGGATGATCCAGAATCGATCCGGCAATTTTTTTAAGTTTCAATTACTTCCATGGATATTTCGGGAGCAAATGAATGTTAAATTAAATAAAAGCACTTCAAAACATTGCAAGACTGATACAGACTGATACAGAAAACAGCCAATAAATTGTTGCTCAGTATCTGACTACTTGTATTGGCTTATCATGGCTGATTAAACATTTGCTTTGCGTTCAGTAGAAATGTAATGCATTGCAATGCATTGCAGAATTGAACCGAATCGGATCGGATCTAATAGAATCGAATGGAATCGAATCGGATCTACTACCTCCCGAATCGTGATCTAATCGGATCGTGAGGGCAGTGCCGATCCACACCACTAATAGTTGGGTAGATGACGTGACGTGTAAATTTTGCTGTCACAGGCTCTTAAAATTAAGTAAATTAATGCTTTCAAAATTGTCAATGTTTTAAATGATTAAACTAATATTGTTGTTGTGAAAAAGTAATGTGTAATAAATCCAGAGCTTAAATAAGTACTTAATTTTGAGTCAAATGTCACATTTGTCCTATGGTGTGACTGTCACAAGCCTGGTTCTCCATATTAAAACATTTTTAAATAAATAATCAAAGCTCAGTCATTTGTCTAAACAACCCTGGCATGTTTTTCAAGGTGTCTATTTTAGCAAGTGGCAATGCTTAATTTTCCCCCTGTTTTTCTGAGACCGTATGGACTTAAGAAACTTTGTCACAGAAAACAATGTCCTGTGGTGTGACATCATATTTTGGTTAATTCTGTGGATAATTATCTATTGTTGAAGCTCCAGCGGTATATAAATTGTGACTTTAGACCCTTAAGAATTTAGGTTTTTAGGTAGGATTTTAGGTTTTTCTCTCAGAGTTCTTCAATCAATCAAATTATGTTTTACTACCACAAGATGTATTAGTTTTGTAGTCCTTTGGTGTGACAGCCATGAAATACATTTTGACAATAGTGTATATTTTTAGATTTTTTTCTTATGTAAATGTATGCAAATGCATCTTACTGAATGTGAAATTGAATTTCAGTTGGCAATGACATGGCTTTAAATTAACGCAAAAGCTCAAAAGTCCTATGATGTTATGGTAAAAGTCCTATGGTGTGACACTTTGGAGTATCACACCAAAGGACAAACAGGTCACACCAAAGGACTAGATATCTGAGAAATAGCTTTTAAAACAACTGGTTGTACATATTTTGTATATTTTGTTGTTTGACTAGATTAACCCTTGTGTTGTGTTCATAAGCTGCATACACCCGTGGTGTTCGGGTCATTTTTGACCTGTGATGACAAAACTCAGCTATAAAATACCTACAAACACTAGTTCTCATCAAATATTGTTTTTCATCTCATGGCTAACCAAGTTTGTATTCATATCCATGGAAATACTACTTTATTTATTCATCTTTTTGACTTTACAGGTCTTTCATCTTACATTATGCAAATCGTTTTTGATTACCAAAACTATCAAAACCTGCATAAATTCACTATTAATACGTCCTAAAGTGATACAATTAGTGATTATGTTGTCCATGTATTACAGCAGATATGAGAGTACAACAACCCCCAAATTTCTTTTATTAGTTTTTCTCTAATATTGAAAAATATAATCAATAGTGACATTTGTGGTGTTCGGGTCCCAACCCAAAGAGCAGGACAAAGACCAAATGTCAACTAAATTGGTTTTTCAGTGCATAAAATCAATGTTTAAATATGTTGACTTGGTGTTTTTCAATATTTATATGATTTCAGTGTGTTAAATATACAAAATAACAATTCTGTCAGAGTCACAGCTATTCCGCCAATCTAATATGAAGATATTGGAAATGAACACCTTAATGAGCATGAAAAAAGTCACACTATTCATCTGGATCCCCTATGCCATGAACATGGACCATTATGTTATTGCCACATCAACTTTATGGAAAGTATAAGACCAGTTCTACATGTTTGGGTGCCATTACGAATTTTTGATACGTTTTTTGGAAAAAATAATGTGCAAAAACGTATTTTGCAAACAATTGTGCAAAAAATCTCGTTATATAATACAGAAATGGATTCCCTGACCATGAAAACATATGAGTAGACACCAGAAATACATCTGTAGTCCTTTCAGAACAGGAGATATGACATATTGTAGAGTATGGGACTGTCCGGCGGCCATATTGGATTTATAATATGAAAAAGCTTTTTTTTAAGGCAAGAAATATATTTTCATCACCATGAATCACCAAACTGAAGAAAAAGGGCAACCAACAGCTTTTCAGAAATGCATACAACAACCAAAAATCTATGCCCGGGTCAATTTTGACCCGAACACCACAGATGTAACTTTTTTTGTTTTGGACCTTTAAAATTTACTAAAATGATAAAACATATTTTTTGTGTTGAAATGATTGTGACTGAGGATTAGATGAACCCTCATTCCAAGAAAATAAAGGAAAGTGTGTTTTTTTCACACTAAAACTTGAAAATGGGTCAAAAATGACCCAAACACAACAGAAGGGTTAAATATTGTGTATTCCAAACAAATTTGCTTTAGATATGTCAAGCATGTGTGGTGGTAAACAAGTGAGTTTTACAAAAAAAAAGTGTATCCTCTCAATAGCCAAGCATGGTAGTGGGACTGACATGATTTGGGGATGCATGAATGCTGTCAACATTGGCAATCTGAAATACACCTAAAAGAAACATGCATATCAACATGCACTGTGACTACTGAAGCAGATCATGATATTCTCCATAGGATTGCATTCAAATCTCACACCAATCTATTTAAGCCAGATGCAGACTCAAAATGTAAAAGTTCAATGCAAAGAAAGGTTGAAACGCACACTGATGACCTCCCTTTTCATCCCTTTTCATTTCATTTCATTTCGAGACGATTCGAGCCAACACAGACCCTTCTCTACCGGATTTTCATCTGGGGTGTACTCACTTTTGTGAGTACATGTTCAAACATTAATGGCTGTATTTTGTTATTTTGTTTTTTTTTTCCGAGTGAACAAGAAATTTAAGCGGTTAAATAAGTTGTTAAATCATTATCATTGTGTCAAAGTGACATTTCTGTAATGCTTTCCTATGAAAAGATATACTCAAAGATCTGCAAAAAACTGTGAGGGGTGTATTCACTTTCGTGATATACTGTAGGTTTCTTGTATACAAACATTCCTATCTGTGCACACAGCTGAGAATCCCTCAGCATCCTCAGATTGTTTGGAAACTCCTGTCAATATATGTGCTCACCTGATTGTCTGCATAGCATCTCCACCCTCCTCATAGCACAAATGTTTGTAAACTGGAAACCCATCTATACTGTAGCTGTAGTTGGTGGTGGATGGGGTTGATCTGTGCATGTCTGTGGGTGGGATATGTAGCTGTGGGTGGGTGGAGTACTGGGTAGCTATTGGTGTATATGGAAGGCCTATAGGTAGCAATTGGTGTATACAGTTATGGCGTTAGCTGGAATGGCATACACAAATAAACCAGTTTGTAATACCAGTTGTCCTTACTCATGCTTTACATACTGCAAAGTGTGAGTTCCTCGCCACAGTATTGTTTTATTTACACAGAGTTGTAGGCCAACTTAGCCTGATGAAGCATCAACCCCTCATGCTGCTAACACTTCAGACAGAGACACTGGCACTCATTATGCCATAAACAGGGTCTGGCTTTATACTGCACCCAGGCAGACACCTGATGAGCACAGCAATGCCCCCGTATGGGTGTGTGTGTGGGGGGGGGTAGATAGAGTGACAGAGATGGATCAAGAGAAGTGAGTGAGTGAGTAGGGAAGAAGTAAGGGAAAGGAGAGAGAGAGACAGAGAGAGGGAGAGAGACTTTGCTAGCAACAGAGTGTGACAGTAGGGGGCAGCAGAGTTTGTCCTTGCTGTTTGATGCAAGAGCACAAATCACAAAGATCACTTTTCCTCTCAATAAAGCAAAAGTTTCCTAAAAATACAATTCAAGACAATGACTTCCACGGCACCTGTTTACTCTGTAACTGAAGTGAGAAACTTTTTGAAAATTTTCTCTCTGGTAGGTTTAAAAAAAAATAACTGGAGACGCAACATAAAAAGCCATTTTTAAGTGGCATGATGATATTAAATCATGAATTTGCAATACATTATACAAACATTAAACATTATAAACATTATACAAACTAAAAGTCTGACCAATTCAGACAGGAGAGAATGCAGCACTGAACTTACAGTCACCTCTGCATATGAGTGCTATAGGATCTCAAGAGAGAGGATTTGGGAAGATGGATTACATTCTGAAGGCAATGGTAAAGTGAACTGCATGCCCAAGTATAAAGCCATCTCTTGGTCAAGCATATAGAATAGAATAGAATGGAACAGAATATAATAATAATAGAATAGAATAGAATAAAACAGGGGTGCATTTCTGGAAAGCGTAGTTGTTAGCAGTTAGCAACTTCTGTATTTTGGGTTGGGACTGGGAGGCACAATTGTAGTTGGTTCTAATGGACTGACAAAAAGTCAAGTTCCTGTTTTGCAGAGCACAGTTGGCAGGTGCGTGTGTGTGTGTGCGTGCGTGTGTGTTAGAGAGACGAGGCCAAGTGGCACGAGTGTGTTTCACCTTCCTGACCCACGCCTTCATTTCTGTTTGTGTTTTTTTTCTTTTCTTTTCTCCCCTCAGCATCCTCCTCCCCTCACACTCTACTGGCCCCCTGAACCTCTGCTTGGTGATACTTTCGCCCTGCATTATGTAACCACACAGTGGTGGGCCTATTCAATTTTGAAAATGTCAGCTTCACTTCAGTATAGGCCTATCTATTGCCAGTAACACTATCAACTGAGTTTTTCCATTTCCTTCAGCTCAACTGTGAGTTTCATACTGTCTGTCAATTACAAACACACACAATACTCAGAGTTGCCCCCCCCCCCCCCCATTTTCCTAGGTGAGCCCCTCTACTGTGTTGTGCTCAGAATAATATCTGTGTATTTACAAAGGAGAGTAAATGTCAAGATTCTTCAAATAAACAAGTAATTTTATGAGCAAAAATACATTGCATGGGGACATGGCACAATTACTGCGCATTCTATTTCAAAGCAAAAAAACTGGAAAAGTAATTCTATTTTTATATTTCACAGAAAGCGAAGTAATAAAATACCATCGTTGTCGACATCTATGGAAACTCAAAAATGCTCTGTACAAACTAACACATTCTTTAAAATTCTGAGCACAACTGGTATGCCGCAAAAAACGCTATACACCTACAATGTATTTGACTTTGAAGTGTAGCACACAGGCTAAACGGATTTGCCATAGCAAAGTATGCGTATAATAAAGTGTTGCTCATTGTGAAAAGGTAGGCTATATTAATAGTGTTGCAAACAAACCACTCTGTCGAATTTACACCAAAGACAGTCACATGGACATGACAAGTTGTGGAGTGGCTTTGTTTACACTATGTTTCCCACGGAAGCTCCCGAGGTACAAAAAAGCAAAAAGTCTGGGATTAGGTCCGGTCTGCTTTCACACCTTCAAAAGGTCCGCACCAGGGTTCGTTTGACCCGGACCGAGTCCGACCTTTCAGCTCGGTCTCGGTCCGCTTGTTTGGTCCGGACCAAGATTCGCTGGTTTGTATTCAGACCATCCCAAAAGGTCCGAACCAACGAAAATCTGGTCCGTTTGGTCCGGACCAAACGTGGTAGGTGTGAATACGCCCTTAATTTCTCACTGCGTTGCAGTGTGATTGCGAAGGAGAGTTGCGCTATTTATATCAGGTCCTTATTGCGCACCGGGAGACCTGAAACTGGCAAGTAGCGCACGCGCATACTCACACATTCACACATGGGCACGCAGGCCCGTGAACACAGTGGATCCTAAATTTTCTAATATTACAGCGAGCTCGCAAACATTAGACTCCTTCAATGATGCTCCTTATTTCATTGTCGCGCTCGCGCTGCTAGCCTACGTGGAAGCGCGCCCGCGTAAGCAGGACTTTTCCCATCACCATTTGGGAAGGAGGACTGTGTGTTTGAAGGGGGTCGGGGTTATGTGTGGGACGTGGGTTTTTGTACTATATTTGTCAGGGATTTGAGTCTATATTGTGTGGGTTAACTGCCGTGGCAAATTGTATGTATGTGTTTGTTATTTTGATTTCTGTTAAAAAAAATTATAATAAAAAAAAATATGATGGGCTGTGCAGTATGTTAGACTATGATTTTGTTTAGTTAAAGACTCGAATGTACTTCTTGGTTCAAGAGTAGAGAACAATTAGTGTGTAACTGGTTAGCGCAGTGCGCGAGGTTTAAAAAAACCCAGGTGAGTGACGAGGTTGGCTGATAACCGGGGGAGCTGACTTCAATCCATGCTGGGTAATTTGGAACTTTGGTTTATGTTTAGGTCGTGTTATCTCTGTTTCTCCATGTGCACATTTCTTGTAGCCCACAAATAAAAAGCGCTTATATTTTTGATCACCTTTCCTGGAAAAAAAAATAGAGTGCAAGGATGCATTCTCTGCAGATTTTCTGTAATGCTTCCTATCATCGTTGAATTAAGTTATAAATATCTCAATTTTAAAAGTGAGCCGCTGTTCAATTAGACTAAGTTTGTGGGACATTTATAGTCTAATTGCAGATATTGTGTAATGTTATTCCAATTAATGATATTATAGTCATTGTCGTTAACACGGCTGAAACGGTTGAAGTAAGAGAGAACAAACTTCAAAGCTGCTTTCCATGACGACGGGTGACAAGCTCTGCTAAATCCAACTGAGGTTGATCATTAATCCTGTGCCACACACGGATCTACATTAGCACACCTGCCATTAAATGTGACTTTTGTTTTTTGGAATAGAAGCATGCTCGTTTCGGCGCCAGTTTGGGTGGCTTGGAACGGACAGCCAGCTGATTGATGCGCATTCGGAATGGAATTCTCACGCTCCTTTTCAGCTCCAAGGCCGCCGACCTTGCGTTCGTGTCAAAATTCTACGTCATAATAGTAACCAGGTGACGTCATGAATTCCATAAGTAGTAGTGAATTGGACGTTTTATTTCAGACAAACGTCGCGCAAGAAGACAGAAATACGACACTGATCAGTTGATAAGTCAGCCATTTTTCAATGTTAATCTACAGTAGGCCTGCCCTATTTGAATTTCCAAAGCAGCATTGATTTCCAGCTGTTGTGTAAGTCTATTTAAATACACATCCTAATATAATAACAAAAAGTGTCAACAAAGAATGTAGTGTGATGTACTGTAGGCCTAATAGGCCTAGCCTATTATGTAATGTAATGTAATGTAATTTTTAATTTAAATCAGGTTATCTAAATGTGTATGCTGAGATTTCTACTTTGTTGAATCTGTTATAATTTAATATCAGTGAAAATAATGTGTGAGCAAAGTAATCCAAATTAATGCCCGTATGCTCGTGGGATATTACATTTAAAAAAAAAAATAGAGCATGACCCTTATAATAATAATAGACGATCAATAAATAGGCCTATATCAAATAATGATCACATAATAATACAATTAATAATATCATCTGTGAAGCTGAATGATAAACTCTCTGAAGCTGAATGATAAATTAAAAACATATTTCTGCTTGTGTCTGGCAATAATCTCAGCTGTACTAGAATGTGCAGGACAGGATAGGAGAACATGAAAGACCACAAGGTGCCAGTGCCACCTCAAGCCCCTCCTCCGAGGAGCCGTGTCCGTCACCAGGAGGATGATGACGAGTCCGGAAGGCGACTTCCGGTTATCCGGCCCTGTTTGAGCCTCAGGCCACAGCAGCAGCTGCCCAATGCTACGCTAGCCCCCACGCACCCCCCTCAGCCCCCGGCCCGCATGGCAGCCAGAGCCACCTCCGCAAGACCTCCAAGGCACTTTCCAGCCCTGCTCAACGGCCTTCCAGCAGTTTCCACTACCACCTCTGGACCTAGGGTTGCCATGGCGATAGCTGACGTTGCTGCTAGCGAGAGGCCCAGCAGGGTGGATGCAGTTTCGCACCAACCTCGCCCGCCGGCCCCCATGGCAGTCAGAGCCACCTCCGCAAGACCTCCAAGGCACCTTCCAGCACCGGTCAAGGGCCTTCCAGCAGTTTCCACTACCACCTCTGGAGCTAGGGTTGCCATGGTGACAGCCGACATTACTGCTAGTGAGAGGCCCAGCAGGGCAGACGCGGTTTCACACCAACCTCGCCCACCGGGCCACAAGGCAGCCAGAGCTACCTCAGCAAGACCTCTAAGGCACCTTCCAGCATCGGTCAACAGCCTTCCAGCAGCTTCCACCACCGCCATCACCTCTGGACCCAAGCTTGGCATGGTGACAGCCGACGTTGCTGCTAGCAAGAGGCCCAGCAGGGCAGGAGCAGCTCTGCACCAGCCTCGCCCCCCATCTACTGGTGTGAGGAGGGTCAAGGTGGTGAGCATGCAAGACGACGGCCCGTCAAAAACCGTGCAGATGGCGCCGGTTCCACCCAAGAATTCTCTCGCGGAATTCAGACCCATCATGGAGAACACCAGTGAGCAAGTGTGCGTCGTAGGCAAGCTGCCCCGCGCCCTCAAGAAAACTCGACGGAGGACAACCAAGCCCGGCACTGTCAGCAAGGCTCAGCCCCTGGCCCCAGGCCCCAGGCTCCTGCCCAAGAGGCCCCAGATGAAGAAGCCATCAGTCCACATTGCTGCTGCGGGCAACCTAGCCACCAAAGCCAGGAAGCTCGCCCATGGACTGGGCCCGGTCAGGCCCCTGGCCCGATGCAACACAGAGGGGCCTCTGCCACGCCTTAGAGGACCCCGGCTGATGGGCAAGGCAGCCAAGGCAGCCAAGGCAGCCAAGCAGCAGCTGGCACAGTGCACACCCAACCGTGAGTACGAACGCCTCCTCGTGATCCTGGCGGTCCTGAGAGATCCTGAGTTGGGGAAGTCCGACAAGATGTCCAACTGGGGTGGCATCATCTACGAGGATCCCATCTCCATGAAGAGCCTGATAGAGATGGCTCGCAGTGAGGAGAGCGTCCTCCGCCGCCTCCTGAGGAGCGAGAAGAGGCCCCGTATCACCCTGGAGCTGCCCCCTGCCCCAGCCTTCTGCCCCCGACCCGGCCCCCACCCCCTCAGCCCTCTCAGGATCATCCTCCTGTGAGTGGCCGCCAGGCTGTGCCCTAAGCCCGGGGACATGGACTAAGACAGGTGAGGGACTGAGAGAGAGGATATATATATATATATATATATATATATATATATATATATATATATATATATATATAGAGAGAGAGAGAGAGAGAGAGAGAGAGAGAGAGAGAGAGAGAGAGAGAGAGAGTTTGGAAAGTAATACAATACAAAGATTCTCTAAGGTAACCAATTCTTGGTGGGTAGCAGACTAACAATCTCTTAGTGTCAATAATCAAACATTCTCTTTGCACAATGTGGTATGTAATAAGTACTGTACATGTAAAGACATACCGGTAGTATGTTTTAGTTTGCTAAATGTGCCTAAGGAACTGCTTAACCGAAATGTTAGTGCTAAAATCATACGGCTGATTCATTATGCTGTTATATATAAGCTTATATATTTTCCTCCTCTGGACAGACCCGTGTCCATCTGTCTATTTCCTGTCCCCAAAACTTACAACTGAATGGGCGGGCACACTGGCACATGGGCACACACATTAGGCACCAAGTTGATCATCGGGTGCCAAGAGTAGTCGGAGGATGGGAACTAACCTTAGTTAAAGGTAAATGACTAAAAGGTAAATTTCTTGTCATCAAAAAGACCACCAACATTTTCAGTTCAAATTAAATGAAAGTCCAATCATTTTTTTTTTTTTTACAATTGTAGTTGCCAGCCCCAAACAAGGCCCTTTTTTATTCACGACCTCTCCAGCACTATCTTGGTTGACCCTGTCTTCTTAACTTGCCCTCTCTTCTGCCACTCTACCTCTGCATTCACTTCCATTCTCTCTCCAGTCTCCTCTTTGCCCACCTCCCAGTTCTGTTGCCTCTTCTGTATCCATGTTTGCCGTTTATTCCCTGACATTCTAAATAAACACCAGACATTCTAAGGGACTGTTTATACTGTACATACCCGGGTATTTTGATAAACGTAGACCTTTCCCTTCGTTTGTGCCTTTCATTCACAAACAAATGGAGGTTTTTCCTCTACAAACTAAGCTTGGAAAAAAAACCAATGTGTATAAACAGAGATAAACGGAGACTTGAATGGCGTTCTCCTTACCGCGCACAGGCTTAACATATGACAGCTCTCAGCAGCATATTTTTGCATATTTGCCTATGATGTGAACAAAAATATTTTGGTAAGGGTAGAGAAGGAAAATGTTAATTCATCACAATACCCGCCGGGTATGTATAAACAGGCCCTATATAAAATGCAAAGATTATTATTATTATTAATAATAATAATAACAATAATAATAATAACTAGACTGCCTGTGCAGTCGCCTTCGACTGCTTAAGGTATATCCCCGAAACGCGACGCTTCCAGTCCCCAATCATTCCTACCACTCCCGTCCACCTTTTCATGAACGTTTATGATAAATACAAAATATAAAATAAATATATTTAATATCTATACATAGATCAATGACGTGCATAGGCTTAAAATCAAATGACTATTGTGAAAATGAAAAGGAAAAAATGGGGCAAATGGTAACACTGTTTTAATGGTTCACTATTACAGTGGATATACCACATTAGGTGCAGTGTAATAACCAGTGTAACAATATTTAATACCACGTCATACCAGTGTGACACCATGTACCAATTTTGTACTTATATCATGTAAGCTTAGGCTATTTGTGTGTTAGTGGTATTACATGGTATTGCATATTTGTACACTGGTATTACACTAATATTACATGGTATTATACATTGGTACATTGGTTATTACACTGTACCTGGTATTGCCTATTTTTACACTGGTATTACACTAGTATTACATGGTATTAAATATTGTTACACTGGTTATTACACTGTAGGCCTACCTGATATGGTAGATTCACTGAAATGGTGAACCATTAAATTAAGGAGTTACCGGGCAAATCAATACACCCAGTCAGAAGTTATGGAACAAATAAAAATTCCACCATTTTGAAAGTGTTAACCTCCAAACTGTAATCAGTTCATGAACCCACCCTAGAGCATTCACACACACCAAATCTGGGACAAATCCATCCACCCGGTCAGAAGTAATGGGCCAAACAAAAATTCGGCCATCTTGAAATTGTTGACCTCCAAACTCGAATCAGTTCATGAACCTACCATAGAACATTCACACACCAAATCTGGGACAAATCCATCCACCCGGTCAGAAGTTATGGACCAAACAAAAATTCGGCCATCTTGAAGTCGGCCATCTTGAAAGTGTTAACCTCCAAACTCTAATCAGTTCATGAACCCACCCTAGAGCATTCACACACCAAATCTGGGACAAATCCATCCACCCGGTCAGAAGTAATGGGCCAAACAAAAATTTGGCCATCTTGAATTCGGCCATCTTGAAATTGTTGACCTCCAAACTCGAATCAGTTCATGAGCCTACCCTAGAACATTCACACACCAAATCTGGGACAAATCCATCCACCCGGTCAGAAGTTATGGACCAAACAAAAATTCGGCCATCTTGAATTCGGCCATCTTGAAAGTGTTAACCTCCAAACTCTAGTCAGTTCATGAACCCACCCTAGAGCATTCACACACCAAATCTGGGACAAATCCATCAACCCGGTCAGAAGTAATGGGCCAAACAAAAATTCGGCCATCTTGAATTCGGCCATCTTGAAATTGTTGACCTCCAAACTCAAATCAGTTCATGAACCTACCCTAGAACATTCACACACCAAATCTGGGAAAATTCATCCACCCGGTCAGAAGTTATGGACCAAACAAAAATTTGGCCATCTTGAATTCGGCCATCTTGAAAGTGTTAACCTCCAAACTCTAATCAGTTCATGAACGCACCCTAGAGCATTCACACACCAAATCTGGGACAAATCCATCCACCCGGTCAGAAGTAATGGGCCAAACAAAAATTCGGCCATCTTGAATTCGGCCATCTTGAAATTGTTGACCTCCAAACTCGAATCAGTTCATGAACCTGCCCTAGAGCATTCACACACCAAATCTGGGACAAATCCAAACATCCGTTCAAAAGTTATCGCGTTAACACGAAAGACCTTACGCGGCGGCGGCAGCGCTCCGCGTTTCGGGGATATAATAATAATTGTATTTGTATAGCACTGTATCATACAAAGCATGAAAAAACACATCAACGTTAGAGATGGATTTAAAAGGAGATGTAGAGAAGAGACACAGAAACAAGAGAGAATAGCAAGAAGACAAAAGAAGAAGACATAGATAGAGATTGTAGAGTCATAAGGTCCATAGGCTGGGCCCAGGATTCTTAGAGGCATACGGTCCACAGTGGCTGGGTCCAGCATAAGTGATAAATAGTCACCCTGAATTAACATATCCTAAACGTGACATGGCGGCTCCTAAGTGACTATACCCTTTTCTTTGTATACAACACTGAAATCGACCGTGTTGGCTGGTGGTACGTCATTTCTCCTTTCTTTTAGGCTAGCGCTCCAACCTGTCAATAATCAGACTGTTTCTCATTGACAAATGAAATTACTGTTATGCTTACTATATGCCAAAGTCTGGATCTCCACAGATAAGAAATTTTAGGCTATAATAAGTAAATCATGCATAGTTGATAGCAATCATGTTTCTGTGTCTATTTGAGGAAAATGCATTCATTGCATCAGAGAAAGTGGCATATAAAAAGCATATAAAAATACACAGAAAGAAAACCTGAGAATGCAGTGCACCTTAAGCAGGCTAATCATTAAATGAAAAGATGCAGGCCTTTAGGAAATTGTCAGATTATTGAGAGGAAGGAATGAACAAGAATCATCAGAGAAAACTTCAGTCCCCTGGGGTTATAGCCAATAGCTAGCATTATTAACCACTTCGTTCTCTTTTAACATCTCTGTCTGTATGGTGTGGGCTGGAAATATTGAGTAAACGAGTAAAACTAGTAGTCTAACTAAAAAGATTTATATCATCACCTACTGTGTATAACACGTCTTTCCCTGCTTCCCTGCAGAGTGATGTTGCTAAACAACCCGGGCTTCATCGAGTGCCTGTGTAAGCTGGTGACGTGGAAGGTGTCTGAGGCTCCGGGGCTGCAGGAGCTGGATGACTGGTACAGCTGGGTGGACAACGTAGTGGTGCTGGACGCATTCACGCTCATGGCACCGACAAGACAGACGTCTCCAGTACAGGTCCACCTAACAGGACGTTCGACGGACAGTCAGAGTGTGCACGATGGAAGTCCTTGTGGAACTCAGGAGCGCTCCTCAGGGCCGTAACCCTCCAAATCAACCAAGTTCTGCAGGCGGGAACTGAGGAGTCATCGTACCGTGAAGACTGCACCACCATCAACGTTTGGGGCAGGGGGGCTTGGGGGCAGGGGCATGAGGCAAAGACAGGACAGGGCGCAGGAGGGAAACATTGAAAATTCTATGAATTCTAAGGGAACGGGGTAACTGGAGCTGGTAGGAAACAGGGTTGATTCTACCAACCACCTCGAAGGGGCCAACATAGCAGGGAGCCAC
Organism: Engraulis encrasicolus; assembly: GCF_034702125.1. Classification (NCBI taxonomy): domain Eukaryota; kingdom Metazoa; phylum Chordata; class Actinopteri; order Clupeiformes; family Engraulidae; genus Engraulis; species Engraulis encrasicolus. Next base: position 27,919,554 of record NC_085869.1, on the reverse strand, counting down.
CTTGTAGAACTCGACACTCGAAGGGGAAGATCCTTAGAGGACAGCCAAACCCTTTGGCCAGGGCGGAGATGTTGGGCTGGCCCCAAGCGACGGTTGGAATTGCGTGTGTTCTTCCACATCCTCCGACAGCGCCTCATGTGGTGGTGAACCGAGGGTACCCTAGCTTCAGACTGGTTGATGCTGAGTTGTCCCAGACTCCCCAGGGTGGCCTCCAGGTCTTGGTTCAGCCTCTCTGTCTTCACATTGGACTGTGGAAGGAAGCCCGGTGTGAGGCTGGCTGTGGCACCCAGGACTCCACAGAACGCCTGCCACACCAGAGATGTGAACTGTGGCCCATGGTCTGACACAATGTCCTGCAGGAGCCCGAAGACTCAGAAAACATGGGTAAATGTTACTGTTGCAGTCTCAAAAGCAGAGGGGAGTTTAGGTAATGGTATAAAGTGACAGGCCTTAGAGAACCTGTCAACCATTGCAAAAATAATTGTGTTACCTTCAGACTTCATGAAGTCTCTGACAAAGTCTGCTGACACAGGACCAGGACTGTCCCGGGATGGGCAGAGGGCGAAGCAGGCCTTCAGGATGCTGACAGGGATTTTTGCTCTGGGTGCACACTGGACAGGCAATCATGAAGGCTTTCATCTCTTTCTTCATGTCTGACCACGAGAGAAGTCTTGAAGGTCCTCTGGGACCCTGGGTGTGCAGTGAGGCTGAATGAGTGGCCCCACTAACATTGGCCCGTACCTGGCTGGGTACAAACAGGAGACCGGGAGGCCCTGTCCCAGGATATTTTTTTTTGACGTTGGACCTGTTTGACGGTTGTTGCGATACCCTAATGGACTGGGGAAACTATGGGAGAGGCTGGGACCACAGTGCTAACCTCTCCCTCCTGGTCAAGGGTGGAGAACTGAGATCTGAGGAGATTGAGACGAAGTGAGAAGAATGTAAAAGGATACAGTTTGCCGTTGGATCGCTGGGAGAGGACAGCACCGATTGCATGATATTGGATGCATCCACCTTCACAATAAAAGGCTGGGGCAGGTCAGGGAGGACCAGCACAGGAACAGAGGAAAAGCGATACTTGAGATCCTGGAACGCTTTATCAGCCTTGGGTGTCCAGAGGAATGGTGCACCAGTATTCTTGGTGAGGGCAGAGATCGGCGCAGCCACTTAGCTGAAGTTGTGGATAAATCTGTGTTAGACGTTTTCGAAACCAAGGAACTGTTGAACCCATTTTACTGATGTTAATGTGACCAGTCCCGAAAAGCTCTTGTTTTGCATCTGGACCTGTCCGTGTCTTAGGACAAAACCCAGGAAGGAGACCTCATTTTGAGCTTTCACGTACAGGTGATTCTTTAGCAGCCTCTGTAGGACGCTCCACATATGGTGATGATGCTCTTGCAAGGACTTAGGGGAAAAAACATATAGACAAAAGCAAAACAATTGATCTTGTCCCTGAGGACATCATTTATGAGTGCCTGGAAGACAGCTGGAGTGTTTTTTAGTCTGAAAGGTATGACCTGGTATTCATAGTGCCCAGCTGTAATGTTAAAGGCAGTCTTCCAGTCATCAAGCTGCCTAATGCGAACTAGGTGGTCGGCGTTTCGCAAATCCAACTTGGAGAAGACAGAGGCACCTTGGAGCAGGTCAAAAGCGCTGGTCATGAGTGGTAGTGGGTAGTGATTGCGGATTGTGATCGTGTTAATGCCTCAGTAATCAATGCAAGGTCACATCCCACCATCCCTCTTGCCAACAAAAAAGATGCCAGCCCAGCAGGTGACGTAGATGGCCTGATGAATCCTGACGCCAAGGCATCTTTGATGTACTCTTCCATGGCCTTGTGCTCTGGGAAAGGGAGAAGAGTCGATCACGAGGAGGAGACGTGCCTGGAAGTAGGTCGATGGCACAATCATAATGCCCATGAGGAGGAAGAGAAACAGCTCTTTTTTGCTGAAGACCTCTTTCAAATCCCAGTACTCGGAGGGAAATTGGGATAACTCGGTGGGATCCAGAGACTAGGGAGGAAACACTGGAGGATTTTCAAAGAGGCAACTGGCGTGGCAGGTAGGACCCCCATTCCAGGACTCGAACAGTTACCCAGGGGATGCCAAGGACCACAGGCAACATGGGAGAGCGGATGAGATGCAATAAGACATCTTCTCAGTGAGCTTTAAAGTGGAGGCGAATAGAAGAGGTTGCATGGATGACTTTGCCATTTACCGGAGGCTGGCCATCCAGAGCAGGCACAGAGATGGGCAGCTTGAGGGGATCAAGAGGAACCTTGAGATTGAGGGCAGAGTTAGAATTCATGAAATTCCCTTCAGCTCCGGAGTCAGCAAGGGCTTGACGGATGGATTGGGAGAAAGACTCCTTGGCCAGGGAACTCTGGAGACAAGGTGGCTCCACCAGCCCTCTGTGCCACTGTCTGCCCCAGTCCATCACTGCACGAGATCATGTACAAAGTGGAGGTGCTCTACGTGCTATGTGTACTGCTCATGGGATGACAGAGGAACATGGTGAGATTCTTAATGATTTTTGTTGTTGCTTGAGTGTGCATTATTTTTCCACAGGGGGAAAATGTCTTCACCACCCTGCCTCTGATTTTTGTTTTTAAGAGTATTTGTTGCGGATGTCTTTGGTAGAATAGATCAAGTTGAAGACTTGCAGACAGCTGTGATATAAACATTGTATGTGGTGCCTTTGCCTACAGTTCCAGACGTTTTTCACACAGATCAACATCTCGCTGGTGGATTTCAATGTGCTGGTGTGCTGTATAGTGCTTTCTCTCAACTGCTTCGAAAGTCAGACAGGTGATGTCAAAGGTAATGCCTCATCCGTTTAATCCTGCAGACTGTAAACCGATCAATCCATTAAACACGAGTAGTTTGTGATATGTGCATTTGGACTGTAGTAGATAATAATGTGTGTGTGTGTGTGTGTGTGTGTGTGTGTGTGTGTGTGTGTGTGTGTGTGTGTGTGTGTTGCAGTGGTGGAGGTGTTGTTGGAGTGTCCACTCCTACATGGCCCGAAGGATGTCAACATCATCACTGTCCAGACGCTCACACAGGCAAGGCTTCCATCACACTCACACAAATACTTCAAATTATTTTTTTCTTTGATTTAAAAAAAAAAATAGACCATTGTCTTCAAGATGTTGAGTGAGGAAAAAGTCATCGTGCCCTAGGTTGACAGCGGAGAAACTTTATTGTCAGTTAGTGAAGCATGAGGCCACAAGCACAAGGCGGGAACAGGAGATGAGTTTAGTTTTTCTGCTCACACAGTTCATCTCCCCCTGACTGGCAGACACTTCTTGCATAGCACTGCAGTGAGTTTAACACTGAAGGTCTCCCTCCCCTCCCCTCCCCTACCTCCCTGCTCACTCCCCCCCTCTTCTTTCCACCCCCTTCCCTCCTCCTTTATCTGTCTTCCACCCCATGCGTCCGTGCCCCCTACAGGAGCTGCCTGAACACCAGCCGGGTGATCCTGATGCTGGCCTGGCGGCGTGCCAAACTGCCCTTCTACCTGAGCGCACTGAGGGAGAAGGAGCACGCTGAGAAGTACCCGGCCGCCTGCTCAACAACTTCCACCACCTGCTGCACTTCTGGCAGAAACCGCTACCTCAACAAGGACAAGGACAGCACCTGAATGGAGAATGTGAGTAGGAAGGGACACACACGCACACACACACACGCACGTACCACACACACACACACACTCCAGCACGCACATGGTAAACTAAGAACATGGTGAAGTGATAAACCAGGCCTAGTTAACCATCAAGGAGTGGTAAACCTGCTAATAGATATACCTGCAGGCATCATTTAGTTATGAAAATATCTATTAGATGATTTACCTCTACCACAAGGTTAACTAAACCTGATTTACTACTAAACCAGCTTCTTTGATTACCCCCCAGGACAGCACTTGAGTCACACACAGCACCATACCTTGCCTTAGCCCTTTATAGGGCACACAAATCTCTGCTCCCGAGTGGAAAAAAAGTTTGACAGGCTCCAAGCCACTGCTGATTGGTCAAATATCATGATGTTACTATCTGTGTGAAAGCCTGATTTCCCCTGATTAATTTGATATGAAATCGTGCGGTAGCCACATGTACAGAATCTGTGCAGTATTGTTTCCATGGATTTTGGGCTTTACAAGCACCCGTCATCGTAAACTATACATTTTTTTGCTTTAATTTCACATATATGGTCTTCCGAGTTGGTCATTGAAAAATGACTTGCTTTTCACTTGGTCACTCCTGTGGACACCCTGCTAATACTCTTGTCCGTCTGTCTGTCTCTCTGTCTGTCTGTCTGTCTGTCTGTCTGTCTGTCTGTCTGTCCTCCAGAGCTCCTGCATCCCCTTCAACTTCTGGAAGGAGACGGTGTCGGTTCTCCTGGAGCAGGTGTAGACCTCACCACGAGCCTTACGTGGATGTGGAACAGGAGCTGGTGGAGGACTAAGGCCACTGGAGGCCAACTCTCTCCAGCTCGCTCACACAGACACCAGGCGGGTAGAGGGTGGGGTGTGGAGCAGTCCAGGGGGTGTGGGTGTGGGGTAGGATGGGATGGGGTGACTGAGTAGCCTACTTCACCAGATGAAGAGAATGATGGTGGGAAGTGGTGGAGGAGCACGGACTCTGACTGTTGAGCATCAGTATCTGCATCATCGGCATCATCATCACTATTGGTATCATCAACCTACAGCCCATTGTCTATCCGAATGGGTCTCTCCATTCTTCCTGGACTGACTGCCTGCCTACCTGAACAGCAGCCCCATACTCAGTCCCAGTCTTGACCCCTAACCCCCCCTCCAAATCCGAATATCTCTATAAATAAAGCATACAGATAAAGGGCGATTTTGATGTTCCCCTCGTATATTGGTTCATGGATGCATCAAAGTACGTGTGTGTGTGTGCGTGCGTGCGTGTGTGTCTGAATCTGATCAGTCCATCATAATCAATGATTAGGTGTGTACGATGCATGCAACAAGAGCTGTCCAAACCTCTCCAGGTTGGGGTTTAATGCTCTCTCCAGCCAAGTGTATGAGAGTGAGCGAGAGAGAGAGAGAGAGAGAGAGAGACGCCGTGTGTGAGAGAGATGACTGTGATGAGTGTGTGATGTGTGACAATCAGTGATGGAGTAAAAAAAAAAACACCTGGATAGAATCTATCTAATTAGAATTATAATCTAATTGCCATGGTGACAGTTGTGATGTCATAGTTGGTTGGTCGGTACGTATGTCATCAGACTACAGTGACCTCTCAGAGGTCCATGTCTCACCCCCACATGGCCGAACTGAACCCCTGCCCCGCTTCCCTGGTCATACTCCTCCTTACCTTGAAGCCACACTCCACTATTTCTGGAAATGTGCTCATTTCTCACATCCCCTCCTGTTCAATATTAACCGTTTCCCTGTTTTTCCAGCCGTTCTCTGACTTTGGGGTTCAGCGTTAACCTGGTAGCTTGGAACTAAGACTGATACCAGACCAGGCCCTCTGCACACACCTGTTCCATCAAAGTGCAGCGCAGAATTGCAATTCCACTGTTTTCAATACCACCCTGCACACCGGCGCAGAGGTCCGTACATCCGCGGACATCTGCGTCGGGGTGTGGGGTCGTATTGAGGACAGTGGGATGCAACGTTGGTAAAGCAGTGCACCACTGCTCTGCGGAGGGCCTGAGAACAGAAGGGTCAAACTCAATTGAACTCAAAGGGAGGGGGGAGGGAAATTTGTCCTATTCCCAGAAAATGGTGCAATGCTGTTTTAAATTTTACACTCACCTGGGTCCTTCATTCTGATTAGATAAGTCAGAATTGAGTTCTGAAGACTTATTATTATTAGTCAATAGCTTCAGCTGTTTTAGTATGTTTGGGTGCATTAATGGTTATTGCACTTCATGTTCATAAAGATAGATATATATATATCACACACACACACACACACACACACACACACACACACACACACACACACACACACACACACACGATAGGTCTGTCAAATCTTTGCTGCGTCAGTAATTCCTATTAGCACCACTAGATGGCCATAGAGCCATTATGTTGCTGCTGTCGAAATCAAGAGTGTGTGTGTGCGTGTGTGTGACTGTGTGCGTGCGTGTGTGTGTGTGTGTGTGTGTGTGTGTTTGTGTGCTTGTGTGTCTGTGTCTGTGTCTGTGTCTGTGTCTGTGTCTGTGTCTGTGCATGCATGTGCATAAGTATGTGTGCGTGCATGGGGGGGGTCTGGTCGCTGCTGCAGTCTACCCATACAGGTCCAACTAGAACAACAAAGCTACCCTTTGGCCAAATCAACCCAGGGAATCTGTTCAGACATTACATTATTA
>NC_085869.1:27893210-27905710 GCF_034702125.1 Engraulis encrasicolus | reverse complement strand
GGGTTTATAAACATAATGTGCATGTCTAATTGAGTGTACAAACAGTGTTTTGTAATAAACATAGTCTTACAAAACTATGCAAGGTGTTGTAACTTTGTACACAGGGTTTAAACTTGTTAATCCTATGTGCAAGGCTTTGAAGAGACAAATGTAAAACTCTTATAAAACCTTTATAAACGCTTCTGCAGAAAGCGTTGCTAATTCAAATTTATCCCTACCTATCAAAATGACGTAGGAAACAAACGCATATGATGTGAAAGGCTTTGTATTTATGCAGCAAAAGCTTTTTAAACCCTTCTGCAACGTATTGAAACCTGCTTATAAATGTTTCGTAAAATATGTCCATACGAATCAAAACAACGTTGGAAACAATCCCCACAGTTTCAACAGGCTACTTTATACAGGGCTTAAACTTGTACATAATATGTGCATAGGCTACTAGGTATGGAAATGAAGTTTTCACACAATGGTGTGTAACATGGAGCTATGATGTAGGAATGCAGGCCTATGCAGCAACACAACACAGCACAGCACAGCAGCCAAGACTCATGGAACTGGAACGCTCACAATGTGTTCCGAGGTTACTGGCGGTTACTGCCACAGCTGCCAGAACAGAGGCGCTGATTGGCCGCCATCTCTTTAGACCCGCCCAGTCGTAGGCTCTGGTTGGCTGCTTGCCTGGTTCGCTGCCGTGGGCTGATGGCTGTCACATCGGTGTTGGGTCGCCACACCCTGCACTGGTATTGCTCATCAGAACAAAATGACAACTAGTGATACTGGAATCCTTTGGCTTGTGTGTGGCATTCACATAAAACTTGGCAAACAAGACGGGCACTGCAAGTCAAGTAGGAGAAGTAAAGGAGTGGAAGGTTTTTGTTATTGTCCTCACAGACAGTATCATAGCACACCTTTCAAAAGGGAAAAAAAGCTTACCACACACTTGGCTTTGTTCATTAACAGACAGGCCTACTTCTGACTTTGTTCATAATAACAAATGCAGTAGCCTTCTTTCCTTTCAGTTGTGTAACAGTCCTGCTTTTACCAGCCCCAGAAGCTGTGCATAGATTCTTGAAGTGTTGTAGTATCACAGCAGATGTATTTGAAAACACTTTAAGTCAACTATAGTGGCGATATTGTGCTAATACATGTTGTTGTTGTTGTTGTGTTCTTTCAACACTAAGCATGTAGCAACATACTCTATGGCAGACTGCTCAATTGGAAATAACACTGCAAATGTAACAGTAGGGTATAGCCTATCATAGATTGGAACAGGCAAGTCGAAGTCAAGTCAAGTGCTTTTATTTGTCACATACATTTCACATGTGGTGAAAAGATGAAGGGGTCATCAGCTATGCATGTAAATAAATAAAAAAACACATAGAAATAAACATAGGCTTCCTGTAGCCTATATATATAATTACAAATAACTGCACTAAAGAAATGAAGGTAACTCTAAAGCATGACATGCTAAAAGATAATTCTATCCTACTAAGAAATTACTAAAGAATAGCCTGAGTTTAACAACAGAATAAATGAAATGTGCAGAATTAAAAGGAGATGAGTCGCTAATATGTAAAAAAAAACATATAGTAAAAGGTTGTTTAAAATGTAGTTCAGCATTGAAACAGGCATGCCAAAGGGACCTAAACACTAAAACGAGTCCTAGGTAAAGTCTGCTGTCAGATAAGCGTCCAGGATATACGCAGACTGCACAAAACAATAATCTTTGTTTGTGACTTTGTTATCTAACCCCTATCTCAGGCCTATATGGTTAGGAGTGGCTAGCCATATAGCCCCATAATGCAGAGGTGGGAAAACGCAAGCCCGGGCCCGAGCCTCACGCGGTCTGTAGAGCCTTTTCAAGAACTTTCAAACAAGTGCAAGAAAGGACCAATAACAATGTAACAAGTAAGAAATAATAATAAAGGGATGATGTCATATGTAGGCCTACAGTTGAAACATCCTGAAACATTCTGTCTCTGTCCTCGAGACACATAATTGCAATTGCTTTGCATCTAGTGCATGTGAGGAAATGGCCAATACAGCTGACTTGAGTCATTTAATGAATTTACTGTTGAAAAAGGCAAGTGGTTTCTTCCATCAGTTATCTCTGGCCCACTTCCACACAGACTGGTATCTAGGACAATATGTCTTATTAACATGTCTATGCATTTCCGGGTACTAGTTGGATGTTCTTCCTTTTGCATGGGCCCTGTGTGTGTGTGTGTGTGTGTGTGTGTGTGTGTGTGTGTGTGTGTGTGTGTGTGTGTGTGTGTGTGTGTGAGAGAGAGAGAGAGAGAGAGAGAGAGAAGAGAGAGGGGAGAGAGAGAGAGAGAGAGAGAGAGAGAGAGAGAGAGAGAGAGAGAGAGAGTGAGAGAGAGATGCTTGGAGGCTCTCCTCTCCTGCGCTCTGGAATCTGGTCTGACCAGCCCAGCGACCCGACCCGACCGGGAGCGGCAGCCTGGGGCAGCATGACAGCCCCGCCCCATCACACGAAACCAGCACTGCTATAAGAACTCGCCGCGGACACAGGCAGTCAGACGGTCAGCACAACTCGAAAGACTGACAAAGGGGAAAACATAACGCGAAACAATACCCCAACAGAAGACAAGAGTTTAAGAGCTTTAAGTTAAACAAGTGCTGCATTTCTAATTCTTTATTTTCTTCACCTGGGAAACATCAACACAAACCCTTTGACAAAATGATGCAAATCGCAGAGACCTACACGCAGAAGAACTCCCTGTTCAACGCCATGAACCGCTTCATCGGCGCCGTCAACAACATGGACCAGACGGTGATGGTGCCCAGCCTGCTGAGGGACGTGCCACTGGAGAACGAGAAGCCAGAGATGGAGGTGGCCCCACCGAGCACGGGCAGCTATCTCCATGACGCCGAGGCAGACATGTTCAGCTACTACGTGCAGCTCAAGGCCATCCGCAACGACATCGAGTTCGGCGGCGTTCTGGGGCGCTCTATGGAAGAGATGAGGCGTAAGGAGAAGGAGAGCCTTGCGCACGAGGCCAACAACAGCCGCGCCAACAACGGCCACAACAATGACAACAATGACGCGAGCGAGGAGGTCGACCTCGAGCAGCTGTTCCGGTTCCACCTGAAGGGGCTTCACGGAGTGCTGTCCAAGCTCACGCGCCAGGCTAACGACCTCACCAACCGCTACAAGCAGGAGATTGGCATCGCGGGCTGGGGCCAGTGAAGCAGAGACTATTCCGCGACGCGCGCACCCAACCTGCACCTGCTGCTGCTGCTACTCCAACTGTTCGACTATGACCTCTTCTTCACGACAGAGATATGTTGGACATTTTGAAAAAACCGAGTTGTTCCAAGAACGAGTTAACAAAGGGATTGAGGACAGAACGAGATAAGAAGAACTGTCCGCTTCTACTCCTGCGCCCTCGCCTCGCGTCAATAGAACTGTTCTTCACGCGACGGCGACAGGGCGAACTCATTGACACCTCGAAACTTTCCACGATTTGCACTGTTTCCGTTTACTTCCGTTTGACAGACGATTAAGCCATGACACATTGACAATATTTATTTGCTAATAATAATTATAATAATAATAATAATGTATGATGTGCTGTACATTTTAATGCCTTGTTGTTGTATTGATGTTAAGACAATCCTTTAGGAGTAATTGTGCTGAAGACTGATGTCTTATGAAGCCAACTCTTTGAAAACCCACAGCCATGAATTTAACTGTGCTTGTGTATGTGAATGTGAGTGTGGTGCATAGCCTACACTGTAGGAGTGTCACGGGGTGTGTCTGCGCTCCTGACAGTTTGGATTATGTTCTACTACTTGACGCACATTTATGTCCTGTGTGTGTCTGGATGTGTGTGTGTTTGCGATGCTGCTGAGGTGTGTATGAAGCTATGGCTGCTGTACTCTGCCCATGACTGAACCCTCTGTGAATCTATGACCTGGATGTTCTGACTACATTCTGTAAATGACGACTTCCGCGAGATTCAGGCATCAACTTGTTCATCACAAATGTTTTTTTTAACCGTTTGTAAATGTCTTGTAAATATATTTTTTCACTGAAAATAAAATGTTTCATAAAACGTACTTACCTGCTCTGATTTCTGTTCTTCACACTGTGTGTTACATTAGGCTACATGGTAAATAACCATGCTTTTGGTAAGAATGATAGGCCTACTCATGTTTTTAGGTATTTCAACTTGATAAGGCACACTATAGGCCCTATATAAAGTCAAGTCGAGCCAAGTCAGTGTCTTCATGCACAGGTCATACAAGGAAATAGCAATTGCGTTAAGGTTATCCTATTAGGTTCAAAACAGACGCCGCCGTTGCTTGCACACACAAAACAAAATCAGTTTGTGATGTGCCTTCAGACTTTTTAACTGGAAAGTGGTGTGTCTTGGCTGATAAACAGCTTGAAAACCTCAGGCCGACAAATAGGCCTAAGGGGCCTACTGTTGTGAAGGAGATGGGCTTTAGATGAGAGGGCTGCATATCCCACCCTTCCACTCCCTACCACACTCCATGGCTGAGGTGCCCTTTAGCAAGGCACCTAACCCCAACCTCACCCCCCTCCAGGGACCGCAATCAACTGAGTGTGTAAGTAAGTGTAAGTCACTTTGGATAAAAGCGTCAGCTAAGGGTGATGTAATGTGGTCCCAGGCCCAGGAGGTCACAGCTCCCGACGGGGACTTACTGTAATGGTCCCAGGCCCAAGATGACGACTGGTATGACTCTGAGAAGCAGGACACTCATGCCCAAAAGTGAGGACAAAGGCCCAAAATTGAGGACACCAGAATCTCCGGGAAAAAATCCTCTTAATTAAAACTTTCATAGTCCATTTATTCCGTAATATTAGTGCCTGATTCATGCAAATGCAGTTCTGGGGTTCCACCTTTCCAATGAAAAGGCACATTTAGTTCTATTAAAATCTGTGTCAGTTGGGCCCTAAAGTGTCTGATTTCACGTGAAAGGACCCCCATGTAGCCTACTGTACAAGGTGGCAAATATATATGTTTTTATATTCTTTTCCTGCCAACCTACCGCGCCCCCCCCCCTTGCTAATGTGATGGAGATATTCCTGCGCAGTTCGCCCCCCTCGGGGCCGCGAACTCACCACCTCATCAATGCATCGGTTCGGCAATGGGATGCACAGTACGAGACCGCTGAGCTAAAGGGCCGGTGCGATAGCCCAACGCTCCCACACTGTTTTGAGGCTTCGGGAGGGAGGTTTAGGCCTACTAACCTTCCACGCCACATTCTGCTAGTTGGCCTCCGTTACACTAGCACCCGCCTGCCATCACCCAGGGGTCCCCGGCCCCCATTTTGAAAACCACTGGCATTTGTGAGTATCTAACTTAAGGTGCAAGGTACTGCATAGCATATAGTGTACGTAAAGTACATTAGTGCACCCCCTCCAAACTTAGGGTCCATGGCTCATATTTTCCACCAGTGAAACGCTGTAACAGTCATTGAAAAAACTCAACTACAATAGTACACCACTACAACTTTACAGCGGGTAGTGTTGATACATTATGAATTGGTCATTGCCATTCTAGTAACAGCAAGCTCAAGACAGGGACCATGTCCTAATGGGTTAATCTGCCTGTAATGCGAGCCCATTCTCGGGGGAAAATCAACTACATGCTTCGTGGTGCCGCTACGATATGGCCTCATTTTTCGTAGTTGGGCAACGCACGCTGTCGTCGAGAGTAGGTGAGAGAGAGCGAGTGAGAGAGAGAGACCACCCGAGCAGCGTGCCTTCATTCCGGGAGGGGAGCGCTGTCGTTGTGTCAGATTCATGCCATGTCTCCCTTCCTCCAACATTATCCCTAACCTTAACCCTACACCTAACCCTAACCCTAACCCTAACCTTAACCCTAACCTTAACCCTGACCCTAAACCTTAACCCTAAACTTAACCGTAAATCACTTGTTTGAAATGTTTGATTACCTTCGTTTCCAGTTAGCCTTCAGTCGCACTTGTTTGTTGACGTCCGTCCACAGTATTCTTCCCCCAGAACCAAACTACCCCAATTGTTAGTCCCCCCTTTCGTCGCCCAACCACGAGAAACGATGTTATTCGTAAAGGCACCACGAGGCTTAAAGTGGATTTTTTTCTATTTTTCTCGTAAAGACTTCACATTTGGCTCGAGTTACTGTTGGTAATGCAGTGGTCATCACTAGGGCTGTAGGTACAGTATGATGGAGTGACCTTCACTAGTGCTGTGGGACTGAGTCCTGGTGGGGCATATGCCCTACTTTATTGCTCTTTACTCTGAGTCAAAACAACACCCTCTCAATTTACTGAAACAACACCCTTGTGTCATAATAGCTCATAGGCATACTATAACCTTAATCTGCATTAAAATACTGTACATTAAATTAAAATACTATCTTAACTCTGCATCAAAATACTATATGACTTTACAAAACCTAAGGGAATAATGTGTACTCAAAGGTGAAAACTATGGCAGGCGTGTGTCTCTGTGTGTGTGTGTGTGTGTGTGTGTGTGTGTGTGTGTGTGTGTGTGTGTGTGTGTGTGTGTGTGTGTGTGTGTGTGTGTGTGTGTGTGTGTGTGTGTGTGTGTGTGTGTGTTGAGAGAAATATCCTTTTTAAATATCCTTTTTTAACCTATTTCCTTTTTATCAAAGCAGTTTAGTTGTTAGTAATTAGAGAATGCTTATAGTATGTGCATTAGTTTATAAATAGAAATCAGTGTTCATATTTGTGTGCATCATTATATTGGAAATATAATCCTATGTGGTTTCAACTAATAAACTTGTGAGTAACCATTTGTGTTTGTGACAGGCCTGGTGGAACTTTTAGTCCATGTAGAGTTTGGTTGACCCGTTCGAGTTTCTAACCTTATTTTAAAACCATTTGCTGTCTGTTTAGGAGCAGGGTCCGGCAGCAGCTTTTAACCTAATCTAAATTACAGGGACAGCCACAGACCGGTCACACTCCTCGTTGCCTCTGACCTGAAGGATGGATCAGGGTCTGGGAGTAGGCACCAGGAAATGTCAGTACCCCTGACATGGGTCTAGTCAATGAATATCAGCAGGCCTGTGTATCTGCTCCGTGTTCTCTGTTGGTTTCTCTCTTAAACAGGAAAACAATGCCCAATACCAGCCCACCCAAAGTAATGACAGGAGGACCAGGATGGACGAGAGGGAGATGGCTGGACCGGAAGACGGCGTGCACACACTTGTTGCTAGGCACATAAGAACACATAGACACTTGTTTCAACATTACATCCCTGACAGGTCACAGACCCTCTTCCCCTAATACAGCTCTGTCCCCCTCCTTCCCACCATTTCTTAATTTGCCAGGCTAGAGTTGACCCCTGATCTTTTAGGAGTCAGGATGTCTGTAAGTTTAGTTGATTATATGATCCATAATGTTACAAGGAATGAGATTTGTCACTTCATTCCCCTCTCCCCCTCTCCCACTGTCCCCTCTCCCCTCTCATTGACCTCCCCTCTGACCTCTCACTCCTCTCTGTCCCTCTATCTGTTGTCTACACATTAGTGTCTGGTCCATGAACAGACACACACACACACACACACACATGAAATGACAAGTAAACACATAGGCACACACACACAGAGAATTCCTATATAAGATACACTTAGGGAAAGTCAGGTCAGTTTCCAAATCTTGGGCTGAGAGAATACTGTTATTGGTCAGGGATCAGTCAAGAGTAGGAAACTCCAGAGCTCTGTTATGCTTCTACTACTCGTTGTCTAAACTTTGACAAATTACTACTTTTTGTACTTATACTTTTTCGGAATTAAATCATTGGATTTTTATTATACTTGAATACTGAGTTGTTTGCCTTTTTTACCTCGAATAAAGAGCACGCAGGGAAGGGCAAAAAGGCCCGAAATTTCCAACAGTGTGTGTGTGTGTGTGTGTGTGTGTGTGTGTGTGTGTGTGTGTGTGTGTGTGTGTGTGTGTGTGTGTGTGTGTGTGTGTGTGTGTGTGTGTGTGTGTGTGTGTGTGTGTGTGTGTGTGTGTGTGTGTGTGTGTGTGTGTGTGTGTGTTTTCGTGTGGTGATTTCATCTGTGTGAGTGGGTGTTGATAATGTCTAACTCATATAATAAAAGTGCATTTACTGTAATTGAACATGTTCAGCCTAATGTACCACCCTAATCAAATTTGAGAACATTGGCTAGGAATAAATCAACATTATTGCAAAGGAAGATCATTTCAAAATAAGAGGACTTTGCAAAGTTGCAGACGTTTGACGTACCCTAGTGTATGTGTGTGTGTGTGTGTGTGTGTGTGTGTGTGTGTGTGTGTGTGTGTGTGTGTGTCTGTGTCTGTGTGTGTGTGTGTGTGTGTGTGTGTGTGTGTGTGTGTGTGTGTGTGTGTGTGTGTGTTGAAAGCTGTTTTTCCTGCTTATCTTCCGAGTGTACTCCCGCCTCACCACAGTGATGATTACCGAGCAACCACTTCAACATGACAACAGAAGACACACACACACACACACACACACACACACACACACACACACTGTGTGTGTGTGTGTGTGTGTGTGTGTGTGTGTGTGTGTGTGTGTGTGTGTGTGTGTGTGTGTGTGTGAGAGAGAGAGAGAGAGAGAGAGAGAGAGAGAGAGAGAGAGAGAGAGAGAGAGAGAGAGAGAGAGAAACTGTTTTGCTTGTAAACCTGATATGATAATGATATGATATGATTCCACTAAGCCTATGAGCAGGAAGTCAGGTAAAAGGCCTATAATTATACCTTACATGTAACCAGGGAGCAACTTGGTAGGCCTATGTTCAGTTAGTTGAGAAAGGCACACACACACACACGACAGAGGTCATCTTGCACCTGTTCGTCCCCCTCAGGGATGCGAACCTGCGACCTTGTCAACTACATCGGTTTGGAAATGGGAGGCACAGTACGATACCGCTGGACTAAAGGACCATACCCAGCCCAACGGCATCGACACTGTATGAGGCTTTCGGGAGGGAGGTTTACTAACGTTCCACGCCAACTCTGCTAGTTATCCTCTGTTACACTCTCACACACACACACACACACACACACACACACACACACACACACACACACACACACACACACACACACACACACACACACACACACACACACACACACACACACACACACACACACACCTTCCCTCGCAATACAAACAAACTAAGCCACAATAAATCCAAAACAAATAATTTAACCACTTCCCACAGGGGCTAATGCTGTTACAATGTAGTTGAGTGTTTAGCAAAGAGTTAAAAAGGCCTGTCAGCGGGCCCTTCCAAAATAAGAGGCTACAGAATAACACACAACTCCGACACCTGAATACCCAAGAGGAAGTAACAATATGTGAAGGGCTGAATGACAGAGAGAGAGAGAGAGAGAGAGAGAGAGAGAGAGAGAGAGAGAGAGAGAGAGAGAGAGAGAGAGAGATCAGCACTGGATAAACCTGCTAGGGCTCAGGTGTCTCCTGTGGAATCAGGCTGTAACGTGTGTGTGTGTGTGTGTGTGTGTGTGTGTGTGTGTGTGTGTGTGTGTGTGTGTGTGTGTGTGTGTGTGTGTGTGTGTGTGTGTGTGTGTGTGTGTGTGTGTGTGTGTGTGTTTTGTTGTTTTTTCCCTGTCGTATGTAGTGCCTAGTAACTCATGCACACATTAAATGACTGCGTGTCCAGCCCTTAACAATGCATCCTTTCTTTACTTACTATTCCTTGATGCAGAAATTATCTGTATAGCTATTGTTAGGGTTAATATGAATGGAAGTCAATGGAAGGCCCCACAAAGATATGAGGTGGGACATTGTGTGTGTGTGTGTGTGTGTGTGTGTGTGTGTGTGTGTGTGTGTGTGTGTGTGTGTGTGTGTGTGTGTGTGTGTGTGTGTGTGTGTGTGTGTGTGTGTGTGTGTGTGTGTGTGTGTGTGCGTGCGTGCACATTCTTGAGCTAGCCCACCATTCAGTGAAGCAGAAGTGAATTGCCTATCAGCTATATTAGATTAATCAGGACAGAGAGCATCTCTCTCTCTCTCTCTCTCTCTCTCTCTCTCTCTCTCTCTCTCTCTCTCTCTCTCTCTCTCTCTCTCTCTCTGGGTGTGTCACCTGCAGTTTCTTTGCAGCCTACTTAAGTGGAATGCACTCTTACGAAAACTTCCGGCCTGATAAGAACACATTTTTTTTCTTGTTTTTCTTATCTTATTTAGGTGTACCTCAAGACAAGCACAGTCATTTACGCACAAGCCTACCTACTACAGAACAATAGCACAGCCACAGGCTATAGGCCTAAATTCAGATTCAGAATTGTACCCTTTTCACAAGTTCCCATGTAACCTATACGCATGGCGTTTTGGTGTGTTATGTTCCTCCGCGGCCACTGTAGTCGCTTCAAGTCAGCTGAGTGACTCCGCATGATGATACGATGTTGTGGACGTGACAACAATTGTTGTAGAAGTTTGTTATAAATATGGAAAATGCCAGTTTCGCCTTACCCAATAATGTTAGCAGTCGCTGTACCTTTTTCAATGCGGGGCCAGACGACTACCACTGTGTAAGTAAGACGTCAGGAAAATCATTCGTAGCCTACTATTATTCACACAACAGCCAGCCTAGCTATCGGACCAGTTAGCCCAAACATGTTATGAAGTTTCACGCCAAGTCTGGCAAATGTCATGTTCACTAGAAAAGCCAGGACTGATCTCTTGTGATAACACAGCAGATATTAGTTACTTTAAAAGACGTACATTGGTTGACAGTATTTGAAAAGTACGGCGGTGTGCTCTTAATTGCAGAAATAAACAGACTTTTTTTCTGTGGCGTAGATGTAGAACTACAGAACTAGCTATCCCGCTTCATGTTTTGAGTTGGCATCAGTGCAGTGAGTGATGGGTCATTATTGTACAATTTACATCAGGGTTGCCCTTTCCAAGCACGCACAAGTGCTCAGTTCACCAGTTGTCGCATCACCAGAGAGTAGCACTACACAATTCACAGTTACCCCCAACTTCATGCTCTCTTCCTGGTGACAGTCTCTCCCACCGCACCGGCGGCGGAGGTTAGTGCCTGTCATTTTCTCTGGGATGTAGATAGCCTACTATTCAAGGCAACCTCTATATAAAGCATTCTACGAGTTGTCCCGTGGAAAATACCGCACGGAGGGCGTTATTGTGGGCTTCCCATGTCAGCGCATGGTATTCTATAACTATTATTATAATTCCCAGAGCACATGAATGGACCATTTGCATCAGTTTGGGGTCATCTATTGACATTTGTGGACACACTTGAAGGAAGCCACTCGCGGGCCTAGCTGAAGAATGTGGCCGCGCGACATCTGTTTCACTGGCGCCCTGTCTCGCGGGCGGACGGTCCACTGCGGATGGTGATGAACTTGCCCGTCAACATTTCTGTCACGCCCATCGCCACCCGGGCCCGGGGCTCGGTTGTAGGCGGTATCTTCCGTGAAAGAGAATGAGTTTACCAGGCCGTAGCTAGTAGCTTCCCCAAGGCAGGCAGACGGCCAGCTGAGAAGATCATTTCCCGATAAGACAACCGGTTTTGCGCTTCTCTCTTTTCTCTTCATTCCTCTCCACGCTTCACAAAAACTGCTGACACTTACGGATTTGGGTTGACCTTGTCAGAGAGGAGATTCATTGTTGGCCTGCGTTAAATTTTAAAAAGTCTATGGTGGTGCCCACACCTTCTCGTCGTCCTACATTATAACTTTTGCACACTGACCTCATTTGTCTTGTCTGTTTGTTGGTATTAATGGGAACTCTCTCTGTGCACCTGCCAAAACCACAAGGCACCCAGCACACATGCCAGAGCAGCCAAGTCAGTGGAACTAAACCTGTTTTACTCTGATCTATTTTTCTACTGCGTTGCTTTGAATTCTGATCTAGTCTACTCTGTTCTGCTCTTTTCTATTCTGTTGTATTCTATTCAACATGTTCTGTACACATAGGCCTAGCTCGGCTCTTTCAGATGTAGTTCTCTATGCTATTCTACTCCTTACACATTATGAATAGCCAAGGCTACTGTCCAAGTGACTCAGGGCATGAAGTGACATATGGTAGGCCGTGTCTGGTGATTGCATGATCATAGAACTTGATTTTCAGACCTTGGCCTCTATGTGAGACATGTGTAGCCAGGGGCGGAGCAGAGAGGGGGGCATAGGGGCCAGGAACCCCCGGCCTCACCACTTGGGGAGGGGGGGCCCTGCCAGTGGCTTTCGATTGCCAAACATCTTGTAGGGGCCCCATTCTACGATATTCCGTGGGCCCAACGCCTCTGACACATCTCCCGCCCCCCCCTGTCCCAATACCAGTGCTCCGCCCCTGTGTGTAGCCTACATGTGGCATAAACCGCAACAAGCCAGGCTGTGTGTGTGTGTGTTTGTGTGTTTATGTTCATTGCATGACCATAGAACTTTGCCTTTAGGCCTTTGCCTGTATGGAAATGTGGCATAAACCGCAACTAGCCAGGGTGTATGTGGGTGTGTGAGATGGGTGCCAAAGC
>NC_085869.1:27878210-27880710 GCF_034702125.1 Engraulis encrasicolus | reverse complement strand
AGCAAGCTTGTGTGTGCGTGCATGTGTGTGTGCATGCGTGTGTGCGTGTGTGTGTGTGCTCACCTGTGCTTCTGTCTGTTTTACAGCTTTGTTTTCCCCCCAGTCATAAAGTATAGAAGCCACATCAATAGATAGTCAATGGACACAATATATGTGTGTCTTATCGACTTATCCACAGATGTGTGCAATTTTATGAATGAACACAGTCGATATGTGTGTCGTTATGAAAAGACACAGTAGATATGCGTGGTGTTGTGAATGAACACAGTAGATAGTGGAGGTGTTATTGCCAGGGGACATAGATATGCATAATATTGTGAATGAACACATAAAGATAATACTGCATACTTGTGTGCGTGCGTGTGTGTGTGTGTGTGTGTGTGTGTATGTGCACTCACACATGGCTCTGTCTGTTTAAGAGCTTTGTTTTTCCCCAGTCGTAAAGCATAGAGCTCTTATGGAATAGATCTGTGTAATATACACAGTAGATATGCATGAAGACAGATAGATAGTGTATGTGTTATGGTGAGTGGACACAGATATGTGTAATATCGTGAATGAACACATAAAGATACAGTATGTACAGTACTGTATACATTTGTCTCTCAATGAATGGGCATATACAGTAGATATTCATAAATGCCTTATTGTGAATGAACACATATATGCATGGTGTTGATATGCATGATGGATAGTGTAGGTGTCATGTGAGGATATGCGAGGGGACACATATATGTGTAATGTTGTGAACTAGAAATCCGCCAAGGAAGCTGTTTGACAGAACATTTTCTCACTTTCTGTTTTGTTTTTGTAGAGTTAGAAACGCACTGGTGGAGAATCTTTAAAAAAAAAATCCTGGATCCTGATCGCGATCCTTTTGTCATTTCCAACAACTCCACAAAGTTTCATCCAAATCCGTTCTTTACTTTTTTCATCCTGCTGACAGACAGACAAACATACAGACAAACAAACAAACAGACAGACTGATAAACCAACGCGACTGAAAGCATAACCTCCTTGGCAGAGGTAAACATAACCTCCTTGGCGGAGGTAATGAACATATAAAGGTGCGTTCGTGCGCCCCGCTTGCACAATGTTTGTCTTACATCTTTTTTGTTCCCCTGTTGTAAAGTGTAGCGCTCTTATGAACACCGATAGATATGCGCGCTGCCGTCGATGTAGATAGTAGACTAGATATGCCTAGTGTTGTGGATAAACACAGATAGATACTGTGTGTGTTATTGTGAGTGGACACAGATATGTGTAGTATTGTGAAAGGACATAAAATATGCATACGTTTGTGGGTGTGTTAGTGTCTGTTTTACAGCTTTGTTTTTCCCTAGTCGTAAAGTATAGATCACTAGTGAACACCGATAGATATGCATGTTATGGATGAACATGGATAGATACTGTGTGTGTTATTGTGAGGGGACACAGATATGTGTAGTATTGTGAAGACATGAAGATAATAAATATTGTTGTGGACGTACATAGCTGTGAACATAGATACAGTAAATGCCTTATTGTGAATGGACACAGATATGCATGATATTGTGGATGGACATGTAAAAGTGTGCATGTTGTTGTTGTGAACATACAGTATATTGATGTGTTGGTGTGAATGGACATATATGCATTGTGTTGTGAACAGTAGATATATGTGCTCTGGTGAGTTAGGGCTGCACAATTTAATAGAAAATAACGATGTTGGGCGAGACGATTAGTTATTCTGCCCGTGACGATTTAAGTGCGACTGCACAGGGGAAAATGTAGTGACCTGGCATCAGGCATCCTTGAAGCCAGAACATGTTGATAGGCTGATCATTTCTGGCCAAAAATCTGTAGGCCTACCTAAGGTTCATGCCATTGCCTTTTACATAATTATTACAATTCTGTTTTATTTTGTTCATGAATTATATACTTTCTTGTTTTTTTCCATTTTGTGATTTTAAATAACATTCTGCAAAAAAAAAACAGTTATTATTGTTCAATAATTTTGATTAATAATCGTGATTTCAATTTTGACCCAAAATAATCGTGATTATAATTTTTTCCATAATTGTGTGTGTGTGTGTGTGTGTGTGTGTGTGTGTGTGTGTGTGTGTGTGTGTGTGTGTGTGTGTGTGTGTGTGTGTGTGTGTGTGTGTGTGTGTTCTCTCCAGATGGTACGTTCCTCTCTTCAGCCTCATCTTCCTCATGATCTGCTGTTACGTCCGCATCATCTGCGTGGCCAATCAGAGGGTGAGTTTCAACCAATCACAGAGTGAGATATAAACACACACTTCACTCACACACACAGTCTAACAAGGACATACCTGATTTGCCATCATTACTTGTACATAATCACGCACACACGCACACGCACACACACACACACACACACACACACACACACACACACACACACACACACACACACACACACACACACACACACCCTTTTTGCAGGGAATGTCCCATTATGGATTTTTTTGTAGTTGATTACACACACACACACAAA
>NC_085869.1:27853210-27873210 GCF_034702125.1 Engraulis encrasicolus | reverse complement strand
AGAGATGGTGAGATTCTTCCTGTATTCTCCCTTTTACAGCTGTGACAATAGTATTGTGTGGCAATCCATAGAGCAGTTGTGTCAAATTCACAGTGGGCCAAAATCAAAATCTGGGACGAAGACACTGGCCGAACTCAATATATATTTTAAATCGGCAAAAATTGTGCATGCACATACACATAAGTAATACTGAAAGGCAAATTTCACTAACTCATTGCCAGCATATATGGTAGATCAAATGTGCTTGCCCAGAACATATTCTGTTGTATATGATTGCGATATGTTACTGGTCTGGGCTCACTCATATTAATGGTGTATGTAGGCCAACTGTAATACACACTTGGAAGGATTTCGCTGGACTACATAAAATGACTCTGCAGGTCAAATGTGGGTTTTGCGCAGCCTTCACAAGGTCCAGGATGTAGTGTTTGTTTCCATAGAGTTTCCATTGGGGACTCTGAGAGGAAGTGGTTGAGCAACAGTTTTTGTGCATTTTTAAGCACACAATTTCAACGGACTCTGTAATTACTTGACCTTAAATGGTAACTTGTGCCAGGACAATAGCAGCACGGCCTATTTTGTAGAATAAGCACACTAACCTAGCCATGCTAACGCAAACGTATGGCAGAGATGGGTTTAATTGGAACCTTCAAGGCTAGCGTAAAACCACATGACCATAGATGAAAGAATATGGTAACTGTAATATACGGCTCTGAGTCTGATCCCTGCCATTCATGAGTTCTGCTTTATTAGCTGCAATACCACTTTTGAACAGCAGATGGGGTGGCTGGAGAGGGAGTGACGTGTTCCCCTGACAAATTTACTCTGCCTACTTTTCTTTTCACAAGCATGTTGATTTCATGCCATCTATCTATCGATCTATCTGTCTTTCTTACGTTTTATACCATTCATTTGTTACTTTTGTAAAGCTTAATTTTTGCATTATACAAGCGTGTTTATGATGACAGTATTTATATTTACAGAGAACATTATGAAGATCGTATGTTATATTTTTATATTGCTGTTTCTTGACTAAATGTGAGTCAATAATATAATAAAATAATATGAATAAATCCATCTACTGTGTCATCTGGTTGATCCAGCTCCACGCTGGTGTGGTCACAACAAATCATGTAGCCTATTACAAAACAAATACATTTGTTTTATTGTCATTGTAAACCAACGATACACTTAAAATTACAGACCAGAGACTAGAATGTGATTGTGCACATGTATGCACATTATCCAAAGCTTCCGTTGTGTTAAAAACGTTCATTCAGTGTGGTCGCGTTGGTTTGTCTGACAGTCGGTTTATCTGTCTCAGCAGGACACAGATGCACGGATTTGGATGACACTTTGGGGAGTTGTTGGAAACGACAAAAGGAACAAAGTAATTCAATTTTGGTGGTGATCGAGCCAATAATTTCTTCCTGGAAAATCTTCATTATTTACCATAGGGCGAATTTTGACATTCCCGTTTCTAATTCCACAGAAGACAGAAATAGACCAGGAGCCCAGGGGGGTCAGCCTAGTTGGGAAGGTTACCAATTTTTATGGGTACTATGATGTCTGGTATGGTCCCCAGATAGAGGAACAGCACGTCTGCCGGGTTCCCTGTGGTGGGTGTGGCCAGGGGGGCTGTAAAACTGGCACCCCAAAAATGGGCTAGATCAGTTGGTGAGGTTACCACTTGGAACCTGCTGTAAATTGTTCATCATAGTCCCCTGATAGAGAAATGACCACTGCCAGACATTTTTAGTGGTGGGTTACCCCCGGCAGACGCCCCCGTATGATGACACCCCCAAAAATGGGCTAGATCAGTTGGTGAGGTTACCACTTGGAACCTGTTGTAAATTGTTTGAGATGGTCCCCTGATTGAGGAATGGCCACTGCCAGACGTTTTTGATGGTGGGTGGGGCTTGCCAGACATCATTAATTGGGGGGTAAAAAATGGGCTAGATCAGCTGGTGAGGTTACCTCTTGAAACCTATCATGAATTGTTCATCAATTCCCCTGATAGAGAAATGACCACTGGCAGACATTTTCAGTGGTGGGGGACCCCCGCCAGACGCCCCAATATGATGACACCCCCCAATATACTGTAGGCAAGATCATTCACATAAGGTTTGAACCAGACATGGTACAAAAGACAAACGACACACCACTTTTTTTAGATAATTCCAACGTGGGGAATTGATTGGAAGGGTCAACATGTTCATAGAAACTTGTTGTGGGTACTTTTTAGGACAAAAATGACTTCTTTCAAAATGCAAAGATGATGTGTTTCTGACTTAAAAGTGCATTTTGTAGGATGGTGGCCAGAATATTTAATTAATATTTACAAAATAATAAAGTAATATTTACTATTATGACCAAAGTACAATAGGTTTTGCAGCTAAAGATGTTGAGGAGATCCCCCTTTACATGTATGAAAAGTGTAATTTCCCCAATCATAATGAATACTTAGAATTTGATGGTGGTGGTAAATATTCATAAAAGGTAGGCTAATATTTGTGAATGGGCAGTATGAATTCTGGGAAATAAACAGCTAAATATATTACACAATGCACCTATAAGCAATTCAGGGAACCAATTACGCTGACATTGAAGGCCTGTGAATTATACAAGAAAGTTGCACAACTATGCACTACTGCACCACTGTATGTTAACAGCAATTTGAAATTCCCACTTTCCAGCAGTTCTGAAGATTCATAAGCAAAATACTTAAAGGGGTATGCCACTATTTTGGGGCTGAATACGGTTAAAATCGTTGCCCTGGGTTTATAAAGGTGGTAAAGTGCCTTATTTTTCATGTTAGGCGTTGTCTTGTTTTAAGTAGCGTTGTCTTGTTTTAACCACCTTTATAAACCCTGGCAAACGATTTTAACTGTATTAAGCCCAAAATTAGTGGCATACCCCTTTAACATAGGCATATACAGGAGGACCAACATTAACAAACAGACATTAAAGTGCAAGACATGACCAGTAACAGCATACAAGTACTAAGAAATACTTGTTCCAGTTATCAAGTCATAACAGAAGCAGCAGGGTGTGTTGCATATTGCAGGTGCCCAGGCAGTTGGTGTGAGTATTGCAGTCACATACGTATGAACGGCCGTCTGGGTACTTTGCTCGTGAATGTGTGTTAAGCCCCTTTTGGGGGGGAAAACAAATCGAATGTCTCATTAACTTACATGCTACATCGCCTAGCCTAAATGAACACAGTCCATGCTTCAGCCACGGCTATTTGGCTATATTATTTGAATAGCCGGCAACACAACACATTTTCGGCATGTTGAGCATGAACAATGCTAGTCTACAGGTCAATTGACTTGCATTGGCTTTCCCCCCAATGTTTTCAACCAAAATGGGGTGTAATGCACATGACAAAAGTCACGCCATTTATGCGTATAGTGCAGTTCCATGTATGTTTGTGTGTCTTTTCCTTGGGGGCAGCAGCAACAAGAAGACATGTATGGTGTTAAGAAGACTGCATGCATGTCCTGTTTTGCCTTGTTCTCCAGCTTATCAAATTGACCTCGATTAGGTGTTAAGGAGTGGCTTAATTGATGGCACCTGACTCTGCAATCAAGCTGCCTTTAAAAGCTGAAGGAACTGACGGTTCTTCATAGGTGTTCTATTTGGACCTGTGGCTGGTGCCAGTCAGGGTTTTTGTATTTAGGCATTATGATTTGGACTTTGTTTAATATTAAGTTTGTTAACGTCTTATCCTGGTGTACTTTAACAAAACCCCACAGGTTGGGTAACTTTTGAAAGGTGTGTCTTGTCCTTCAAGGTTCTGTTCTTAACCCCATAGAGTATGTCCATGTGGGGGCATAATAATGGTGTGTTGTATGTTACAGGGCCCAGGCAGTCCTTGTGAATACTGCAGGTAAAGATGCAGTCACTGTGCACACCAATTCCATAGGTAGGCTATTAGGTGTGTGTCTATCTGTGCAAACATGTAAAAAAAAAAGGCATCAAGAAAGTTGTTTTAGTGGGGATCATCTGTGTTCTAGGGCCAATCTCAATCCTTGCAAGTATTTCTCCTCCCATCCATCATGAACATTGTGCTCAGCTAGTGCCACTCATTCAAGTTGTCTCATAATGTGCTCTGTGCAAGTAGGTTTGCTGTGTCCCCTACCACAGTCCACGGAATACAACAGCAGTGAAGAAATTAGATTGGCCCTAGAACACAGATGACCCCCACGAAAACAACTTTCTTGATGCCTTTGCACTGTTTGCCTTATGAACAAGAAGAGGTCCTGGGAGGGTGAATGAATTTATTATTGGATGTCTGACATGCCCTTCAAAGCACTTCATGATGCATTATGGTTGGTAGTAATTTAACAGGATAGGGAGGATGTATTTGTCAGTGTCAAATGTTCAGTTGTTTTTTATTTGTTCACTTAATTATTTCTCAATACTTATATACTGTTACAAGCCCTGTCTTCCACTTCAATGTCTGTCTGTTAATGTCAGTCCTGTGTATGCCTATGTTGAATATTTTCATTCTAAATCTTCAGAACTGCTGGAAAGTGGGAATTTCACATTGCTGTTTCTTAGTACAATTCACAGGCCTTCAATGTCAGCGTAATTTCTCCATGCATTACTTAAAGGTGCACCAGGGTAATATTTTTGGTTGTTTATTTCCCAGAATTCATACCGCCCATTCAAAATATTATCTTTTTTTATGAATACTTACCAACATCAAATTCTAAGTATTCATTATGACTAGGAAAATTGCACTTTCCATTGTTCTCCATTGTCTGCCATTTTGAAAGAGACATTTAAGCAGCAAAACGTACTGTACTTTGTTCCTAATGATACATATTGGTTTACTATTTTGTAAATATTAATGAAATATTCTGGCCACCATTCTACAAAATGCACTTTTAAGTAAGAAACATGTCATATTTGCATTGATTTTGAAGGCCTACAAACTGGTTCCTGTCCGGATTTGTATTATTTGTTAAATTAAAGTCATTTTTGTCCTAAAAATCCCACAACAAGTTTCTATGAACATGTTGACCCTTCCAATCAATTCCCCACGTTGGAATTATCTAAAAAAAAAAAAAGTGGTGTGTCGTTTGTCTTTTGTACCATGTCTGGTTCAAACCTTATGTGAATGACCTTGCCTATATTGGGGGGTGTCATCTTGGGGCGTCTGGCGGGGGTCCCCCACCACTGAAAATGTCTGCCAGTGGTCATTTCTCTATCAGGGGAATATGATGAACAATTCATGATAGGTTTCAAGAGGTAACCTCACCAGCTGATCTAGCCCATTTTTTACCCCCCAAATTAATGATGTCTGGCAAGCCCCGCCCACCATCAAAAACGTCTGGCAGTGGCCATTCCTCAATCAGGGGACCATCTCAAACAATTTACAACAGGTTCCAAGTGGTAACCTCACCAACTGATCTAGCCCATTTTTGGGGGTGTCATCATACGGGGGCGTCTGCCGGGGGTAACCCACCACTAAAAATGTCTGGCAGTGGTCATTTCTCTATCAGGGGACTATGATGAACAATTTACAGCAGGTTCCAAGTGGTAACCTCACCAACTGATCTAGCCCATTTTTGGGGTGCCAGTTTTACAGCCCCCCTGGCCACACCCACCACAGGGAACCCGGCAGACGTGCTGTTCCTCTATCTGGGGACCATACCAGACATCATAGTACCCATAAAAATTGGTAACCTTCCCAACTAGGCTCACCCCCCTGGGCTCCTGGTCTAATAGGCTTGTTGTGTGTTGACATGTGAGTTTACAAGCCATAGTAAAGGGAACAGTGATTGGCTGACGAGTAGTGCAATGAGCCAATCACAGATGGGTATAGATCCATGGCTAACATGAACTGCTTCCTGGAGGTATTTGTGAAGCTTTCATAACCGCTTGAATAACCACATAATAGCGTCTTGAGTAACAGTCTTCAAGATAGTGATAACGCAGTCGACTGTCCGGCGGGGAGACCACCTTCGTTTGCTTCACAGGCTTTCCCGTTCAGGAAAAAACGTCGTAAACCTCACTCGCCATGGTCTGACTTCTCATTAAGGGTGAGTATTTGGTAAATAGCCTGCTATAGACTGAAATAATTACAGCTGAGTGCGAATATCAGACGACCCAGCACGAGAGAGTCAGTTTCGATGCTAGTGTAGTAGCTCTAGCCAGATACTACAAGCCTCTTGATAACTTCTTGAGGAGAATTAAACTTAAATGCTGATGGAATGAATTACAGGAGACATCGTGCTATCCAAGTAAACAAACCCGTGACGTAGCCTGAACCAAACTTGTTCCTCACTTCAGTGAAAGTGTCCGCCTGAAGCCGCGAGCTACCTAGCTATCTAACGCCTGTCAAAGACGAATACACTAATAATTCTGTCATTGTAACTGTTCGGGCATTGCACTGTTGATTTGCAGCCAGCATCTACGTGGTGCGGAAGATTCGGGCCTCTTTGAAGGAGGGGGAGCAGACCGAGGAACCGATCGTCACGCCATGTAGTCTGGCCAAAGGTGAGATCCGATTTACTCAGAGATTTTTTTATTCATTTATTTTTTTAATACAGTGAGTTGCGCACACGCACAAGCACACACACTGGTTCAGACAAGGCTGTTCCCTTATCCCGACAATCCCAGTCTTAACTTGTTTGTCTTCTGCTGTCTGGTGGCATAATGCCATAAGGTCAGGTGGGTGTCATCAGGCCTCATGACTTTGTTGAATGGCCCACTATATCCATCCAAGGGGATGGATTTTGACTATATGGGCCTCAGGGCCAGGCAGCAAGAAAGGACCCTCCCTCCATGTGTGCTGCTCGTTTTCATTTAAAAAAAAAAGGGATTTTGGCCCAAATAAGATGTTAAAGACCCTTCGCCGTTGGTGGTTAAGGGGTTTGAAAAAAAAGTTGAAAAGGGCCCCCTGGGCCTCGGTGGGCCCGGCAGACCCGCGCAGAAATACATCCTTGGCCCTCCAAACAGAGGCCATGTAGGCATTCTGTAAGATCTCCTCAGTATGTGTGGACAATCGTGAATGCCATAGACATTCTGCAAAGTTTTGTGTGTGCTATTGTGCCACCACATTGTGAATGCCCCGGTACCACTACTGACAAAGCTAGTATCTGTACATGGGCGGCTGTGGCCTAATGGGTAGGGAGTTGGTTGTGGCTGAGGATTGCACATCAGAATATCGGTTTTGTTAGTAAGTATGTATGTGTTTGTATGTGTGTGTTTGTGTTAAAGGGGTATGCCACTATTTTGGGGCTTAATACAGTTAAAATCGTTGGCTGGGGTTTATAAAGGTGGTAAAGTGTCTTATTTTTTATGTAAGCTGTTGTCTTGCTTTAAGACAAGTTAAAAGAGGGAATATGTCGCTAAGCTAGTGAAAGTCAATGGATCCGTGTAGCATTGTAGCATGCTACACGGATCCATTGACTTTCACTAGCTTAGCGACATACTCCCTCTTTTAACTTGTCTTAAAGCAAGGCAACGGCTTACATGAAAAATAAGACACTTTACCACCTTTATAAACCCCAGCCAACGATTTTAACTGTATTAAGCCCCAAAATAGTGGCATACCCCTTTAAGCCTGTTTCGGCCCTAAATATAGCTCTGAGTATTGAGTAGTAAAGATGTTTTATTAATCCTGAAGGAAATCGAGGAGAAATGTATCAAATATGTTATCTTGCCACTCAGGTTTGTGTGTGTTCGTGCGTGTGATGGAGGTGTTCCTGCAAAGTTCGTCCCCCTCGGGGCGCGAACCTGCCACCTTGTCAACAACATTGGTTCAGCAATGGGAGTCACAATACAAGCGTGCTGAGCTAAAGGGCCGGTCCAATATCCCAACGATACCGCACTGTATTGAGGCTTTGGGAGGGAGGTTTACTAACGTTCCACGCCACACTCTGCTAGTTGGCCTCCGGTACTTCATGTGTAATAAATGAGTGTTCCCTTTCCCTCTCCGCAGGCGGTCAGAAGAAGCTGCCGGCGGCGAATGGTGTGGCCCCGTTGATTCCTGACCCTGATACGTCATCAATGGGCGGGGCCTCGGGCCAGACGGCCGTGCAGAAATGCAGCGCCACCTCCTGAAGTCGCTAGAGGTCGCGCCTGTGGGTCGCCAGGGGAAACGGCGCGCCATTCCAATGGTCGCGCATTATGATGTCACATCACGCCATCACAGTAGTGCGGAATTATCATGTCTCAACATGGAATCATGACACTAGATTTGTATAACACGCCGACTTGAACCACCTATCGCAGGTGTGCACCATTACTTTGCATGTGAACTCGTGCCCTACAATGCCCTGTGACAGGTTAAGGTTGGGGGGGGGATTAGTTTTAAAAGTTTAAAGGGTAGAAATGTAGCTTTACTAACAGGTTAGGGTTGGGGATGGGGATAGTTGAGGGTCAGGGCACATCTTAGCATTTTCGTGCTTGGCAACATAAATTCGCCCCACCACAGCAAAGCCACTTGACTCACGTGAGCCTGATCACTTGACAAAAACTGCTTTTCTGCGGCGTTGTACAGCACGAGTTACATGCAGAGTAGTTGCACCAACATGCGGAATGCACTAGCGTGTAATAACACACCTTTTCATGATGCCAGTCTGGATGTCACACCATCACAGTAGTGCGGCATTGGGCACGTTCGCGAGTGCATGTGCACTCTGAAATTACAATGCATTTTAGTTCGAAAATCCTAACCGGAATGCATTGCAATGGGTACGTGCACATGCACGCTGACTCTGTGCAGACGTGCCAAATATGATGTCTATACAGTAAATATTCTGTAACTGAGCATTAAATCATCACATCTTGTCGTAGAACAACCACAGCATCCCCCTGTTCTCTTCTCCCCCTGGTAACTTGTCAGACGCGACCTCGACCTCAGATCTCTCTCTCTCTCTCTCTCTCTCTCTCTCTCTCTCTCTCTCTCTCTCTCTCTCTCTCTCTCTCTCTCTCTCTCTCTCTCTCTCTCTCAGCTGTTTATGATGGTCTGTTCATCAACCCTTCATGGAGGGGCTGTTCAGATCGGATGTTTTTTTCAGCTGAAATAACATGTATTACACACACACAAGTACTATTTTGTATCTTCAATTTAGTGACACGTGTAACGTCCATTCCGAATACTGAATACAGATTTTTTTTTTTTTAAAGCATCTGCAAAGATATGCCACGGTAAATAAAGATTTGTTTAAAGTTTTAACTCCATTTAATAGTTTCTTTGTCATTTTTGTCACGTAAAGCTGTCGTCACTTTAAAAGAGAAATAGTGCAATGACTATCTTTTCCCATTTTCTCCTATGCCTGTGACATAGTATGGATGAGCAGTTAGCGAGCAGGTCTTGTATATGTTTGCCAGTTCAGTTCTATTCAAATGTTTCTGGGTTCCATCTCATTTTCTAACTTTACATCTCCACCTTTTGCAAAATTGTAGCCCATAGTATGTAGTGGTTTCTGGTTAAATATTAAACAATGTGTATCGTGATATCAACAAAACACTGCCATCGCACAGTGATTGGAGTAGTCAATTTAACAAATTTCTCAGACATATTTATTCTGTGGACAAATAGAGTTAAATTGGTTGGGTTAATGGTTGTTCAACAGCTCATGGACTTTGCCAGCACGGTGTTGTGTTTATATTGCCTCTTTCAGTGGTAGGCTACAATATGCGGCAAAAAAGTGCCTGGGTGATGTTTCCACATCTTTGTTAACATGCGCAGCTCACATCTTAGGCTGGTGGGCAGGTATTTTTGGCCCTCCATGTTTGTAGTTTGGTTGACCTGCTGGCTGAAACGCTTTGAGGAGGGAAGTAGAAGGGCCAGATTAAGATGGCCTGGGCCCCCTGGAAGGCAGATTTATTGACAAAACTGTCACAATTACGAGCAAGGAATAATGGATAACGTGCCTACCATATTTTCAATATTGCACTTCTATCACAATTGTGCAATTTTTCACTTCTGGCCTATCAAGGGCTCCCCGGCAGATAGGGGCCCCAAGGCTGCACTGCAGCCATATCTACTGTAGCCTGTGTGTTAATCTGCCCCTGCTCTGTGGCATAGCGGGAAGTTCCTGCTCCCATAAGAATGAGACCTCCCCGGTGAGGCACACTGACTCATCACTGGTCGTGTGGCCGTGAAGTAAACCACCCAAAGCTCCAGCGTATCCTAAGGTGCTTACCTGGGGAGGGATTGGGGGCATCATGCTTGTCATGTATAGTGGGTGTCCAGGGGCAGGAGTTCAAACATAGGCCAATATAACAGTATCCAGGGAGTCAACAGGGTGGACAAAAGGGTTCATTTCCCAGGGCCCAGAATTGGGTCCTCATTATATTGTGTGTTTTTATTGGGTTTGGGGCCCGGTCAGATGCCTTTGTCCTGGGCCTGGCCGAAGTTGTCAGCGGCCCTGTGCAGTACACAACAGACTTAACGGATTGTGATTCTTAAACCTACCTGCCTGGCGACTGGATTGAGTGGGATTACGCTTCCCCAAAGTGGTACAGCATCTGTAGTAGCAGGACTCCTAACAGCAGACCAGTACGTAGGCTTATAGTATACTCACCGGACAGACCTAGAGTATACAGAACAGGCTGTACGGATTAAATTGAGTGGGATTGCACTTCCCCATAGAGGTAGCGTATCCATAGGATACAGAGTAGACAGTAGACCAGTGCACTGCAGGCCTACAGTATAGACAACAGACAGATAGGCTGGGCCTGAGGCAGTGCTTCCCAAAGCGTGTCCTCTTTTGGATCAAAGAATATGTTTGCAACCCCCCATATTCAATATTTTTGTGTTCATTAATGCTGCTAGATTTTCCATTAGTACTGTAGTTTGTCCACTAATATTGCTAGAGATTCAAAGGGTAGCAAATACATATGTTAACTGTACAAGTGTCAAACATAGGGCCAGAGGGCAGTATGAGGCCCGAAAGATGGTTCAATCTGGCCTCAGACTTGTAGAGAGGGAAAAAAATAAGAATGTCAGAATAAGAAGTAAATCTCTAGCCCATTATAAAATTTGCCACAGTTGTCTGAGATTTCAGGTTTTTAATACTTCAGTATTATCAAGTGTCTTTTTGTCACCTTTTACAGGCAATGCTCCTGATACACCCACTGTCATCCACCTTGAGATGATTGATTAACAATGTCATTCCAATGCAGAAGCAGAAATTTGTGATACTGTAATTCACAATTATGTTAATGGTGTGACCCACTTTAGATCAAACAAGCTGAAATGAGTTTGACACCCCTGGCTTAAACCAATGTCACATCATTTCTGGAAATAGCTGATTTTACACCTTCCCATAAGTTAGATTTTAATTGAATTCTTCGATTTCTCCTGTAACTGGAATTGTTGTCTCGCAGCGCAAATTCTACCCCAAAGCAGTCTTTTCTCCATCTCTCTTCTCTTCTCTCTATCACTCTTCTCTCCATCTGTTCATAGGCCTATCACACTACATAGGCACGGTGGTAGGAATAGGCAGACAAAGCGGCAGACACATTTATTGGGGGCACCCGAAAGCCCCACAGAATTAGAATGTAAACGAAATAAAACAAATTTCACCCAGGGTGTACGTCTAGGGCAGCATATAATGGTACTAGATCAGCTGTGCTGGATCAGATGTAGAAAGCTGTGTTTACAGATGGCAATTTCCTTTTTTGAAAAGGGAGAGTTTAGCAAGCACACCACATTGACTAGAACTGGCCCTGCTCTGCCCTGTCTTTGATTAACCACACAAAACAACAAAAACCTTACCGAACCAATTTGTTTATTAGACAATATACACTTGAAAGGAATTGTGAATATTTGGCTTTTAGTACAGATCACAGAAACATTTTAACTCACTTTTACCCAACTTTTTTACACAGTAAGAAATTTTACAACAGAAATGAAAAGATGTTGACCCGTGTTGAATCCGAATGATTTCACAAATGAATACACAATATACAGAAAAGAAAGAAGTGTGTGTGTGTGTGTGTGTGTGTGTGTGTGTGTGTGTGTGTGTGTGTGTGTGTGTGTGTGTGTGTGTGTGTGTGTGTGTGTGTGTGTGTGTGTGTGTGTGTGTGTGTGTGTGTGTGTGTGTGTGTGTGTGTGTGTGTGTGTGTGGATGTGTGTGTACTACACTAATTTCTTCCTGAGGCCACTGCTATTGGAGCACACCCACATGCTGGGGCCTAGGTCTTGTACCTCACATGTTTTGACCCCTTTTGCTGGGGTAGGGTTGCGCGCATGCGTGTTGAGTTCAGACACTGTCTGCTGCCCCCCTCCACATCATCGTAGACGTCTTCATCTCCAATGTCTTGCATTTCCATCTCCTGACCACCAGGGGTCAGTGCTCCTCGTCTGTTCCTCCGCTTAAGACAGATCACAGCAGCCAGCAGCACACAGCCCAGCAGTGACCCGTACACCTTGTAGAACTGAGAGCTAACGCCAAATGGATCCCTGTACACAAGGTGGATTTCCCTCTCAAGGCAAACATCACCCTTGCGATATTTCCACATGTACACTGCGCTGTCCTCTGCTGTGAGGTTGGAGATGAGCAGAGAGTAATTACAGTTGTCCACAGTCACTCTGCCCATCAGATCCTCAGGCAAGACCACATTCTGATTCCAAGAATCTACTATCAAAAGCTGTGGTTGTAGAATTGTCTGGCGATACCATTGGAATACAGACGTTCTATAAGAGGAAAATTCTTTGTCTGCAGCAACATCCAAGCGGACACTATCACCAGGAGAAAACATCACATGCAAGGGGGAGATTTCTGTGCAGAAAATAAGCTGAAATACCATCCTTCTGTTCCGTCCTTCACATTTGTATCCTCCAGAATATTGTTGTGACATAGAGGGAATGATGAGGGAGTAGTCTCCAGTCTGGCTGCCGTTCAGCATATACATCACTTCCTGTTGGAGGGTCTGATTGTTGCTGAGCCTGACGTCCCCAGTGGGAGTGGACCAGGTCACTTGGCCAGGCATCTCCCCTCTCAACACACATGGCAGAGTCAGGTTCTCTTTTTCTTGACCAAAGACACGTTTAGGAACTATCTTCAATTTCTTCCTGATTAGAGTTTGACATTGAGCTTCTTTCCATGTCGTGCAGTAAAAGTCATACAATTCAAAGTTATTTAAATCTGAGTACCTGACCAGAGAGGCGTTGAGATCCACCTGCAGTCGGCCCCTCAGATCCTCCTGGAGTGGCTCCAGTGACAAGTTGGTGTCCAGGACTAAAGTGAGATTCCCACGATCCTGATACACCTGGATACTGGTCCCTTTCCCTAGAGCAGAGTCAGACCTGCACAGTACACAGCTTTCTGGTTCAAAGGTCGGCTTTCTAGGTCGATCCCTCTCATATTTTCCACAGACAGTGATATGAAAGCTGCCCTTAGCTGTGATGTTTCCTCCACTCATGATCTCATACCTGTAGTCTCCACTATGGGACACAGCAAGGTTATTCATAGTCATATAATCACGATTGAGATGAGAATGGCATTGGACATTGTAGCCTTGCAGTTGTGTCTCTGGTTGGGAGCAGTTGACCACAAGCACATCTTCATCTAGTGAGACCCTGTAGAGTACGGCGTAATCATAGTCAGCCTTACCAAGATGATAATAATGAGAATTTCCTTTTCCTCTGAACGCAATTCTAGGATCTGGTCTGAGGTGGGCTCCAGAGAGGAAAAACAGCAAGACTAATGCCCGTGTGTACATGGCTGTCTAAAGTCAGGATTCAGCGTTTGGTCTTCGCGTGTCGCTCTACTTCTCCAAGACTGACTGACAGCCCTCTGCCACACTCACCCTGTCCTACTCCAGAACGGAACTGACGTGTGTGTGTGTGTGTGTGTGTGTGTGTGTGTGTGTGTGTGTGTGTGTGTGTGTGTGTGTGTGTGTGTGTGTGTGTGTGTGTGTGTGTGTGTGTGTGTGTGTGTGTGTGTGTGTGTGTGTGTGTGTGTGTGTGTGTGTGTGTGCCTGTGTTTGTCTAAAAACATGTGCACGCATTCCCCGTGCAAACACAGCCTTAATGATGATATGCACAAATACATTATGCGCACGCACACACACCTAAATACTGATTTACAATTGAAGTGCAATAAAATATTAAATAAAAACTCCATTAAAAAGAAACATGGTCTTGTCATCTCTCATATCAGCTTGGTGGTGTGAAGGTGTGAAGTTCTTGACATCTTTTCCAAGTAAGTGCCTCTCAGCAGTGGCCACAGTTGAAAGCCTCCACCTCTCCTCTCAACCACAAACATCTATCTACCTGCTCTCATTACCATGGCAATAACATGACACATAGCTGCCTCCACAATCAAGTCTTTACACAGTGACCTCAGCAACACACACACACACACACACACACACACACACACACACACACACACACACACACACACACACACACACACACACACACACACACACACACACACACACACACACACAGGCCTACCTGATTGCCGGTGTTTTCACGGGATCCACTCTGGAGCGTGTTTGGCCTAATCCACTCTCTCTCTCTCTCTCTCTCTCTCGCTCTCTCTCTCACACACACACACACACACACACACACACACACACACACACACACACACACACACACACACACACACACACACACACACACACACACACACACACACACACACACACACACACACACACGTACCTGATTGCTGGTCTGTGGGGTTTGAAGGGGATTCAACCTGGAACAGGTTTGGTCTGACCGACTCACACATGCGAACGCACACAAATGCACACACAAACACACACACACACACACACACACACACACACACACACACACACACACACACACACACACACACACACACACACACACACACACACACACACACAGTGTAACATTGCAAGTTAACAGTGCAACGGACTGTATTTTGAATTTTTAAAGGTTTTGAGTTGGGCACCAGTTACCAACAACACGGCCGTCGGTTTAGCCTTCGTTACCTTCCCAAATATGAATAAAGAAAAAATATGAACAAGAAAGAAAATGTCCTGTGTGTAGTAATTTGTGTTTGTGTGCGCGTAGTGTAGGTATGCTTTGTGAAAACGGGAGAAATTGTTGCATGGAGGGGTCGAGAGCAGTCATCAGCAGCAGGTTTTGAGAGGAATAGGCCCACAGGAGAGCCAGGTGACGTGAAGATCAAAGACCATACCGCTCTTGGGTTTCTGTCGTCCTTGCTCAGGCCTGAATGAGGGCAGGCAGCTCAGGCTGTCAATTTGGCAATGCTTCCCTCAGCCTTCTCGGTAACAACGTGTCCGACACCTCTCTTGCTCACTCTGCTCGTGGTTGTTGCTTCCTGACAGTCATTAAAATCAAATCTGTTCTTTTCTAGGCTCACTCCCATAATTGATGAAGTGCGCAGTAAGATGGGAAATGTGGACATAGTGCAAACGGGGTAACGCTGCGCTCTCACTCCAGAGGAAGCAGATGCAGTTTGTTACACTATGCCTCAGAGATTGCACTGCAGGTGTAAACCCCTGTGTAGCAGATTTGATATATTTTATCGTACATCACACCTTGTAAGAACCCAAAAATGTAATCACTGCCCATAACGTAATAACTGCCCATAACGTAATTATTTGGGCCCATTTGAAACGTAAAAAGCCCATAACGTAATAACTTGCCCATAACGTAATAACACTTCCCTACCCATAACGTAATAGGGTGAACTAAGGTAAATTGGGACATTTTTGGTAGATCACAAAAAAACCCACTTTAAGTTTTAAATACACCAACATTTATTAATTGTATGTCTTCATATGGGTCTTGGGTACATTTCCATGTAGGAATTAGTTTTTAAAGTATAATATTTTATAATATATTAACATTTAAAGACAGTGAGACACCAACTTCGGTATGAGAAAATGTTATGTAAAATGGGACAGTCAGTTTGATTATCATTAGGTCTATTTTTGCGCAAACTGAAGAATAGTACTGTTTTTCTCTTGTTAACAGTAGACTAGGATCTTAGCTATTTAAAAAATTATATAACATCCCTGAAACATTTCCTTTTCAAGAGAATATTGAAGGAGTAGGGCATGTGTGACTGGCCATGTCCATTAGCATGTGGATGTGCATATTACAATATGGCCTATGGCGTGCTAATATGCTATGCTAACAGCTAACATAAGCCCATTCTGTTGCTATGAGAAAACTGTCCCATTTTCGCTTATAATATTGTCCCAAATTAGCTCACTCCACTATACTTACTAAAATTATGTCTCCTTAATAAAGTAAAGACAAATGTCTAAATGTTTTGATATTGAGTTAAACCTTTATTAAAACAACACATATTTTAATCTTATTTTGTACCATATAATCACTGATTCAGCCATAATATCCTTATGATCGTGATAGCATAATCAACATGTCAGCTAGCTCAACTGACAAGTGTTGGATCCACTGTCACTTCAAACCTTTGCTCCTTCCTTTTATGATACCTAACACCACAAATACAATTATTGTTCCTTATACATGACAGTTGCAGTAACAATATTACATCCCATTTTGTGATTGTCTGCTAATATTTAGAAAGAAAACAACCCAAAACCTTATTTGTCCCACTTTAGCTGATGTCCCAAATACTTAGTTCACCCAACATTCGACTCAATAACATAATAAAAGTTATTATGTTATGGGCAGGTTATTACGTTATTGGCCGAGGTTTTCAGAGAGGTAGGCCTATGTAGCACAGATGACTTCAGTGTTTGCAATGCACATTACTATTTTACTGATAAAATTGAGAATACTGTACGTGTTTGTCATTATTATAATAGCTAAAAACTTAGTAGTAAGACCATTTGATTTCATACATAGGAAATGCAGAGGATAACAGATTAAAATATCCAGTTACTGTTACGTGTTGTGACAATACTGGAGGTGAGACGAAATATGAACAGTCATCTGTGCTACATACACCTCTGAATAACCTGCCCATAATGTAGGCTAATAATGCTGGCAGACAGCAGATTTACTCAACCCTCTCCTAAACAGAATGTATTTTGTCATTTTTTAAGATGAATGTAAAAAGTAAAATGGGAAAACAGTTGTCAAGCTTTTTCAAGTTATTGTAAGTTAGGCAAATAATGTAATGACCTGCCAAATACTTCAGAATACTATATTATATTAACAGAATGTTATTACATTATTGGTAAAGTAATAATATGACTTGTTATTGGCAACTTATTACGTTATTGGCTTTATTACATTTCAAATGGGCACAAATTATTACGTTACTGGAAGTTATTAGCATCGTTATTACATTATCAAAGCTTTTTGTAGTGTAAGGCCAATAACGTAATAACCTGCCCTTAACGTAATAACTTATTACATTATGGGCAGAATATTATTACGTCATGGGTAGGGAAGTGTTATTACGTTAAGGGCAAGTTATTACGTTATGGGCTTTATTATGTTTCAAATGAGCCCAAATTATTACGTTATGGGCAGTTATTACGTTATGGGCAGTTATTTCGTTTAGGGTTCTTACACACCTTTTATCCCTTATTGATTCTCATGTGGTAATCTTATTGTCTGTCTATGTGTTGGGTATGTCTTGAGGGTTACCACTTGAGTTTCCCCCTGGTGGATAATAAAGTTAAAGTGATACTGTCCCATTTTTGGAAATACGCTTATGTTACACCTCCCCTTGAGTTAAATAATAGGCCTTTACCGTTCCCCTCTACTTCCAACTGTTTTCTAGTTATGGCAGTGCACATTTCACCTCCAAGCTAACAGTTAAAGGACCAGTTCAGTCAATTTCAATATGCTGTTGTATTGCTCACGCTACCCTTGACTTGTCAGTACCCGGTGATGCCACATTTTTCGGCTAAGCCCTTTCCGAGATATGAGCTATTCAAATGGGGGCAGCGTTTGTTTAAAAAAAAATTAAATTAACATACGCCTACTACAAATATTTTCCCGTAAGGTATCGCTGTTTTCTAGTTGTCTGCTGATGTTGTATAACCTTTCGGATGTTTTTGGGAATAAATAAAAATGTTTTTATGAAATGTAAACAAAGAGCTGCCCCCATTACAATGACCAGGATCTCGGAAAAGGCTGAAGAAGAAGAAAAAAAAAACTCAGGTACTGACAAGTCCAGGGTAATGTGAGCATAACAACTGCATGTTGAAATTGACCAAACTGGTCCTTTAATATTGAGTCCTATGAGACCAGTTAGCCGCGAGCTGGTCTCATAGGACTCAATGTTAACTGCTAGCATGGAGGTAAAATTTGCACTGACATACCCAGAAAACGGTTGAAAGTACAGGAGAACAGTAAAACGCTATTATTTTACTCAAGGGGAGGTGTAAAATAAGTTTATTTCCAAAAATGGGACAGTATCACTACCTCCTCGACCTTTGACCTAGAGAGATTGTGCTGTTGGTGGAGACGCTTGTGCAGATCACCACAAATTAAATTAGAAGGATTGCAGAATTATTATCATGCATTGTACCTTAAAAATGAAATTGAGTTCATTTGAAATGGAAGAAATCGAGAAATTTGAGAAAAATTAGTTTTGGTCATGCCAGTGAAACATGTGTAGGCCATCACGCATTTCAATACTTTCAGCACAACCCGTTCCACAGATCTTCCATGGTCCCCACCTTGGTCTCACATACACATACTGTACATGCACACACACACACACACACACACACACGTAAGCTTGTCACACAGACACACACACAGAGACTTCACTGGACAGAGTATGCATGTTCAACTACAAAATTTAATACAAATTTCAAACCTCCATTATGTACACAATAAAACTTAAAATCTATTTTGTAAAACAGTAAAATAGTAAAAGCACATTCTAAATCACTCCATGGAATAGAAAATAATCTTCACACACATTCTGGAATGGCATTGTTCTTGGCAACAGTCTTCAACAATCCATATTTCAGTGGACAACAGTCTTCATGAATCCAGAGTTCAGTTGAAAAGTCTTTAGCAATCCAGGGTTAAGATGACAGCAGTCTTCAGATGTGTGTGTGTGTGTGTGTGTGTGTGTGTGTGTGTGTGTGTGTGTGTGTGTGTGTGTGTGTGTGTGTGTGTGTGTGTGTGTGTGTGTGTGTGTGTGTGTGTGTGTGTGTGTGTGTGTGTGTGTGCGTGCGCGCGCGTGTGTGTGTGTGTGTGTGTGTGTGTGTGTGTGTGCGTGTGTGTGTGTGTGTGTTTTGGGTGTTAGCATGTAGCCCCGGTAGGTGTTCTGGGTGAGGGGGGGGGATTTTGCACTGTGGGTGTAGCATGAAGCTACGCAAGCAGCTGGAGCTGTCCTTCTGCCCTCAACACCCACTGGACTGCGTTTCCCATGATGCTCAGCTGCTGGCCTGCGTTTCCCATGTTGCTCGGCTGCTGGACTTTGTTTCCCATGGTGCTCGGCTGTTAGTTTCCCATGATGCTCGGCTGTTGGACTGCTTTTCCCATGACTCCTGGCTGCTGGAAGCGACAGAGGTGCAGCACCAGGTTGCGAATCTGGTCGCGTTTCCTTCTCACCTGTTGCCGTGGAAACCAGTTCTCCAGAGAGAGAGGCAGCTCAAAGTGCACCACGGGATCCTAAACACACACATAAACACACAGGACAGAAGAGCTCAGTGTGTGCGACTCTGCATTTGACATTTACATTTTCATGAATGACTTAACAAATTTACATTATGACTTCACAAATTTAGTTTTTCACTCCGTCCCTCAATACAAGTGTGCCAAACCACTAAATCACAACATTCCGTGCCCTGTGTCTGTGTTTGTGAGTGATTTAAAAAAAAAAAAAAACATTTCAAGACATTTTCTTGTAAGTTTAACTCGACAAATGATTTTTCACTCTCCACCCCCGGTCCGTCAATAGTATTGACTCAAAAGAAGTGCGCCAAACCTCGTATGAGCAAACCACGAAAGCACAACATTCCGTGCCCTGACCAAAACCCTGACCAATATCCTGCCACAGTGAGAAATGACGCACGACAACCAACAAAACTGACAGGCAAAACATTTCCAA
>NC_085869.1:27838210-27848210 GCF_034702125.1 Engraulis encrasicolus | reverse complement strand
TGTCACGGTGAGGGCACCTTTGCAGGGGGGAGGGGGGAACTGGATTAACCTGGAGGGGGGGGCAGAAGATACACACACACGCACACACACCACTTTAATGGCAGCTCCAATATACAATATGCGCCCCCATACACATGTAGTTTGAATAAAGGGACATGCTTGCACTCACACAAACATACATCACTTTAATGGCGGTTTAAATACAGGGACACACACACACACCTTGGCGGTGCCAAGGTATCTACAACTTGTGTATTTTCAAAGCCGCTGCTACCATGATCTTTACGGTGCTTTGGACCTAAATTAACTAAATGAAGCATTACCGTGAAACCCAGAACAGCAGCGGCTTCTGACTGAACTAAATTTCTGTGGTAGCCTACTGGTTGACATACAGCACAAGCAGAGTGAGTCATAGGTACGAACACGGCATGGGGATAAAAAAACTTCTGAACTACTAGGCTATTGTTTGCTACAGATGTGTTCAAGTAAGTGGCTGATAGTTCAATTACCTCCGCCAAGGATGTTATGTTATCAGTCACGCTGGTTTGTCTGTCTGTCTGTCTGTTTGTCTGTCTGTTTGTCAGCAGGATAACTCAAAAAGTTATGAACGGACTTCGATGAAACTTTGTGGAGATATTGGAAATGACAAAAGGAAAAAGTGATTACATTTTGGTGGTGATCTGGAACCAGGATTTTGAAAAAGATTCTTCACCATTGCTAGCCTAGAAATCTAGACGCCTCTAGTGGCCGCAAATTGAATTGCAGAACAGCCAGAGACGTTCCAGTTTCTAAAGCAACAAAAAG
The DNA here is from genome assembly GCF_034702125.1 of Engraulis encrasicolus. NCBI lineage: Eukaryota > Metazoa > Chordata > Actinopteri > Clupeiformes > Engraulidae > Engraulis > Engraulis encrasicolus. The sequence continues at coordinate 27,847,406 of NC_085869.1, read as the reverse complement.
AAGGCAGAAATACTTCAAAAAATAAAAATAGGGTGTAACATAGTCAACTGTTCAATCAAACAGCTTCCTTGGTGGAGGTTTGCTCTGAGTGCATTTCTAGTTTAGTTTATGCTCTTATTTGACAGTAGCCATGTACACGACCGTTCTAGTACCAGAGTCAGCTACAAGACAAATTCACATCTGTGGTCCCTGGGCAGGGAGCTATTAATCCATTTTAGCCTAAGCCCTTTTTGGGAAAAGGTGCCCTCTCCCTATTAAAACATAAATATCTCAGCCTCCGAAGCACATAAAGACATGAAATAAGTTGCATTTAAAATCTAGAACCTTCATTTTGCACTACATGGAATGCACATGCCCTACTGTCGCTAATACAAAGGTACATACAAGAAGCAGCAGAAGTTATTTCTGTTGCAGATGTTGTTAAATACACTACAACATTCGTTCAGCAATTATTGTGCCGGTTAAATAGTTCATGTTTTGCACATATTTGCTATTAACAATGTATTTAATTCTACCATGAGAGATGAAATTAAATTTCTCAACATGTTAAATCTCTAACATGATGAGATGTCTTGTAAGATGCACAATATTGTGCACTTCAAGTTCCCGATAAGCCCGTTGTCAATAAAGCAAAATAAGCTGTGTCCATGGTGTTTGCAGGGAAGTTGGAGTGGGTTTGGCCTTACAGACACACAAACACACTCACACACACGCACAAACGCACAAACGCACGCACGCGCGCCTACCTGCGTGCTGGTCCGTGGTGTTTGTAGGGGAGCCACTCTGGAGCGGGTTTGGCCTGCCGGACAGAGTAGCGTCCTTCATGAAGACTGTGTTCAACACTGTAGATGGACTCTGGCTCCTATAAACACACATTAAAACAGACATTAACAAACACACACACACACACACACACACACACACACACACACACACACACACACACACACACACACACACACACACACACACACACAAACACACAAACTGAGTATGCAGAGTTATTTTTATTTGATGGTTACATATGTTGACAAGGTTCTACATTCTAAACATTGAAAACATACAGAAATGCATGAACACACACACACACACACACACACACACACACACACTCACCTCCTGTGTGGCAGGAGCAGCAGGGCTGGAGGGCGGCGGCGTTTTGGCGTGCGTGTGTGTGAGCGTCTTGGCGTCCGTGTCCGTGTGTGTGTCGGGGAGCGTGTGCTGGAGGCGCAGCAGGCGGAGTGTGTGCGTGTCTCGGGCGGCGTGCAGGGCCTGGAGGGCGCGGGCCGGTGGGAGGGGCGACAGCAGCTGCGCGTTGTGGTGCCGCAGTCCCACGATGTCCATGACCGAGGCCAGCAGAGCCTGCTCCACACGCAACACACACTCCTGCAGCACCACGCACACACACACGCTCACACCCGCACTTGCGTCCACTAACACACACACACACACACACACACACACACACACACACACACACACACACACACACACACACACACACACACACACACACACACACACACACACACACACACACACACACACACACACACACATCAAGGAGAGAGAAGGGGCAGAAGAATTTTGAAATGTGTTGTGCGCCTTCACGTGGCGGAATGATCCTCACTCGCTGGATCAAAGTGTTTCGAGAAATCAGCCAGAGAGTCGTTCAACCCCAGTTTAACTAAGAACATAAGCTGCAAAGGGCAGGTTTGAGATGTACCATACCTCGCGTCAAACATATCCACCTTTCGTAGTATGGGTTAATCGGGAAGTTTAACGTGAACGTGACCAAATTACTCTCGAAGTTACCCCGATAAGTCAGAAAACCAGCTTCGTAGTACAGGCCCCAGATTATTGAACACGGGTTAGCAAATTAGCAAACCTGGTTTCAATGAAATTGAATTGGCAACCTACTGTCTGCAAGTTCTGAAGTAGGAGGGGCCTCACCTGGGGGACTCTCAGGTTGGAAGATTGACAGGTCCTCGTGCAATTGCTGGGCCTGTGCCTCGCACAACCATAGGAGGAGCACAGAGGTGGGCGGGCTTTCGGCCTGCGGCTCAGCCAATCCGCTGGGCTCGAGCTCCTGCTGCTCAGCCAATCCGCCGGCACCGAGCTCCTGCAGCTCAGCGGCATCCAATAGGCTGTAAGCACGCAGCTTAGGCGTCGCCATGGCAAACGAGCACTTCTTGCCCATGGAGTCTGGGAGATGAGAGGAAGAGGAAGCATCACCACCATCATCATGGTCATCATCAACATCATTTCACAAAGAAATGCACGTAAACACACACACACACACACACACACACACCTACCTTGCAGAGGGATGCTGATAAGGTCATCCGAGATCTGGAGTGGAAAAATGAAATGCAAAGTATTAGAAGGAGGATACATGCCACACACACACACACACACACACACACACACACACACACACACACACACACACACACACACACACACACACACACACACACACACACACACACACACACACACACACACACACACACACACACCTCGCTGAGTAGTCCTACGACATGCAGGGTGTATATCACACACTTACACACATGCACATGCAGGCGCACACACTACCTACCTCCAGTTTTCCGCTGGATTGGGCGGTGAGTCCTCCTACGTGCAGCGTGTAGAATGGCAGCTCAATGGAGGGCAGGTGAGAGTCCTGCAAAACACACACACACAATCCAGATCAGAGTGTGTGTGTGCGTGTGTGTGTTAACTGTGGGAGCCTGTCCATGCTGTGTATGTGTGTATGCGGATGTTTTACATGAGGCAGCATGTTCATTAGGGATGGCACAAACCGCACCGAAAACCGAAACCGTACAATTCACACACATACCGAACCGAACCGTGCAATCCATCGCAAACCGCAATTCATGTACAGCCCAGAAAAATATGTAAAACAGAGATTCTATGAGTATCTTATCCAGTCTCTCTGATTAAAACATTAGCGTATAAGACCAAATCAGAGGATGACACTTTCACATTTTCACATTATAAGCCTATACAAACCATATGTAGGATATTTAGTGATAAGTCAGATTCTATTAGCCAGTGCACCATTTATCATGAACTAAAAAAAAAGAACCGTAGAGAACCGAAAACCGTGACCTTGACACCGTGATATGAACCGAACCGTGAATTTTGTGAACAGTACCACCCCTAATGTTCATGATGCGTGCGTGTGTGTGTGTGTGTGTGTGTGTGTGTGTGTGTGTGTGTGTGTGTGTGTGTGTGTGTGTGTGTGTGTGTGTGTGACCTGTGGCAGCATGTCCATGGTGTGTGTGTGTGTGTGTGTGTGTGTGTGTGTGTGTGTGTGTGTGTGTGTGTGTGTGTGTGTGTGTGTGTGTGTGTGTGTGTGTGTGTGCGTGCGCATGTGGATGTGTTATCTGTGGCAGCATGTCCATGGTGTGTGTGTGTGTGTGTGTGTGTGTGTGTGTGTGTGTGTGTGTGTGTGTGTGTGTGTGTGTGTGTGTGTGTGTGTGTGTGCCAGTGGCGTCTTTTGGTCATAAAAATTAGGGAGGACAAGGAGGTGGTCAGTCGGATAGATGCGAGTAAATGGGGTTAGTAATGGCAGATGCTTAGTATTAGGTTGTAGGCCTACTAGGTAACTTAACTGATATGGCATTGTGTTGTCTGGAAAGCTGACTTATGACATCTATAAAATAATTGCAACAAACTTTGTATAATATATTATCATACATAACTGCCCAAAGTGTTTGAGGGGAAAGAAAGAGAAGAGTGAAGGAAAATATTATAGAAAGTAGAAAGTTTCATAGGGAGCATATCTAACTTTGACCAAAGGCAGCATGGCATTTCACCCTGTCAGTTGTGTTTTTTTGTTTTTTTAACCATAGGCAAAAATTGACAATTCTGAAGACCCTATAGGAATGCCTAGGACATTGAGTGACTTGTATAGCCTAGGCCTAAGGGTTTTTAAACTCAACTCCTTCAAACATATTCTTACAGATTTTTAAACATTTTAAACCCCCTCCATTATCTTATTTTTTAACATCTTATTTATAATCCGTAACGTGGTACGTGACCTATGGTTGTGGTCGCCTATCCGTTTTGCTTTTGACGGTAGGCCTACCTGCGAGAGCGACTGCTGTGGAAGGAGGAGCTGGCAAGCGTATGGAACAGCGTGCGTCTGGCTATTTCACAAAAAATACGTTGTACAGATTACTTTGCAAATCCATGCCTAGTGTTCCTAATTCCACCCAAATGAAACCACATAACATGATGTAGGCTACATGTTAGAAGTTTAGCCAGAGACTTGTTATTAAGAGCTACGTGCTGTGATGTTTCTCGTCTTGAGGAGGGAGAAAAGAACGCCAGTCTAGGGTCAGTGCATTCATGTGCAGCCAAAAGCATTCTTATTCCCATTTGTAAATAACCCTCTTTTGGGGGAAAAGCACGAATGAGAAACGCAAAGACAAGCATTGAGACTATTATTTGTGCACGTAGGACATGCTGAAACAAGACTACCTTTTAAAAACGTTGGTGATGGTCCGACCATTTGAATCATGAAAGCGTTTGCATCCGCGCGTCGCTTGCATTGTGTAGTGATCGAGTGGCGTGAGTGACTGATATAAACACACTGACCTTTCCATTCGGTTTTCAATCTAAATCCAGGGAGTGATATTGCGCGATTCACAACATGAAAACAGTCGATCTTTCCTTTGTATTTATTAAGGGTTCATAAAACATTCGCCAATTACTCCAAACTTCCCACTATCTGGCTGCTGCCGCACTCTTCTCATATTTGTATATCGTTGTCATGACGACCGAGTCCATGTGTCAACCCAACTCGTCATATTCTGATTGGCTTTTGATAAATTCAGCTTCGCTGATAGGCAAATTACTTCCATGGCTCTAGACCCGCCTAAAGGGAGGAAAGTCCTCCCTAAGCTCCATTCACTTCAATGTTAAAAAGTAAAGCCCGTGCTACGGCCGAAATTTCACCATTTATAATGGAAGTCAACGAGGACGGAACGGAGGACGGTCCTCCAAGGTCTATTATGTGAATTAGAAGCGCTAAAGTATATGTTTTTATCGCTAAATAGCTATAAAATACTAACAATTATATAACAAAGATATAATAAATATGTTTTGTTTTCTGTAATTTATACTGGAAGATATGGCTTTATTATCTTGAGGGAGGATCGTCCTCCCTTTCCTCAATGGCAAATACGCCATTGGTGTGTGCGCATGTGGATGTGTTATCTGTGGCAGCATGTCCATGGTATGTGTGTGTGTGTGTGTGTGTGTGTGTGTGTGTGTGTGTGTGTGTGTGTGTGTGTGTGTGTGTGTGTGTGTGTGTGTGTGTGTGTGTGTGTGTGTGTGTGTGTGTGTGTGCGCATGTGGATGTGTTATCTGTGGCAGCATGTCCATGGTGTGTGTGTGTGTGTGTGTGCGGATGTTTCACCTGAGGCAGTATGTTTATGATGCGTGTGTGTGTGTGTGTGTGTGTGTGTGTGTGTGTGCATGCGTATGTGTGTGTTACCTGTGGCAGCATGTCCATGGTGTGTGTGTGAGTGTGTGTGTGTGTGTGTGTGTGTGCGTGCGCGCATGTGGATGTGTTACCTGTGGCAGCATGTCCATGATGTGTGTGTGTGTGTGTGTGTGTGTGTGTGTGTGTGTGTGTGTGTGTGTGTGTGTGTGTGTGTGTGTGTGTGTGTGTGTGTGTGTGTGTGTGTGTGTGCGCATGTGGATGTGTTACCTGCGGCAGCATGTCCATGATGTGTGTGTGTGGGCTTTGGTGCTGTGTGTGGGTCTCCTCCTCTTCCTCACCCACACCACCATCAACCTCAGCTGTGGCCTCTTCATCACCATCAGCATCATCTTCACCATCGCCATGACCACCTTCTTCAGCATCCACTCCATCGCTATCGGCAACAGCAGCAGTGTCTTCATCTTCATCACCATCATGGCCATGGGCATCAGCATCATCTTCATCAGTATAATCTTCATCAGCATCCTCTTCATCACCATCGTCGTCGTCGTCGCCGTGGACACCAACAGCAGCAGCATCATGGTCATCTTCATCAGCCTCGTTGCCATGGGTACCAGTATCAGCATCAGCATCCTCAGCTCCGTTCACAGCAGCAGCACTCGCCTCTCCATCTTCATCACCACCATCGTCTTCATCATCACACTCCTCCTCCTCCTCCTCACTCGACAACACAACTGGGCGAGACACACACACAAGCGCACACACACACACACAAACGCACACAGAAGCACACATACACGGACACACACAAGTTAGATGATATTATTCAGGATGTCCCCGAGTGAATCATTTAAAGCCAAACTGTACCATTCCTGGAAATAAGCTCATTTCAAATGAGTTCAATTGAGCTTTACTCCATTTCTCCAGTACTTCCAGCCTTGCTGGCTGTCATCACAGTGAGGGATATTTCAAAAACGGGAACAGGTAGCGTGTTCCATTCTCCACACTCTGCACTGTTTACTGTGATACAGTGCACTTTCCACCCTCAACTTAACGGCTAAATTTGAGGGTGAAGTGCAGGTCCAATTCACGTTCTGTCTGATACACTTCACGGAAATGACGGTTGTCGCGTGTCATCAGAGTTTACCAACCGCCAATATACAATTCATCACGGAAGACACTGTTCCTTATGTTGACAATTTTTAAAAGTTACCCCTTTCTCTTATACACATGGCTATTGTCTTTTGAATCAAAGATATGCTGTCATCACAGAGATTCAGCAGTTTGACCAATCTGACACTCAACCAGAGAGGAAACTACGTAACAAACATGGCGGCCGTTGAGTGCGAAAAGTGTACATAACTGCACACTTCAAAAAATGGCCGGTTTGAGGGCGTTATCAGGGTAGTTTACAGTACACTTCACCGCCGCGATTAGAAATGGAACCGCCCTGCATACCCAAACACAGTGCGGGAAGGGCGGAAAGTACGAAGATTGGAACAGCCTCTCAGTCCTCTGAGAATAGTTAGATAGTCTTAAAGGTGCGCTATGTACGACTGAGACCAGAGCGGGGTGGGGGGCTTGGGTAATGTGTTGCAGTGTGCCTAGTGGGCTTGTAAGGCCATGGGGAGCCGGGTTCGAATGCATGTGGCCTGGGTAATTTCCCAGCCCTGCACCTCACTTCCCCCCTCTATTCCTGTCATGCTCAACTGTCCCGTCAATGAACAATGGATTTCTCTGCTACGGCTCACTTGGAAAGAGGCAAGACCCAAGTAAAATAAAAGAGAAATAAAAATAAATCAATAAATGAACACACAAAAAAATACAAATTACAAATTCAAAAAAAGAAATAAAGAGAGTAAGAAAGTGGCATGATGCGTACTGGGCTCCGATTGGCTGGTTCGAGAGGAGGTCCGCACCAAGTCCCGTCCCTCTGCTGCCGCCATTGGCCGGTCGTGAGCCGGGCTGGCTAGACGGAGGCGCTTGATTGGCTCCTGCTTCTCGGCCAGGTCTCCCGAGAGACGCAGAACACTCGTCCTCCTTACACTCTCCTCCATCCTCGTCCCTCCATCCGTCCTCTCCACGCTACTACAGCTCCACTCCCCTCCCTCCATCGCGCTGGCTCTCCGCCTCCTCATCACGCCATTCCTCTCCTCTCCGCCGTTCACTCTGGTCTGCCTCTTCCGCATCACAGCCTGGGGAGAGAGAGAGGGACAGGAGGAGAGAGAGAGAGAGAGAGAGAGAGAGAGAGAGAGAGAGAGAGAGAGAGAGAGAGAGAGAGACAGAGACAGAGACAGAGAGACAGAGAGACATGTAGACAGATAGGAAGAGCAACATATTTACAATAGACTTTCGTGAAAGGAGAGTTTGAGCAGGGGCGTCACCAGACCTATTTAACAGGGGCATGTGCCTCTGTGCCCTGGTATGAGTTTCCCCCCCAAAAAAACCCAACCTTGCTACCTTGGAATTTAGCTCGAGTTTAGCATACGGAGTAATCTACAGAATGTGCACAAAATAGCGCACAGGCACAACTTGCAATAATATAGTTTATTTATAAGCTTTTTTAAAATAAATAACTGCAAAAAGGGTTTCTGTATAGCATTAGGTCAGCTGACGCCCCCGAGTTTGAGGAGCCTAGAAAGAATTCCTCGCTTGGTGTCTTTGGTTTCTCTGTCTCTACTTTCCACTACGGCCATTTTTTGAGGAGCACAAAAAGGGAGGGAGGTCACAAAGGTCAGTGGACAGAGTAACTCCTCTATGCTTCTAATCTGAGGCAACTTTGAAGATGTAAGCTTATCCTCCTCCAAGTACAGATGTCACATAATTCACTGGAAAGAGCTCAGTCAGTGAAGGGAACAGAGTAAGCAGAAAAACAGAAAGAAAAACAAAGTTTTTGCTAGCGATAATAAGCAGAGATGGGACCAAGTCACTAATGTGCAAGTCGCAAGTAAGTCTCAAGTCCTTCCAATCAAGTCCGAGTCAAGTCACAAGTTACGACACATTTGACCAAGTCAAGTCCAAGTCCAAGTCGTGCCAAAGCCAAGTCAAGTCAAGTCAAGTCCAAGTCGTGCCAAAGCCAAGTCAAGTCCAAGTCCAAGTCTTATTTTTTCCAAGTCATTAACAAGTCACCTTGTATTCTATGTGCAATATTGACAATTACCTTTGGTCATAAATTCATTACCTCTCCACACTGCTTTGCATGTCCCCCTTCGTCAGTCATGTCCCGAAAATCGACCATGGTATACTATGATTTCAGTTTTTTGAGCATGGTTCGGCATTGGTTTTTGGTTTTACTAGGTTTAACTATAAATTGAACCATGGTTTTACTCTGAGAACTAACCATGGTTTTACCACGGTTTATAATTATTCATTAAATTACTTTTATCTTTTATCCAACGCATATATTGGTGACAGTCCTTTGAGCAATATGGGGTTAGGTGCCTTGCTCAAGGGCACTTCAGTCATGGATGGAGATGTAGGAAGAGGTGGGTTTAAGGGTGGGATTCAAACCTGCAACTCTGTGATCTCCAGCCCAACTCCCTAACCATTACAGCACGGCTGCAGACAAGCTTCCATGTTTGTTTGGGTGACCATGCAACCCACAATTGATCATATATATTTTTAGCATGGTTTTTGACTATGGTTGAAGGTAAATCATTTATTTTTTCTTTCTTTCATGCATTTTTTTCACACACAAAATGCAAAAAAATATATATA
>NC_085869.1:27823210-27833210 GCF_034702125.1 Engraulis encrasicolus | reverse complement strand
CGCTGAATAAAATAGCTGAAGGATGCTTTTATCTGACCTACGTGCTGAATAAAATCGCTGCTGATGGAAAGAGAGGCAGGCAGTAGAGGAAAAAAAACACCAGCTAGAGAGGTAGTGATCTCCTCTCCCATTCAGGCGAAGCCTCTGTGTCGTTGTGCGTGTACAAAGCACAAACTATTTGTTTTCTTACCAAAACACTAATTTGAATGAACACTAACATGGATGGATACCAGGGCAGTCATGGCTAAGAGGTTAGGTAGGGTGACCAAGCAGACATGTCCGGGTTTTTACAACCTGTTCACAATATCCGAGTGTCTGTTTGTTTGACAATTTTGGTTACTCCCGTGCAATAACAAGAAATGGCAAATTTCATCACAGCAGAGCATGGATAATCAATGGGTGGCTCCAACAAAATTAAACTCTCCCGTAATCGTCAGCTGACCTCCGTGGACATCCAGGGACATTGGTGCCAAGCGGGGTTGTATTGTAAACAGTGGAATGGAACGCTGGCAGAGCAGTGCTCCACACTTTGTCGGAACATGTGTGCGGAGGCCCTTACTGTCTAACCTCCCGTCCTCATCTTGTGCCCATTCTCCCGTGAATGAGGTGTGTGTGTGTGTGTGTGTGTGTGTGTGTGTGTGTGTGTGTGTGTGTGTGTGTGTGTGTGTGTGTGTGTGTGTGTGTGTGTGTGTGTGTCTGTGTGTTTGTGTACCTGGGGAGTGGAGCTTGACATCTTGGTGGGAGAGAGGCTGAGGAGTTTCCTCCTGTCCAACATCACACACGACAGCGGAACACTATCAGCCATCACCTCAACTGGAGAGAGAGAGAGAGAGAGAGAGAGAGAGAGAGAGAGATAGAGATATATTTATAAGGCAGAGAAACATCATCAGTCATCAGCTCAACTGATGTGGGGAAAAGACAGACAAACAGACAGACAGATAGGGGGCCCTCAATTGGCCAAAGGAGGAAAAAACTCAGAATGCTGTATTGAAGAAAACAAATCTGCCGTGTCAAATAGAGCTTTGAATCATGTTCATACTCCACTGCACAGTTGGCAGACATGTTGTCCTTAATTCCTATCTCAGACTTCAGATGAGGTCCATCCATTGACAGTAAACTCCCCCAAACCGGGGGACAATAACGTAAACCTCACTCTATGCCACTCCACTCCTACACTTCACACAACACAACAAAACTCAACATGCAGTCTACTCGCTTACTGTACTCCTCACAAAGAATGTGTGCACTTTCCATCATCACTGTTGCTAAAGCGGCGCGGGTGCGTTGTGCCAAACGTTGCTCGGGGACCAGTTTTCCCTATTCGTGTGCGGCTCCACTGTCACACTTTTGTCAACACTACAGAACCAAGCTTGGCTTCCCAACTCACGCGGCGACGATGGCACTTTGTTGCACCACCCAGCAACCCCCTTCTGCACTGACTGTTCTGAAAACATCAAGAGATGCACTCGATGCCTCTAAAACAGCAACCAGTAGGCCTACTTCAAATCCTTATCTTACGTCCCCGACAAACAAGGGAAAAGTACATATTATATATACTATAAAGTATATATTACAATGAAATGGCCATGTGTGATCTGTGTACTTACAGAAGTGGACGTTACGGACGCAGAAAATTCAAAACATGATCAGCGCAGAGATAATCTCGCTTGAGACCTATTTGCAAGCCCAGTATTTCGCGTTCTAAAAGGCGCTTTAGAAAGATAAACAGATCAGTGCAGAGGCTAAACTTGTTCTGTTTATTCCACGAAACACACACAAGAATGTTGTTGTCAATACATCCAGTGGATGATCAACTCACCATTTTCCTTGTTGTCCCAGGAAGCATGTGACCATAGAAATGTGCAGCAGTAAGATAGAATTTAGTATCCGGCGTTTGATGCAGCGCCATCTAATGTTGTGGATGATATTGTGCAAGATCTGAGTTTAGCCCAGTGATTTGTTGTGGACAAAATTGCAAGGCACACCACAAATTGTAGGTCGAAATTAAAAAAGCATGTTCCTGAATTTCACCCTGGGGATTAATAAAGTTACTCTTCTCTTCTAGTGTGCGCGCACAAGCATGCACGTACGTGTGTGTGTGTGTGTGTGTGTGTGTGTGTGTGTGTGTGTGTGTGTGTGTGTGTGTGTGTGTGTGTGTGTGTGTGTGTGTGTGTGTGTGTGTGTGTGTGTGTGTGTGTGTGTGTGTGTGTGTGTGTGTGTGTGTGTGTGTGTGTGTGTCTGTGTTTTATTTGTGCATCATCATACCAGGGCTCTCAAGTCTCACTCTTTGAGAGTGTGACACACTCATCTGAGCGAGTTCACACTCTCACACTCCACACATGGTATTTCACACTCTGAAGTTTTGATAACTTATCCAATGGGCGCACATTAATTCATCCAACCTATCCACAGGTGCGTCAGAAATAGGTAACAGCACTTCTGTGTTCAGACCAGTTATCACGCTATTCAGCCAATCAGAAAATAGATTGTTCGGTTGTCGGGCAGATCAGAGCAGTGGATCAGAGTTTCATCCAATAGCGCGCGCAGCAGAGTTCAGAGAGAACTGTAAAATGTACGAATTGCAAGTAGGCGAACTGGAGACGCAGGAGCCAGGACCATCAGGTGATAACTTCATACAGGTGAAAATATGAGACTTGTAACTGTTTTTACTCCTTATACCAATATTTCCAGCCCATGTAGGCCTAGCCTTGACAGGGACATTAAAAGACAGCAACAACGCTAGCTAGGCTATAACCCCAGCTGATTGTTTGATGATCATCCCTCCCAAACATGATTGAACGTGGAGACAAGAGGAGTAGAGTAACTTTATTGATCCCCAGGGGGAAATTCAGGAGTGGGAGGTGGTCAAATATTAGACAGACTGGAGAGTATGGAGGAATGCAGAGGTAGGCTAGTGGTAGAAGAGAGGGCAAGTAGGCTAAATAGGCTAAGTCAGGGGCAACCAATAGTTCTAGAGATATCATGGTATTGAATGAAAAAGGGTATTTGGGTCTGATGCCTAAAAAAAGTGATTGGACTTTATTTTAATTTGGGCTGATAATGTCAATGCACAATAAAGAACATATGCCTACAGGTAGCCTATGTTAGGCTATCCCCCCACAATGAACATGGTCTAAAATCATCCCCCTCAATGAAAATGGTCAAAAAATCACCTCCCTATAAAATATACACCCCTTCTTCACATTGTGTTAAAATTGCACTTTCAACAACTACATTTTCAAAATTTTCTCGGGGGAGAAACCCCCAAACCACCAATAATTAGAATCAATCTCTGACCATCCCCAGCTGCTTATGGGCTATTTTACAACTCGAGCTCTTAGGATTAAGCATATTGAATACATAGTGTATTTGGTCTAATCAAACTTTTTAACTGGGTTGAAGGGAAACCTAGTGTCGATAGGTCGATGGGTGATGATGGGTCGATGCCCCCCCCCCCCATTTATTTATTTATTTATTTATTTATTTATTTATTTATTTATTTATCTAAATCTCACTCCAAACAATCTTCAAAACTTGAGAGCCTACAGCTCTGTGTGGGCAGGGGGATGCATGCAGCACATGTTTTTTCCAGACACACACACACGCACGCGCACGCGCACGCGCACGCGCACACGCACACGCACACGCACACGCACACGCACTGCGTGCACACGCGCACACACACACACACACACACACACACACACACACACACACACATTCCGTTACGGAGATACAAAATGAGGAAAACAGAGGGGATACTTCAGTTTGTGCATGAAGTAGAGGCATTGCTGGTCTTTCTTGGCCAATGATGCAGTGTTGGTTGTCCAGGAGAGGTCATCACTGATGCGAACTCCAAGGAATTTCGTGCTGCTCACCCTCTCCACAGCAGCACCATTGATGGTGAGTGGCAGATGATGGTTGGGACCTCTCTGGTTGTTGACAACAATCTCCTTCGTCTTGCTGACATTCAGTAGGAGGTTGTTGTTGCTGCATCACCTGGCCAGGTCGTCCACCTCTAACCTGGTTCTCACGCGATGGTTGTCTGGAACCAGGGCTGTCGTTAGGCCTATTTTAGGGTGGCTTTAGCCCCCCCTACATTAGTATTAGCCCCCCCTTCAACGAAATGCAGTAAAGCACTGAATACGAACCACCAAGAAGGCAAGTTAATCTGAATACAAGTTCCTGTTTGCTTATTTATTGTTTAATGCCATTTATATCCTACTGCACAGCAATAAAAGCAGGGTGCACAGCAATATGTTATGCGGGGGGGAAACAGGTAGAGGATTGTGCTTTGTGACTAACACCTCGAGAAAAGTGTTTACTTACACGGATGAAATCTTCTGACCCAAAGTACCAATTTTCACTCACAATACCCGTGTAATAAATCCATTGGACATTGTCTTGAAATTGTAGTTGAGCTTTAATATTTTGAAAAATATTATTGTTTGAAAACACACATGACCTCATTAAAATAGCTGCTAATGGAGTACAAATTACCTAATATCTGCCGGGGATGCATAGTTTTCCAAGTAAGGAACCTGTTTGAATGAATCGCTTCCTGACCACTGCTTCTCCTGGAGACGCGCAGTTAGTAACTCCTTAAAGTTCCTAGTCCTTGTATAAATTATGCTTTCTGCATTTTTAGCAAAATATTTTTTCATCAGTTGAAACATTTTGAAATGTTTTGTTCAGCTTACATACACTCGCCTCCAAAAGAGTTGTCGCCTAACCATCTGTTTGGAATAACAGCTAATAACGTGACTTTCAATGAATCACTTGGCTTCAGAAGTCACTCATATGAAAGCTACAACCCTCTCGAATTAAAATGTATATACAAAAGTAAATTTCATGCACCAAAGAAAGATTGACCCTTTAATGAACACAGACAGGGCAGATTTTGACAAGACAAAACTTTTGTCGCCTATCGAACATAATGTGAAAATGAGCAGATAAGTCACTTCAAAACACTTCAAATACGCAGATCGGGTGTCATACTTAATCACTGGTTCACTCACACCTCTCCAGAAAATCAACGTTGGCCTTAGGTGTATGTTTAGAGTCATTGTAATCATGGAAAGAAGCACAATGAAAATCAATGGAGTTCAATGAGAGATGGTGACATATTTGCTATTCGTAGAGCAATACATTTTTAACTTCATGATGTAATCAATGATAAAAGCCCTCACACACCAGCAGCATGCATGCAGCTCGACATAAGAGCTGTATCCCTCCCATGTTTGACTTTAGGCACCATGTATTTTTTTTCCAAATTCTTCACCTTTAACACCAAAGAAGTCTCTCCCACCGTCCTGTCTCAAAAAAGCCAGCCAAGAGTATGTCAGGCCTAATTCTGACAAAAATGAAGGCTAATGGGACTCATACTCTGAAATCAAGATCCCAAGATCAACCATTTTAGAACTGATAGCATCAGAACTATATGGTGTTGGAGATGAAGAATATGAAAAAAGAGAAATGGTGCCTAAAGTGAAACATGGTACAGATACAGCTTTTATGAGGAGCTGCATGCATGCTGCAGGTGTTTGAGGGCTTTTATCATTGATTAAATAATGAAGTTAAACATGTATTGCTCTACGAATAGCGAATATGTCACCATTTCTCATTGAACTCCATTGATTTTCATTGTGTTGCTTTCCATGATTACAATGACCCTAAACATACACCTAAGGCCAAAGTCGATTTTCTGGAGAGGTGAGAGTGATTCAGTGATTAAGTATGACACCCAATCTGCGTATTTGAAGTGTTTTGAAGTGACTTATCTGCTCATTTTCACATTATGTTCCATAGGCGACAAAACTTTTGTCTTGTGAAAATCTGCCCTGTCTGTGTTCAATAAAGGGTCAATCTGTCTTTGGTGCATGAAATTTATTTTTGTGCATACATTTTCATTCGGGAGGGTTGTAGCTTTCATATGAGTGACTTCTGAAGCCAAGTGATTAATTGAAAGTCAGGTTATTAGCTGTTATTCCAAACAGATGGATAGGCGACAACTCTTTTGGAGGCGAGTGTATAAGGAATGTTCATTAAAATGTGAATTAAAAAAAAAAAATCACCGTAACTAGTATTTAAAAATCGGTATGGTGCTCTTAAAATAATTGTTCAAGAAGACGCTTTTGCACACCTCTGTAGGTGGGCAGGTGCGTAGGATATTATCCCAGTGGGTTGTCATTCAAGTAATCATGCACACTGTCCATTCCACCAACAAACTTTAATACAACATGAAGAAGGTCGGATGACCGAAACAATGTATTAAAGTTTGTTGGTGGAATGGACAGTGTGTGGGATTTCTTTGCTCTTAAAATAATGAATTCATAGACAAAACCTTAGCAGGTGAGCTGAAAAAATGTCTGCGCGCGCTCTGCGCTCTGCCTGTCTGGAACCATCTTACAACCTGTCATGTTAGTGTGGGAAGTTTCATGGCTCAAGTGAACCAGCCTGTTGGCCAATCTTCATTCATTGCACATTGCACCATGAAGTGTCAAGGTTCAATTAGCAGGGTAAGAGCACAGTTTTGTTCAAAATTTTGCAATGCACACAACATTATGGGTGACATGTCAGAGTTCAAAAAGGAGAAATTCTTAGTGCGCGTGTAACTGTTGCATCTTTGACCGAGACAGCCAGTCTTTGTGATGTATCAAGAGTATCCACGATATCCAAGCAGGCATATATTCATAGAATATATATATTTTTGTTATTTGTAAAAAAAAAATATCATATTTAACCATATTTATGCAGGTCTGTTTTTTCTTTCTTTCTTTCTTTCTGGAGGAGAGAAGAGAAAGGAGAGAGGAGAGATAGAAGAGTGAGGAGGAGAGATATAGTATTTAGGGCTAGGGTGGAGACTAAAGGAGACACATAGAAGGAGGAGAGAAAAGGGGGATAGAGAGGAGAGGAGAGACGGAAAGGAGAGGAGCGGAGAGGAGAGGGGGAGAGAGAGGGAGAGGAGACAAGAGAGGAGGAGAATAGAGAGATGAAGAAGAGATGAGAGATGAAGAGAGGGTGGAGGAGAGATGGAGAGGCGAGGGAGGGAGGGGTGGAGAGGACAAAAGAGGAAAGAGATGGAAAGGAGTAGTGGGTGGAGAGGAGAGGTGAGAGATGTGGGGATCATTGAAAGAGGAAACTCTCTCTCTCTCTCTCTCTCTCTCTCTCTCTCTCTCTCTCTCTCTCTCTCTCTCTCTCTCTCTCTCTCTCTCTCTCTCTCTCTCTCTCTCTCTCAAATTCAAATTCAAATTCAAATTCAAAAGTGCTTTATTGGCATGACAAAAGAAACTTTGTATTGCCAAAGCATGGTACATAACATATATAAGACAACAATAAGAGGAACAGTAAGACATAATAAAATTATACTGTGTGTGTGTGTGTGTGTGTGTGTGTGTGTGTGTGTGTGTGTGTGTGTGTGTGTGTGTGTGTGTGTGTGTGTGTGTGTGTGTGTGTGTGTGTGTGTGTGTGTGTGTGTGTGTATATTCGTGTGTGTGTGTGTGTGTGTGTGTGTGTGTGTGTGTATGTGTATGTGTGTGTGTGTGTGTGTGTGTGTGTGTGTGTGTGTGTGTGTGTGTGTGTGTGTGTGTGTGTGTGTGTGTGTGGAGTGTGTGTGTGTGTGCACGCGTGTCTCAGTTTGTTTGTGTGTGTTTCCGTGTGCATGCGTGGGTGCACGCGTATGTCCATCCACACTTTGAGTGAGTTTCAGTGAATATTCGAGCACATAAGCATAAGGTATTTAAAGAATACATATTAGATACAGTATGTAGGTATATCACTCATTGTCCCTCTGCTGGTGGCATGCGAAAACGTATTGGGCTGACAAGAAACAACTCAGTTCTTGTTCACCCATGATAAATGGGAGTTTGTTCTGGGTTGGGAGGGAAGTGAAATTTGGGTGTTTCTGCTCAAATTTTTGGAAGAACATTTCACGGATATTTTTAAATTTGATGCATTCGGTTAGGAAGTGAAGCTCGGTTTCAACAATACTGTCAGTGCATTGTCTGCAAAAACGTTCTTCTCTGGGGAGCCAGTCTTTTTTATGTCGGCCGGTTTCAATGGCCAGGCGGTGTTCACTGAGTCTGTATTTCGTCAATATTTTTCTCAAGATAGGGTCTTTGATTTGAGTTAGATAGTTTGCAAGTGCATACTCTCTGTTTAGGGACAGATAACATTGCATCTTGCTTTGTGTTTTAGTTTTCAATTGCCAATATTGATAATAGTTATTTTTTAAATATAAGAACATTTGGTTTAGTGGAGTATGTTGTGTGATTTGGATCTGGTCTTGCAGGCCTGTAGAGTGTGGAGGTGTTAGTGGGAAGGGATAGCAGTGGACCTGGTTGGTATGTGGGGTAGTGATTTTGCTCAGCTCTTGGTTTTGCAAGGCTTTGTGACATAAAGAGTGTGGGTCACTTAATTTGAGGTGCTTCCAGAATTTAATTGATCTTTTCTGAATGTTGATAATAAGAGGGTATCGGCCTAGTTCTGCCCTGCATGCATTATTTGTTGTGTGTCTGTGGACTTTTAGGATGGTTTTGCAGAATTCCACATGCAGGGTCTCAATTGGATGCTTTTCCCATTTATCAAATTCCTGATTTGTGAGTGGACCCCACACTTCACTGCCATATAAGGCTATCGGTTCTATCACTGATGAGAATATTTTGAGCCAAATTTGGATTGGAATTTCAAAGGGTACTTGTCTTTTTATGGCATATAGAGCCCTGCGTGCCTTGTCTTTCAGTTCATTCACTGCCTTATTGAAACTTCCATTGTAATTGATTCTCAGGCCTAAGTATGTGTAGTCTGTGACATGTTCAATTGTTTGTGGTCCTAAAGTAAATGTATTTTGTCTTCCGTGGTATTTGGAACCTTTCTGAAATATCATTATTTTGGTTTTGTTGTTGTTCACTGCCAGGGCCCAGGTCTGGCAGAAATTTTGGAGGAGCCCAAGCTGCATTTGGAGTCCATTTGCTGTTGGTGAGAGAAGGACTAGATCATCTGCAAACAGCAGGAATTTGGCCTCAATGTTGTTCAGAGTGGGTCCTGTGGTGGTTGACATTTCTAGGATGGTCGCCAGCTCATTTATATATAAATTAAACAAAGTTGGGCTTAAAGGGCAATCTTGCCTCACGCCGCACTCTTGGGGGATATAATCTGTTCTTTTAGATCCGATTTTGATTGCACACTTAGCTCCTGAGTACATGGATTTTATAATATCATATGCTTTTCCCCCTACACCATTTTTCATTAATGTGTAGAATAATCCGTTGTGCCAAATGGTATCAAAAGCGGTTTTGAAGTCTACGAAACAAGAGAATAATTTGTTTCTGTTGTGGGTGTATTTTTCGATTAATGTGTGTAGGGTGTAAATATGATCAGTGGTGCAATGATTTGGTAAGAATCCGATCTGGCTTTTGCTCAAGATATTGTGCTTCATAAGGAAGTCCATGAGCCGTGAATTGATAATACTACAGAATAACTTCCCCAGGTTGCTGTTAACGCTGATGCCTCTGTAATTTTTAGGGTCAAATTTGTCTCCGTTTTTGTAGATTGGTGTAACTAATCCATGGTTCCAGATGTCAGGGAAATAACCCACACTCAGGACTAAGTTGAATAGTTTGAGAATAGCCCATCTAAATTTTTCACTCATACATTTTAGCATTTCATTTAAAATGCAGTCAGGCCCGTATGCTTTCTTTGACTTTAATTTGTTGATATGAGTGAGTAGGTCCTGTTCAGTGATTGGGAAGTCAAGTGGGTTTTGGTAGTCTTTGATTGTGTTTTCCAGATCATGCAGTTTGTGGATTATGTCATTTTGGTTCTTGTTTTGGTCAGATTGAACATTCTTGAATAGAGTTTTGAAATGATTAGTCCAGATGTCTCCATCTTGGATTACCATTTCTTGGTGTTTTGATTTTTTTAAATGATTCCAATTGTCCCAAAATGTATTTGTTTTTATTGACGCCTCAATCAGTGCCAGCTGGTTTTGTGTGTACTGAGC
>NC_085869.1:27813210-27818210 GCF_034702125.1 Engraulis encrasicolus | reverse complement strand
TTGAACTCAATGCTGAAAGCGCATGTTTTCAAGTAGTTAGCGAGATACGGTCGTATTATTATTAAAATATGATTGGAAATTGTGCCTGGGGTATTTGTGACAAATGTGCAAGTTTCCCCGCGATGTAACAGGTGGTAATCACTTTCCTCTTTACCTAAAACCGGACTAATATTACTAGCAGCTGGATCTGCCTTGAAGGGTCTCGGCAGCTTCACACTCGACTAGAAAGCACACGGATCAAAAACATACATTGTGTGCTCCGATCATGACACCATCTCATTCATGTCCCTTTTCAGTAAGGTTGTAAGCAAACCACGAACCTGTTTCAGGGTAGGATTTTGGATTTCTGACCTAATTAATGAAGAAACACCGCTAGCAAAGTTAACTAGGCCTATCGGTCACGGCAGGAGTGTTTTGACTATCAGCTGATGGACGTGACTTTCTTAAGCTACTGAAGATATAAACGCCAAACGTTAATGTTACACATTGCTGTGGTAGCTTTGAAGATGCTACATACATACTACAGCCATTAAGTTGTGTGATTTCGTTTTCGTCTAGCAAGTTTGAGTCAGGGCTCAAAAGATATGCGAGCTCAGCTTACCATGGTGCTGGTTACAATGCCTATTATCGATACCCATAGAAGAGCCCATAACAGCTGTGATGCATTGCATGACCGTTCAGAAAATAAATAGGCCTACTTATATTCACAATACTATGAATGCGTTTTTTATTTATTATGAGTGAATAACTGCTGCGATTTGCAGTCACTGCATAAATCACGTTGATATCTCAGCATTGAAAGTTTATCTGTCCGACCTAGCAACTGTAACTAAAGAGGGCGGGGCTTAGCCAAAGGCGAATTGAGAGGACAGTACAGCGGGCAAGAGCAGCATCAGCCCCTGGCCCCAATGGCGTTCCATATAGGCTCTATAAGAACACGCCAGGAGTCTTGAGGTACCTCTGGAAGCTAATGAAAGTGGCATGGGAAAAAGGGATCATACCAAAGGCATGGCGAAGGGCGGGAGGGATCCTGATTCCCAAAGAGAAGAACTCTTCGAACATAGATCAATTCCGTCAGATCAGTCTCCTGAACGTGGAAGGAAAAATGTTCTTCAGTGTTGTGGCTCAGAGACTCTCAGCTTTCCTGCAAAAGAACAACTTTGTAGACACCTCAGTGCAGAAAGCAGGAGTAGGAGGATTCTCAGGCTGCCTGGAACACACAAATGTCATCTGGCACCAGATACAGATGGCAAGGAAGGAGAAGAAAGACCTGCACGTGGTGTTCCTAGATCTTGCCAATGCCTTCGGATCTGTGCCACATGAGATGTTGTGGACAGCGTTCAACTTCTTCCAAGTCCCAGAGACCATCACAGGGCTGGTCAAAGCGTACTTCCAGGACCTGCAGTTCTGTGTCACAGCCCAGGCTAGTACAACTGCCTGGCAGCACCTCGAGGTTGGCATTATGGCGGGCTGCACCATTTCTCCACTGGCGTTTACCATGGCTATGGAGCTCATCATATGAGCATCGAGATGGGTGGTTGGAGGGGAACGGTTGAAGAATGGGCTGCGTCTTCCTCCAATCAGGGCTTATAGGGATGACATGACGACAATAACAACAACACCTGCGTGCACCAAGCGCCTACTGGACAAACTCCAGGGAAACATCCAAGGGGCACGGATGGCGATCAAACCTAGCAAATCCCGCAGCTTATCCATTGTCAAGGGCCAGCTTACAAATGAGAGGTTCCACGTCAACAACGAGCCAATACCAACAGTTCTGGAGAAGCCCATCAAAAGTCTTGGCCGCTGGTACAGCGCAGAGCTCAAAGACTCGAAGCAGGTGGAGCAACTCAAGCAGGATACCATCAATGGCCTCAAGCAGATAAACAACACTGCTCTCCCTGGAAAGCTGAAATTGTGGTGCTTTCAGTTTGGATTGCTGCCCCGCCTCATGTGGCCAATTTCCATCTACGAGGTCACTCTATCCCATGCCAACCGACTGGAGAGGCTGGTGAGTGCACAGGTGAGGAGGTGGCTTGGACTGCCCAAATGCCTTAGCAGCATAGGCCTGTATGGCAATGGAGCCCTCTCCCTTCCAGTGTCAAGCCTTGTGGAAGAGTACAAGTGTGCCAAAGCAAGGCTGGAAATGACCCTCACTGATTCCCGGGATCCATTCGTCAGAGGTGCAGCGCCAACTCTAGCTACTGGAAGAAAATGGAAACCTTCGGCAGCAGTAGCAGCAGCAAAGGCCGCTCTCAGGCACCGGGATGTAGTAGGGCATGTCCAGCATGGCAGGAGTGGTCTTGGCATGCAAGCAACAACACCCATATGGCAAAGGGCTAAGCCAAATGAACAACGGCACATGGTGGTGGAAGAGGTGCGCCAGCAGGAGGAAGCAGCTAGGTGCGCCAAGGCAGTCTCCCAGGCACAGCAAGGCCGCTGGATGAGGTGGGAGAGTGTTGAGTGAAGGAAAATAACATGGAGCGAGCTGTGGAGCATGGAGGCCAACAGGCTTAGTTTCATCCTCAGGGCCACGTATGACGTGCTGCCCTCTCCAACCAACCTACACCTGTGGTATGGAGAGGAACCAGCCTGTCCCCTGTGTGCAGTTCCTGCAAGCCTAAAGCACATCTTGGTGGGTTGTAAGACCAGCCTGACCCAAGGAAGGTACACCTGGCGCCACAACCAGGTGCTGAAGTGTTTGGCTGCTAAACTTGAGGAGAAAAGACAAACCACCAATGCCATGCCTCCAACTTCCCAACCAGCTGCCCCATGGAAGACACCTTTTGTCCGGGAAGGGGAGAAAAGGGGAGCCAAGCCAGCTCCTTTGGAGGTGGGCCCACTGACCATGGCCCGGGACTGGGAAATGCGGGTGAACCTCAATCAGAGGCTCCGCTTTCCACCTGAAATCACAGTAACAAACTTGCGCCCTGACCTGGTCCTTTGGTCCAATTCCTGCCAGCGTGTCTTCATTGTGGAGCTTACCGTCCCGTGGGAGGATTCAATTGGGGAGGCGTATGAAAGGAAGAGGCTGCGGTATGCCGACCTTGCAGCGGAAGCAGAGGGGCGGGGCTGGAATGTGAAGGTGTGGCCTGTGGAGGTGGGCTGCAGGGGCTTTGTGGCCAGAAGCACCACAGGGCTTCTTAAGGAGGTCGGTGTCAGAGGGCAGGCCCAACGGAGGGCCATTAAAGAGCTGTCTGCAGCGGCTGAGGAGAGCAGTTACTGGCTGTGGCTGAAGCGTAGGGACACAACATGGGCTGCCAGGTGACCATGTGATGCCACCGTACAGCACACACCCAGGTCTGATCAGCCTGTGGTGGGCCAACCTGTATGAGAGTGTTTTGTGTGAAATGGCCGAAACACCCAATGATGCAGGATACACAACTGACGATGTGCTGCGATGGTGGCATCACATGGCCATCACTAAACCCCACTCCACCATCACCTGTTATGAACATGAAGGGACTTTAACACCTAGTCCTATAATGAAGTCTGAAGGAATTCTTATGGAATTATAGATAGCACTGATTAGGTAATGTAATCAGTTTTCCTTGGTGTTACAAACAATTGTTATATGACCATGGGAGTTAAAACTATTTTTTCCCCATAAATGGCTCCCCGCACATCCGCCCACCCCCTCTGGACCTATTGCC
This sequence comes from Engraulis encrasicolus, assembly GCF_034702125.1. Classification (NCBI taxonomy): domain Eukaryota; kingdom Metazoa; phylum Chordata; class Actinopteri; order Clupeiformes; family Engraulidae; genus Engraulis; species Engraulis encrasicolus. The sequence continues at coordinate 27,814,557 of NC_085869.1, read as the reverse complement.
CCCCCTCTGCCACCCCAGGGAAAAAATTCTAAAACCGCCACTGCCTCTACCCCCTTCCTATATCCCTTAAAAAACCCTCTCCCCTCTCTCTCTCTTTACTGTATATATATATAAATTCAGCCCCCCCTCCCTCTGTCTGTATATCTATACTTCCCCACTCTCTCCATCTCTATACATTCACAATATCTCTACCTCCCCCTCTCTATACCCCCTCTCTCCCTCTCTCTTTTTCTCTACCCCCTCTGCCCTCTCTTATTACACCCCTCCCCCTCTCCCCCTCTCACTTTTACTTTTGTGTATCACTTTCTTCCTCGCTCTTAACTTTCGGACACACACACACACGCACATGCACACACACACACACACACACACACACACACACACACACACACACACACACACACACACACACACACACACATCAGTTCCGTTACAGAGATACAGTACAGGGTGTGTATATCAGAGGGCTGTCAGTCAGTCTTGGACAAGCAGAGTGACACACAGAGACCAAACGCTGAATCCTGAATTTAGACAGCCATGTGCACTCGGGCATTAGTCTTGCTGCTTTTCCTCTCTGGAGCCCACCTGAGTCCAGATCCTGAACTTGTGTTCAAAGTAAAAGGAGGTAGATATGACCATCCCTTTGGTGAGGCTGGCTACACCGTACTCTACAGGGTCTCACCAGATGAAGATCTTCTTGTGGTCAACTGCTCCCAACCAGAGATACTATTGCAAGGCTACGATGTCACATGCGGTAATGAGTATAATGATTTCAGTATAGACGACCTTACTGTGGGCCAGAGTGGAGACTACAGATATGAGGAGTGGAGAGGAAAACACTTCCTAGCTAACGGCAGCTTTCACCTCACTGTCTGTGAAGAAAAGGAGCGGCAAGATATCTCTACATTTGAAGACAGCGGCATACTGTGTAGGTCTGATTCTGCTCTAGGGAATGGGACAAGTATGCAGGTGCATACAAGTCGGAATATCCAGGATGAGAGTCCCACTTTAGTCTTGGACACCAACTTGTCACTGGAGCCACTCCAGGAGGATCTGAGGGGCCGACTGCAGGTGGATCTCAACGCCTCTCTGGTCAGGTACTCAGAGTTAAATAACGATGAATGGTATTTCTTTCATTGTACAAAATGGAAAGAAGCTCAGTGCCAAACTCTAATCAATTACGAGTTCTTTATAGCATCTAAACGTGCCTTTGGACATGAAAAAGAGAACCTGACTCTGCCATGCGTGTTCAGAGGGGATATGCCTGGCCAAGTGCACTGGTCCACTCCCACTGGGGACGTCAGGCTCAGAAACAATCAGACCCTCCAACAGGAAGTGATGTATATG
>NC_085869.1:27798210-27808210 GCF_034702125.1 Engraulis encrasicolus | reverse complement strand
GTCAAAACAACACATTGGAGTACATAGATGTGACGGACATAACAAAAGGAGGGTATTTTGGCTTTATCTCTGCTCAATAGTCTCCCCCTTGCATGTGATGTTTTCTCATGGTGAAAGTGTCCGCTTGGATGTTGCTGCAGACAATCAAACTCTCATTTTTAAAGGGTCTCTATTGCAATGGTACCACCAGACAGTACAGTCACAGGTTTTGATTGTAGACTCTCATAATGAATCTCTAACCATGCCTGAGGATCTGAGGGCCAGAGTGACGGTGGACAGCTCTAATTACTCTCTGCTCATCTCCAACCTCACAGCAGAGGACAGCGGGGTGTACATGTGGAGATATAGCTGGGGTCCCTGCCTTGAGAGGGAAATTCACCTTGTGTACAGGGATCCGTTTGGCGTGGGCTCTCAGTTCTACAGGGTGTACGGGTCACTGCTGGGTTGTGTGCTGCTGGGACAGATGGCTGGTGTGATCTGGCTCAAGCTGAGGAGCAGAGGAGGAGCGCAGACCCCTGGTGGTCAGGAGATGGAAATTCAGGACATCGGAGATGAAGACGTCTACGATGACGTGGAGGAGGCTGAAGACAGTGTCTGAATTCATCAACACACACACACACACACACACACACACACACACACACACACACACACACACACACACACACACACACACACACACACACACACACACACACACACACACACACACACACACACACACACACACACACACACACACACACTTTCCTTTTTCTTTTCTTCTTGAAGTAGAGTAATTAAAATCATGTATTGAGAAAAAGCCTTTCATTTATTATTATTATTATTATTATTATTATTATTATTATTATTATTATTATTATTATTATTATTATTATTATTATTATGTAATGTTATTGCATGCGTTCCAGGTTGGCTTCCCTGCAAATAACATGCATACTGGCTATCAGGCATAGGCCTGTTTCCATGTGTGTGTGTGTGTGTGTGTGTGTGTATGTGTGGGACTCACTAGTTTCACACCTAGTCGGCTGGGATTGGGCGGGGTTTGGGATGTGCATCCTTGTCGTTGCCATGACAGCCGAGAGTCATGGACGTCGCCCTAACCTTAACCCTAACCCTAACCTTAACCTTAACCCTAAATCGCTTATTAGAAATGTTTGATTACACAATTAATACTATAATCAGTATGATTGATGTATTAATTGTATTAACAGTGTTATTGATGTATTGAGTATGAGTACTGTCTATGTCTATACTGTCTATGTCCTTACCTAGATTAGTCTATGTCTGCATGGGAAAGCAAGAAACGTAATTTTAAATTCTTTGTATGACCAGTGCATGTAAAGAAATTGACAATAAAATAAACTTGAACTTGACTTGAACTTGATAATCATGCTGTATTTAAACCGAAAAACATGTGGCCAAGCCAACCGACTACACTCAATCCAAATGAAGTAAGACATAAGTACAATCCCTGGGCCAACTGGGCGTGACATTAGTGAGTCTCGTGTGTGTGTCTCGGTAAGGCCAAATCCGCTCCATGGTTGCTCCCGTACACCATGAACCGCCAATCAAATAGGCCTCCATGTGTGTGTGTTTGTGTGACTGCGTGAGCGTGCAGGGCAGGTAGATGTTTGTGGTTAAGAGGAGAGGTGGAGGTGTTGAACTGTGGTCATTCACTGCTTATGGGGACACTTACTCGGAAAAAGATGTCAAGAGTTTCACACCTTCGCATCACAAAGCTGATACGAGAGACCACAAGCCCCTCTCTCATGTTTTTGATGTTGTGAGGACTTAATTTTTCCTCCCCCCACACACACACACACACACACAGAGACAGACGTCAGTTCCGTTCTGGAGTAGGACAGGGTGAGTGTGGCAGAGGGCTGTCAGTCAGTCTTGGAGAAGTAGAGTAACAAGCAGAGCGACACGCAAAGACCAAACACTGAATCCTGACTTTAAGACAACCATGTACACACGGGCATTTGTCTTGCTGTTTTTCCTCTCTGGAGCCCACCTCAGACCAGATCCTGAACTTGTGCTGAAAGCAAAAGGTATGAGTCATTTTTATGGATATAATCTTGGTGAGGATGCCTACGCCGTACTCTACAGGGTCTCAGATGAAGATCAGCTTGTGGTCAACTGCTCCCAACCAGAGACACTATTGCAAGGCTACGATGTCACATGTGATGAAAAGAATAATCTTATAAGAATGTACGACCTTGCTGTGGGCCAGAGTGGAGACTACAGGTATGAGTGCTGGAGTGGAGGAAACATCACAGTTAACGGCAGCTTTCACCTCACTGTCTGTGAAGACGCAGAGTGGAGAGATTCTATCCAGACATATGAAGACAGTGGTGTACTGTGTAGGTCTGACTCTGCTCTAGGGAATGGGACCAGTATGCAGGTCCATCAAAATCGTCTTGAGAATCCCACTTTAGTCCTGGACAGCAACTTGTCACTGGAGCCACTCCAGGAGGATCTGAGGGGCGGACTGCAGGTGGATCTCAACGCCTCTCTGGTCAGGTATTCAGAGTTAAATAACCGTGACCGGTATGAGTTTTATTGCACAATATGGAAAGAAGCTCAGTGCCAAACTCTAATGTGGAAGGACTTAATGATATTCATTAAACATGTCTTTGGTCATGAAAATGAGAATCTGACTCTGCCATGTGTGTTCAGATGGGATATGCCTGGCCAAGTGCACTGGTCCACTCCCACTGGGGATGTCAGGCTCAACAACAATCAGACCCTCCAACAGGAAGTGATGTATATGCTGAACGGCAGCCAGACTGGAGACCACTCCCTCATCATTCCCTCTATGTCACAACAACACGCTGGGGAATACACATGTGAAGGACGGAACAGAAAAAGGGCTTTTTTGCTTTATCTCTGCTCTGCAGTCTCCCCCTTGCATGTGATGTTTTCTCATGGTGAAAGTGTCCGCTTGGATATTGCTAAAGACAATCAATCTTCCTTTTTTCAATATTTCCAATGGTACTGTCAGAAGGATCTACAACCACAGATTTTGATTGTAGACTCTCGTAATCAGTCTGTGGTCATGTCTGAGGATCTCAGGGGCAGAGTGACAGTGGAACGTAATTACTCTCTGTTCATCTCCAACCTCACAGCAGAGGACAGTGGAGTGTACATGTGGAGACATAGCAGGGCTGTTCCTGAAGTTTGCCACGAGGCGGAAATCCACCTTGTGTACAGGAATCCGTTTGGTGTGTCATCTCTGTTCTACAGGGTGTACGGATCACTGCTGGGCTGTGTGCTGCTGGGGCTGGTGGCTGCTGTGATCTGGCTCGAGCTGAGGAGCAGAGGAGGAGCGCTGACCTCTAGTGGTCAGGTTACAGAAATGCAGGACATTGGAGATGAAGACGTCTACGACGACGTGGAGGAGGATGAAGAAAGAGTCTGAACTCAACACATACATGCATGCACGCACGCACGCACACACACACACACACACACACACTATATTCTTTTCTTCTTTAAATGTATGATATATTCTAGTCATTCATAAGTATATTGTTTTCATGTATACAATCATGCCTTTAGAAAAAGCCTGAAAGTGTGTCTGTGTGTGTGTGTGTGTGTGTGTGTGTGTGTGTGTGTGTGTGTGTGTGTGTGTGTGTGTGTGTGTGTGTGTGTGTGTGTGTGTGTGTGTGTGTGTGTGTGTGTGTGTGTGTGTGCGTGCGTGCGTGCGTGCGTGCGTGTGTGTGCGTGTGTGTGTGTGTGTGTGAGAGAGATGGAGATGGAGATGGAGATGGAGATGGAGATGGGAAAAGGGCAGGAAGATGAAGATGGCTCTCTATATAATAATAATAGTGAGAGACAGGGTTTGCCTTGTGAACTCTATCTTCTGCCTGCTACAGAAAAAATAAATTAAACAAAAAAAACAAACAAGCACAAAAAAGAGAAAAAAAGACAAAAGCTGTGGCATTAGCCGTGATTATTTTACATATGTTTTTATTTTTATTTTTACAAGAGTGCAGTCGGATAGATCTACTTTTGCTGATTTGGTTGTTTATCATATTTGTTTGATCGTGCATTTATTGTACTGAGGTGTTTGTGTGCACATGTGAGCTTGTGTTCCTTTCACAAATGTATCATTCATTCTTATAAACAGATGGGTTGGGGTGAGTCTTGTATGAGTATTTTACTTGAGTGTGCATGCATAATGTTTTATATTTGCTTGTTAAAAACACACAGATAATCGGATTTTATAGCAGTTTCTTTTCTTTTTCATTCCTTTGGTTTTTTTTGCTTGTAAAACTTATGCCAAATATTGCTCTGCCATGTGTGACACATGTTCATGTTTCTCTTCACAGATGCTCTGTATACTTAACTGCCTTTAATAAACAGATTGGTTGGATTAAGTCTTTGATGATGTGATTATCTTAAGATGGAGAAGAGAGGACAGAGTGAGACGGAGAGATAGAGAGAAGAGGGAGGAGAAGAGAAAAGAGATAGAGGAGAAGGTGGAGGAGAGAAGAGAGATAGAGAAGAGGGAGGATGAGAGAGATGGAGGGGTAGAATAGGGTGGAGGACGGAAGAGAGGGTTGAGGTAAGGGGTGAGATTGAAAAATTCAAGATTCAGTTAGGTAATTGCCATGTCATCACAGTTGATAGGAATTTGCTGTGGCACATACAGAATAATGGACAAAGACACACAACAGCAAAGTACATAAATATGGACTGTTATGGGTACAGTGTAATAGACAGTATACAGTAGAGGGTGCCCAGTATTCACCATTGGACAATAGACAATGATGGTGAGTAAAAAAAAAACTCAAACTAATTTGCATAATGAAGTGCATGTGGGTAGGCCTTTGACGTGCCAGCCGTGGTGAGGGGTGCTGGGCAGGGCCACTCAGGCGAGTCCCAGGCTCCAGTCTCGGCCCTGGAGGCCAACACAGATACTCCTGCCTCGGCCTAAACAGACAAAGACACTGTGTTTGTGTGTGTGTGTGTGTGTGTGTGTGTGTGTGTGTGTGTGTGTGTGTGTGTGTGTGTGTGTGTGTGTGTGTGTGTGTGTGTGTGTGTGTGTGTGTGTGTGTGTGTGTGTCTCTGTATGCTAGTTCGTTGTCATTTGTGCGGATGACTGTAGCTTATCACAGAGCAGAGCAGGATATGTTGAAATGATCAAACTCAAAATCAGCATAAAAACCTCAATGACAGTCTGTTGTTGCAAAGCATAGTTGGCTACTTTGGAATATCAAAGCTGTTGTTTTACATTTATTAGTGTCAAGGAGTCAATTAGCTGCTGCTGCATTCACCGTCTTGTTGATGAGAACTTCAGCCCTTGTTTTGGTGTCTGAAGCCATCAAGAATTGAACATTACTGCCTTTGTGTTTATGGTAAACCGAGCATGGTATAGGTGTGTGTCCATGTGACTGTGTGTGTGTGTGTGTGTGTGTGTGTGTGTGTGTGTGTGTGTGTGTGTGTGTGTGTGTGTGTGTGTGTGTGTGTGTGTGTGTGTGTGTGTGTGTGTGTGTGTGTGTGTGTGCGAGTGAGCGTGTACAGGTGACGTGTTTGTGTGTTATTGTGTGCGTGCGTGTGTGTGTGTGGGTACTTGTGCGTGTGTGTGCGCGGGTGCGTGCGTGTGTGTATTTTGCTGAGGCTGCAGTATAAGAGCTATATGTGGAGGCGGCTGTGCATCATGGTGTTGCCATGGTAATGAGAGCAGGTAGATGTTTGTGGTTGAGAGGAGAGATGGAGGTGTTAAACTGTGGTCACTACTGATGATACTTGGAAAAACATGTCAGTAGTTTCACACCTTCATACCACTGTTATTTTTTAAATATATATTATTAGTTTAGTTTAGTTTAGTTTAGTTTAGTTTAGTTTAGAGTTTTTGAATTCATATTTTATTGCACTTTAATAGTAAAGCATCCCAGGTAATCAGGTGTGTGTGTGTGTGTGTGTGTGTGTGTGTGTGTGTGTGTGTGTGTGTGTGTGTGTGTGTGTGTGTGTGTGTGTGTGTGTGTGTGTGTGTGTGTGTGTGTGTGTGTGTGTGTGTGTGTGTGTGTGTGTGTGTGTGTGTGTGTGTGTGTGTGTGTGTGAGATTGTGGGCAGGGGGATGCATGCATGTTTTTTTCCACACACACACACACACACACACACACACACACACACACACACACACACACACACACACACACACACACACACACACACACACACACACACACACACACACACACACACACACACACACACACACACACACACACACACACACACACACGTCCGTTCCGTTAGTGATACAGGGTGTGTGTATCAGAGGGCTGTCAGTCAGTCTTTGACAAGCAGAGCGACACACGAAGACCAAATACTGAATCCTGAATTTAGACAGCCATGTGCACTCGGGAATTTGTCTTGCTGTTTTTTCTCTCTGGAGCCCAACTCAAACCAGATCCTATAATTAAGTTCACAGGAAGAGGAAATGATTATTTATATATGTCTGACTCTGACTATGAAGATGAAGATTTCTACTCTGTACTCTACAGGGTCTTACCAGATGAAGATCAGTTAGTGGTCAACTGTTCCCAACCAGAGACACTATTGCAAGGCTACAATGTCCAATGCTATGAGTATGGTTTTAAAATTGTGAACCTTACTGTGGGCCAGAGTGGGGACTACAGGAATGAGGAGTGGAGTGGAGGAAACATCTCAGCTAACGGCAGCTTCCATCTCATTGTCTGTGAAACAAAGGATTACAAATCTGTTGACCATACATTTGAAGACAGTGGTCTACTGTGTAGGTTTGATTCTGCTCTAGGGAATGGGTCCAGTATGCAGGTGTATAAGAATCGTGATCCCACATTAGTCCTGGACACCAACTTGTCACTGGAGCCACTCCAGGAGGATCTGAGGGGCCGACTGCAGGTGGACTTCAACGCCTCTCTGGTCAGTTACTCAGAGTTAAATGAATATGAATGGTATAGGTTTCATTGCACATTACGAGAAAAAGCTCGTTGCCAAACTGTAATAGGGAGAGTCTTTAGGATACGTCCTAAACGTGTCTTTGTCCATGAAAATGAGAACCTGACTCTGCCATGTGTGTTGAGAGGGGAGATGCCTGGCCAAGTGCACTGGTCCACTCCCACTGGGGACGTCAGGCTCAACAACAATCAGACCCTCCAACAGGAAGTGATGTATATGCTGAACGGCAGCCAGACTGGAGACTACTCCCTCATAATTCCCTCTATGTCACAGCAACACGTTAGGGAATATACATGTCAAGGACGTTACAGAAGGAAGACAACTTTGATTTATCTCTGCTCAACTGTCTCCCCCTTGCATGTGTTGTTTTCTCAAGGTGATAGTGTTCGCTTGGATGTTGCTGCAGACAATAAATCTTTCGGTTATAATGTTGGGCCTGTCCAATGGTACCATCAGAGAGTTCTACAACCACAGGTTCTGATTGTAGACTCTGATAATAACTCTGTGGTCATGCCTGAGGATCTGAGGGGCAGAGTGACTGTGGACAACTCTAATTACTCTCTGTTCATCTCCAACCTCACAGCAGAGGACAGTGGGGTGTACATGTGGCGTTATACCTGGGATTTTAGAATGGTTTGCCTTGACAGGGAAGTCCACCTTGTGTACAGGGATCCGTTTGGCATTAGCTCTCACTTCTACATGGTGTATGGGTCACTGCTGGGTTTGTGCTGCTGGGGCTGATGGCTGCTGTGATCTGGCTCAAGCTGAGGAACAGAGGAGGAAAAATGACCCCTAGTGGTCAGGAGATGGAAATGCAGGACATTGGAGTTGAAGACATCTACGATGACGTGGAGGAGGCTGAAGACAGTGTGTGAACTCAAAACACACACCCGCGCATACCCACACCCACACTTTTATTTTCTTGTTTAAATTTATATTGTACTCACTCATAAATATTGTATTCATTTATAAAATCATGCCTTTGGAAAAAGCCTGTCAGGGAGAGAGAGAGAGAGAGAGAGAGAGAGAGAGAGAGAGAGAGAGAGAGAGAGAGAGAGAGAGAGAGAGAGAGAGAGAGAGAGAGAGAGAGATAGAGAGAGAGAGAGAGAGAGACTAAATTACAGGAAAAATAAATTAAAACACGGAAAAGCAAACAAACAAGAAACAAGAAAGAGAAAAAGAGAAAAAAGCTGTGGCATAGCCATGATTATTTTACATATGTTTTTTACAAGAGTTAATTGAGGCGCTGTCAGGTAGGCCGACTTTTGCTGATTTGGTTGTTTCATAGATTTGTTTGATTCTGCATTTATTGTACTGAGGTGTTTGTGTGCACATGTGTGTGTGTACATATGTCCAGGCTTCCTATCACAAATGTATCATTTACTCATAATACATGGATGAGTTGGATAAAGTCTTGAATGAGTGTTTTTACTGGAAAGTGTGCATTCATAATGTTTTATATTTGCTTGTTAAAAAACATAGATTATCTGATTTTACTAGATATCAGGTATTTTTTGCTTTTTCATTTATTTTTTCTCTTTTTTGTTGTAAAACGTATGCCAAATATTGCTCTGCATGTGTCACATGTTCATGTTTCTCTTTACAGTACTGTATACTTTACTGCCTTTAATAAACAGATTTGTTGGCTAAAACCTTTGTGGATGTGATTATCTAAAGAGAGGAGAGGACAGAGTGAAATGAAGGGACATAGAGGGAGAAGATAAAAGAGATAGAGGAGAAGGTGGAGGAGAGAAGAGAGATATAGAAGAGGGAGGAAGAGGGAGATGGAGGTGTAGAATAGAGTGGAGGACAGAAGAGAGAGGAGAGGTAATGAGTTTATTGCCTCAACACAGTTGATGGGAATTTGTTCTGGCACATCCCTAACATCAATGCACTAATGGACAGAGGCACACAACAGCCGAGCACAGAAATATGGACAGACAGTTATGGGCACAGAGAAATGGACAGTAAACAGTGGAGGCTGCCCAGTATCCATCATTGGAAAGACAATGATGGTCAGTAAAAAAATTCGCAAACCAATTTGCTTAATAAAGTGCATGTTGATAGGCCTTTGAAGGCCCAGCCGTGGTGAGGGGTGCTGGGCAGGGCCACTCAGCTGAGCCCCAGGCTACGACATCGGCCAGCACAGACACTTCTGCCACTGCCTAAAGAGTGTGTGTGTGTGTGTGTGTGTGTGTGTGTGTGTGTGTGTGTGTGTGTGTGTGTGTGTGTGTGTGTGTGTGTGTGTGTCTGTGTGTGTGTGTGTGTGTGTGTGTGTGTGTGTGTGTATGTGTGTGTGTGTGTGTGTGTGTGTGTGTGTGTGTGTGTTTGTGTGTGTGTGTGTCTCTGTGTGTGTGTGTGTGTGTGTGTGTGTGTGTGTGTGTGTGTGTGTGTGTGTGTGTGTGTGTGTGTGTGTGTGTGTGTGTGTGTATGTGTCAGTGTGTGTGTGTGTGTGTGTGTGTGTGTGTGTGTGTGTGTGTGTGTGTGTGTGTGTGTGTGTGTGTGTTCGTAATTTGTGTTGATGGCTGTAGCTTATCGCAGAGGAGAGCAGGATATGTTGAAATGATCCAACTCCCTCAGCATCAAAAACTTGTTGCAGAGCCACTTTGCAATAGCAAAGACGTTGTTTAACGTTTATTAGTGTCAGCGTGGCAATTAGCTGCTGTTGTTATTTACCATGTTGCAGAAAAGAAAACTAGCCCTTTTTTTGGTGTTAGAAGCCATCAGGAATGGAACATTATGGTCTTTGTGTTTATGGTGTTGAGCGTGGTAGGCTGCCTTTCTTTACCTCACGTCGGGTGTAAAAATTTTCACACAGGATGTGAGGGGGAAAAAACGCCAGTGACTGCGTTTTGAAAAAGCACCCTGCACATTTCTTCATCATAAAATGTCAGACATCCACCCGCGCCTGAGGAAAGAAAAAATGTTGGTAACACTTTATAATAATGTTCCTTAGTAAAGACTCAGTAAATAATTAACTAATGATGAATAAAACATTAACAAATGTTTTTTTTATTATTAACTAAGTTTTATTAATGCTTTATAA
>NC_085869.1:27758210-27785710 GCF_034702125.1 Engraulis encrasicolus | reverse complement strand
GAGACTACTCCCTCATCATTCCCTCTATGTCACAACAACACTCTGGATACTATAGATGTGGAGGGCGTAAGAGAAGGAAGGTATTTTGGCTATTTCTCTGCACAATAGTCTCCCCCTTGCTTGTGGTGTTTTCTCACGGTGAAAGTGTCCGCTTGGATGTTGCTGCAGACAATCAATCTCAACATTCTAGATTTCGATACCAGTGGTACCGCCAGAACGTTCTACAACCACAGGTTTTGATTGTAGACTCTAGGAATAGATCTGTGCTCATGCCTGAGGATCTGAGGGACAGAGTAACTGTGGACCGATCTATAGACTCTAATTACTCTCTGCTCATCTCCAACCTCACAGCAGAGGACAGTGGGGTGTACATGTGGAGACTCAGCGAGAGTGTCCATGAACTTTGCCTTGAGAGGGAAATCCACCTTGTGTACAGGGATACATTTGGTGTAGAAAATGGGTTCTACAGGGTATACGGGTCACTGTTGGGCTGTGTTCTGCTGGGGCAGGTGGCTGCTGTGATCTGGCTCAAACTGAAGAACACAGGAGGAGTGCTGACCCCTGGTGGTGAGGATGTGGAAATTCAGGACATTGGAGATGAAGACGTCGACGTGGAGGAGGCTGAAGACAGTGTCTGAACGCACGCACACGCACGCAGACACACGCGCACACACACACACACACACACACACACACACACACACACACACACACACACACACACACACACACACACACACACACACACACACACACACACACACACACACACAGACAGACAGACAGACAGACAGACAGACACACACACACACACACACACACACACACACACACACACACACACACACACACACACACACGATGTTAAGGGAAAAGTTGTAAATGACAGACTGTGCCAGTCCCATATAGTTCCTAAAAAGTTACAAAAACACATTTTCCTTTTTGTCTGCTTTGCTTCCCTAGCCATGGTGTGTACTTGTGATTTCTGGAATCTTTCACTGGTTAGTCACCAGATTGTAATTGCAGCCCCAATGATCTGAGATGCCAGAGGGGACTAACAGCAGTAGCCATTGCTGTTTAGGGCTTTTGTTCATGAAGTGTTTGTTTACGAGGTTAAAACAGTGTTCTTCAGGTGTGTGTTAAGGGGTTTAAAATAGTGTTCATGAATGTTCAAGTGTATTTAGTGGTTTAAGGGGTTTAAAACCATGTTTATAAAGTGTGTGCCAGTGTATAATATGCATCTTCAGTCTTTCAACTATGTGGCTTTAAATAGGCCTATTAATAAACTTTACTTGTACTTTGACTTTCATTACTTTAGTACCTTTACATTTAGTTGTGTATTACTTGTCACACTGACATGCAGGAAATTCCACATACACATACTAAAGCCAAGACTTTATTTAAAGTAGTATTTTAATTGAGCTGAACATTTGCCAAAGTAATATTTTGGGAAGGTAGATAACACTTCTATGTGAGTTTCATTTCCAGTAGGCCTACTTTATAAAATACTGCAGAGTGTAAACATGTATTGTAAGCGGCCTGCCAGAGCACACGTCTCCCCTACTGATGTGAACATACATTGGCCTCTAGTGGATGACAGAGGATACTGTAATGTCATTATTTAGATGTCGGTCTAAATCATGGCATTTTTAGTGATGCCAGATTAATTTAATGTTTTCATAAGAGATTATATAAGACCTAAGTGATCTGAACAGCCATGGTGCTATGCCTTCTTGCCTCGATGCCGCCCCGTCTCTATGAGGAAACAATGAAGTTTAATCACTGTCAGGCATGTCCAGCAAGCATGTCCCCGGCCTATCAGCAGACCAAGGGTGCAAATCAAACTAGTTGCTCCTGTCCGACAGACAAACAAACAAACAGACAAAAAGACAGACAAACAAACCAGCACGACCAAAAACATAACCTCCTTGGCGGAGGCAATAAATAAAAAAGAATAACACTTTACTCAGACAAATAGAAGTGAGTGTTTTGTTTTAGATCAGGTGTGAGGAACCTTTTTCATTCAAAGGGCCACTTCAAATTGCTCCAAGGACCGTAAAACTAATCCAAGGGCCGTACTATGAACACAAACCAGGATTTGCTCCTGCACTATAGGCCTATATTGAAGGCAATCACCTTAAAAACAGACCCCACGTTATCCCCTGAATGTAACATAATTGTAATCTAAATGTAATTTTTTCAGATTCCATTACAAAATATGTCATATTTCATGTGAAGATGTATAGCATTGAAATTTTATCTAGGGCCGGATATAGGTTCCCCACCCCTGTTTTAGATGCTGGATGACCATTTGTGTCATGGAAGATATGGAATGGGCTGCTGTGTTGAAAAGCACTGAAATGTGTGATGGTCTATACAAGTCAAATTTTTTGGTGATCTGAACAAGGGTCTACACCTACAGCACAATCTCTCAAGGTCAAAGGTCAAAGCCCAGGCCAAGGTCAAGGTGAAATTGATTATCCCCCTGGGGGAAACTCAAGTGGGGAAACCCATTTTTAATTATATATATATATGGTTAATTTCATCAGGGACTATGTGCAATGTACATTAATTACATAGTAAAAACATGACCTGCACCACATTATAGATTAAAAGCTAATTTCCATCTGCAGTCCATCTGCAGTCCTCAAGCCATACCCAAAACATGTAGACAGACAGACAATAGACATCCCACATGAAAATAAATAAGGAATAAAAGGTGTGATGTATGATAAAACAGAAGATAAATTCTGCTACACAGGGGTCTACACCTGCAGTGCAATCTCTCAGAGGCAAAGATAGGCAGAGTCAATAGCAAAATGATTGTATTGATTTCACTGGGTTAGGCTATGGGTTAGAAAGTTTAGCTACGTTCACACACATTGCTGCTAGCTACTAGCTTCTCGCTCACTCGCCTACTTGCCACTTGCTGATGGAACGTTCGCTAAACGTTCCCGCGTGGCTTTAACTGCCAATGCACAGGCAAGGAGTACCGAACTCTGCATTCCAATTGGTTACTCGCTTACTTGTCTCGCTCGAAGTTAAAATATTTTCAACTCAGGATCCGCCCACATCACATTGCTTGTACTCTCCTTGCCTACATGCCTCCTTGTCTCGCTGTGATTCATAGACATTTTATTGATTTAACTCGCTGAGTGAGTAACTAGCAGCGACATGTGTGAACAAGGCTTTAGAGGGGGCACTTTTAAATATTCAGTTAATCTAGCAGGTTTGTGGCTCATACTAATTTTAATATATACATTTTATGTCCAAGAGATTAAAGCGGAGAGCGTTGGATGCATTCCTGGCAAAGAGAAAGAAAGAAAAGGACAAAGAGGGACATAGTAAACAGGAAACAGGAAGTTCATTTCCCCATCATCCCTTTGACCCGGTAAGGATATGATTCATAGGCATAAAATTAAAATATATTCAAACAATACAACTCTTGACCTGTAATGTAACAAATAAATATATATATATATTGAAAACTTTTCGTCATGGACCTCACCTACTCCAAATTCCTGACTACACCGCTCTGTGTGTGTGTGTGTGTGTGTGTGTGTGTGTGTGTGTGTGTGTGTGTCATTCCATTCCAGTGGCTCCCCCCACAAACACCATGGACCAGAGCGTAGGTAGGAAGTGTGTGTGTGTGTGTGTGTGTGTGTGTGTGTGTGTGTGTGTGTGTGTGTGTGCGTGCGTGTGCGCGTGTGTGCACGCTTGTACGCTTGTGTGTGTGTTTGTGTCTGCATTTTGCTGAGGACACACTTGCCTGTGATGGTCGTTGTGAGTCATGTTGCTGAGGTAATAGAGCAGGGAGATGTTTGTGAGATAGAGGGAGTAGGGTCTGTCTGCGTCCTGCAAGACAGGGGCGTGTCTCTAGAAGGCGTGTCTCGAGCGTTCTGAAGGCGTGTCTCGAGTGTTCTGAAAAATGGATTACACCACAGCCCGGTAGATGGCTAGGTCAGCCCGGTACATCACTAGGTCACAGATCACAGAGGCAGTTTTAATAATTATTTTAAACTTATTATTTTAAACTTAATTCTTTAAGTTTAAAAGCTGAGAACCTCAGCTTTCCATAACTGAAAACGGCATTTTCCTAGCATCTACCAATCCGAAGGTAGCCTACTTTAAGTGCGGGGTTACTTTTCTAAAGATAGCGTTTTGTTTCCTTGGAAACGGAACGGAGATGAAGCCAGACAGACTGACGAAGCGATAAATGTATGTCATTTGACTCGGTTTTGCATTATTATGGATGCATTTCTAATCTTGACATTCTAATGAGCAAGGTGCGAGTTTCAAAATGCGTTTTTATGGAACATGGGAGTAAAATGTGTTAACAGTACGCCCGTCTGGGATTTGTTAGCTAGTCCGCTAGTTAGCTAGCAAGTAAATAGATATTACAATCGATCTGTCTCAATGGCCCAAACATACACAAAGAAACACCAGGATTTGGATGTTTAATATCAGCAATTTGTCAAAGCAAAACATTTTGAAAACATTAACAGACCAGTTCATTATATCCACAGCCTTGAGTGTCGGCAAATCTTCCCACTTTTGACACATGATGTAGTGTAGAGACCTAGCACTTGCTAGCTAACTAGCGGGCCAGCTAGTTTAACAAATCCCAGACGGGATGTAAATGTAGGCTGGTGCGCTAAGCGCTGGGGGTGGGGCTCAGCTGCGCTGGCTGCCATGGGTGCACCTGAACTCGTTTGATGTAATTGACAGGCGCACCTGTGGTGGTTGGCGGCGGATGAGCAGGGTATGGTTTTTAAATGGCGTTTTGCTCATTGTTCGAGAGAGCAGGGTCAGAGCAGGGCTGCTGAGCTGTCTGCCACAAGCTGTCGTGCCGGGACGTGGGCTGTAGCTGTGTCCATTGCGTGCGGCCGGTCGCTTTGGGTAAGTTGCATTTGGGTATTGCGCGTGTTATAGTTGAATTAAGCAATTACGGAGCCCACGTCCGGCAGCAGTGGCTGAGAGGCCAGCAGCAGCACGGGAATTTGGTATGTTGTATTTTCGGGGGATTGATTATTTCTCCCCCGCTGTTGAACTGTGTGCATGTGTGTGTGTGTCAGTGAGCGAGTGTGTGCGTGTGTGACCCAGCGGTACTGTGTAGTGACATTTGGGTAGCTCCGCTGAGTAGGCTACATAGGAGGACTGTACAACAGTTAGGTCTTTATGGGTGTAGTGAATTCTACTGTAATGTGGCCCAGTGTGCAACGTGGTTTCGGGCATTAATGAGTGTCAGTAATTATGGTTTGCCGTGGTTGCCTTTCGTGCACTGATGAGATGAAATGACTATGAATTGTTGTTATTTTCCCTATTTATAGATTGCAGTGGTGTGATTTGTGTAACCTAACTTAACCTAACTTAACTTTTGTACCGTCGTCTTGTAACTCCAGATTGTGATTAATTTATGCAAAACGCACACCGCACTTTATACCGCTGTTGGTTGAGAGACACTTTTGTATTTTATTTATATTTTCCATGTTGTATTTTAAATCATGAATTGTGAAAAATAAACTACCATAACCGTTATTCCCTTTGTCTGTCTTTCCTGAATCGTGTCACTAAGTGTCCAATAGAACCTGTGGTCTAAATTTCACCTCTTACAACTTGGCGTAGTCTTTGGCAGTTTTGGACCAGTGGCACGGATCAGGAAAATGTCGCTCTCAGGTAATGAAGCTAATGATTCCACTGTCTCTAGTGAACAGAGTCAGGAACACCCCCAGTCTAGTACAGCACGGGGCCAAATTAACAATCCAAACATGGTTATGTTTCCGATGATGATGGGGAATCCATGGGGCCCAAAGTTTAAGGGGGGAGAGCAAGAGCACAGTTTCCAAGACTGGCTTACTGCACAGAACACAATGTTTGACATGTATCCGCTATCTGAAGCACAAAAAGTGTCCACCCTCATTAATAATTTGGAAGGAGAACCGAGACGTGAAGTATTGGCCATGCCAGCAGATCAGCGCGCTACTGTGCAAAACATAATCAAATTCCTGAAGGGAATTTATGGAGATACAACACCTTTGGCTAATTTGCGCTCACAGTTTTTCACGCGTAAACAGAGGACTGATGAAAATGTGAGACAGTTTGCTTTAGGTTTGCAGGAGTTGAGTAATCGCCTCACGGTTAGAGGAGATTCAACAACCAGCGGGAACGTTTTACGCGACCAGTTCATCTCCGGGCTGTTGGATAACGCGCTGCGTCGAGAACTTCGGAACATGGTAAGAACAACATCCACTTTGACTTTTGCAGAGATAAAGCGGGAAGCTATTGTAAGGATAGATGATTTGGATAACCCGCCACAAGCGATGGCGTCTGCAGTGCGCGTAACGCAAGACAAGACGCCAATGGATGTAAAACAGCTGGCAAAAGAAATTAAGGAGGAGGTACTTACCGAGTTAAAAAGTGACATGAAAGATATGCTGTCGGAAATGATGCGGGAAATGCGAGAGCGCCCACAGACGTCACAACAAACTGAGGTAAGGCGCAGGTATGATTATAGAGGGGGGCGTCAGAGTTCAGATCAATTTGACCAGCAAGGAAGACCCATCTGTAGACGTTGTAGGAAAGCTGGGCACATTGAAAGACAATGTAGAGCACCAGCAACTGCACAGGAGAATTTAAACTAATTTCACCCACTGTACAGGCCCAAACAGTGGGTTATTCTCCTAGTGGCCTTTTAAACCAAAGGGAGCATTTAGTTGGCCAGTGTCCAGTAGTAGATGTAATGATACAGGGGGTGAAAACTGCATGTCTGGTGGACACTGGGTCACAGGTAACAACATTGACTGAAAGTTTTTTTAGAAAATATTTTGATGCAGATGGAACTACAGTACATGCTCCTATACAGAAATTTAACTTAGTGGCAGCAAACGGCTTGGAGATCCCATACATTGGGTATATTGAAGCAGATTTAAATATCTGTGGAAAAGTGATACCAAAAAGGGGAATACTTATCGTTAAAGATCATGGTGTCCCCACATGCCCAGGGCTAATTGGTATGAATGTGATTAAGGAATGTCGAGAGGTGATCATGGCCCAAGGAACAGATGACAAAGGAGACCCACGGACTACGGCAGATGCTAAGGTATGGAAACAGACATTTTCAATGTTGGATAACCTATTGAAGTTTGCAGATGATACTGGACAGATGAGCTCCGTCTACTGGCCCCAAGGTAAGCACACAGTTATTCCAGCACAATCTGAGGTAGTGATTGAAGCTTGTGCACGTCCACGTCCTGATGGTAAATCCTATGTGGGCCTTGTAGAACCTGTTGAAAACCGCCTCCCAGGGCAACTACTGGTGGCACGCTCACTAAGCACAGTGGTGGATGGCAGAGTCCCCATTAGACTGCTAAACACGTCTTCATCCCCAGTAACTTTGTTTCGACGTTGTCAGATAGGTAAAGTGTTTGACGTTGAGGTGTGTCCACTTCAATCTCAAGGTGAGGTGGAGTTAAGAGAAGTGGATGAAGCGACAGTGGAGATAGGGGTTAGGCAGGTAAAGGTGCAAGAGGTGCCGGAAGAAACCTCCTCTTGGCCCGTGGCAGTTCCATTGGATGACTCCCAGTTCACTGTAGAGCAACGCGAGCGAATCACTCAGTTGTTACGGAAGCATCAAAATGTCTTCTCCAAATATGATGAGGATTATGGGTTCACTGATAAAGTGCTTCATGTCATTCCGACAGGGGACGCAGCCCCAATAAGAGATCGTTACAGCAGAATCCCACCTAAATTATACCAAGAAGTGAGAGAACTTTTGGGTAATATGCTTGACAGTGGAATCATTAGCGAGAGCAGTAGCCCATGGGCGGCACCTGTGGTCCTCGTGAGAAAGAAGGACGGCACCCTTCGTTTTTGCGTGGACTACAGGAAGCTCAATGGCGTCACGCACAAAGATGCGTACCCGCTTCCTCGAATTGAGGAGTCTTTGGCCTCCCTGAAAAAGTCTTGTGTCTTTTCCACCTTAGATTTAGCACATGGGTATTGGCAGGTGGGGGTGCACCCAGCTGATAAAGAAAAGACAGCTTTTGTGACCCCTATGGGTTTATATGAATTTAACAGGATGCCTATGGGTTTATGTAACGCCCCAGGAACCTTCCAGAGGCTAGTTGAAAGTTGCTTGGGGGACCAAAATTTTGAAACATTGTTACTGTACCTTGACGATATTATTGCCTTCTCCCCCACATTTGACGCACACATCGCCCATCTGGACCTGGTATTCACCCGACTTGGAGCCTATGGATTGAAAGTCAAGCCTAACAAGTGTTGTCTCTTTCAGAGCAAAGTCCACTATTTGGGGCATGTCATTACAGAAGGAGGGGTGTCCCCTGACCCAGAAAAGCTGCGGGCGGTGGAGGCGTGGTCGACCCCTCAGAACAGCACCCAGCTCCGAGCCTTCTTGGGTCTGGCTGGGTATTACAGGCGCTTCATCAGGAACTTCGCCAGCCTGGCTGCTCCTCTGAACTCCCTCTTGTGGGGTACATCGAAACGGCATCCCCGCGCTGCGGCAGGTAACCAGTGGAAATGGGGGGAGCCACAGGAGGTGGCCTTTCGGACGCTGAAGGAGGTATTAATGCAAGCACCTGTTTTGGCATATGCAGACTTTCAGTTGCCATTTTTGCTCTATACCGATGCCAGCCATGCAGGGCTGGGGGCGGTGCTGGCGCAGAAACAAGACGGCCAGGCACGGGTGATTGCTTATGCGAGCAGGAGCCTCCGTCCATCAGAAAAGAATGACAAGAACTACAGTTCTTTTAAATTGGAACTTTTAGCCTTGAAATGGGCAATTGTGGACAAGTTTCGTGAATACCTTGCAGTGTCTCCCTTCACGGTGTTCACCGATAACAATCCCCTGGCTCACTTGAACACAGCCAACCTAGGTGCAGTCGAACAACGCTGGGTGGCCCAGCTGGCGGGGTTCCAGTTCGACGTGAAGTACAGACCAGGAAGGACGAATGGCAACGCAGATGGCCTGTCCCGGTGGTCATTGGAGGATGCAATAAAGGACGAAGAGGAGGAGGAGGAGGAGACGGCGGCCCCTGCAGACGTGGTGGTGAGTGTCCAGTCTGATGTGGTCCAGGCCTGTTTGCATGCATTTGTTCCAGAAGACCCGGGTCCGACGGCGAGTCCAGGTGGAGAGACCGCGGTGCCAGCTGACCGGGAAGGCTGGCTGGGACCCAGCTCACTGGCGGACTGGAAGAGAGCACAGAGGGCTGACTCCGAGGTGTCGCGGCTATGGCTCTACATGGACCGGGGTCGGGGTCCCTCCCCACGAGAGAGGGCAGCAGAAGGACGGCCAACGCAAGCGTTGCTGCGAGAGTGGGACCGCCTGTGCGAAGAACAAGGCCTGCTATGCAGAGAAGTATGGGACAAGACTGGGGAAAAGATTAAACAAGTGGTGGTGCCTCAGTGTTTGCAGAAGCAGGTTCTCTTGTGGCTACACGATCGGGCTGGTCACCTCGGAACAGAGAAAGTCCTGCCCGTGGCACGGAGGCGCTTCTTCTGGCGTGGCATGGCGAAGGACGTCGACAACCACTGCACTAAATGCAACAGCTGCATCCTGCGGAAGACGCCAAGTACTCAAGTAAGTGCCCCATTGGTCCCCATTCAATCTACTTACCCCCTTCAACTTGTGTCTGTGGACTTCTTATCCCTAGAAGCGGCACGAAGCGGGGTCTGTAATGTGCTGGTCATGGTGGACCACTTCACCCGCTATGCAGTTGCCGTGCCGACCCTAGATCAGACGGCAAAAACAACAGCTGAGGTCCTGTGGAAGCATTTCATTCAGCCATTTGGAGGCTTTGACCAATTGCATTCTGATCAGGGCCCAAATTTTGAGTCCAAAGTCATCCAAGAGTTATGCACACTGTATGGCATCAAGAAATCCCACACAACTCCATACCATCCTGCCGGAAACGGCCAGTGTGAACGGTTTAATAGAACTCTCTTGAGCATGCTGGGCACTCTGAATGATGTCCAGAAGGAAGACTGGGACTGTCATGTGGCGGAGTTGGTGCACGCTTACAATAATACCCCCCATTCGACAACAGGGTACAGCCCCTACTATATGATGTTTGGGCGACATGCTAAACTGCCTCTGGATGTGTTGCTGGGCAATGGGGATGGGTTTTCAGGGACTGCAGACAGCTGGGTGCACCATCACCATAGACGGTTGGCAACTGCTTATCAGCAGGCTCAGAACCAAGCGGTCAAGGCGCAAGCTTCTCAGAAGCAGGGGTTTGACCGCAGGGTTAAAGGGGAGCCTTTGTTGCCAGGGCAAAGGGTACTGGTCCTCAATAAGAGGTCAAGAACGAGGGGGAAGTTGGATAGTAAGTGGGAACGGGTTCCATATGTGGTTGTGTCTCAGCCCAATGTTGATATACCTGTGTATGTGGTGAAATCTGAGGGGGTTAATGGGCAAGAGAGAGTGCTGCACCGTAACCTGTTAAATCCCTGTAAATTTGATGTAAATCCCATGCAGCAGCAAGAGGGAGCAGTACCTGACGGGGTTGATGTTAACAAGAATGGTAATGTGTGTATGTATCCTTGGGTCTGGGGCTGTTATCCAGGTCCAGCCACCCCGCAAGACGATGTGCCAGATGGCCATGGGCCGTCTCCTGATGCAGCGCACCTTCCAGGTGCAAGTCGGACTGTTTCCAGGGTTCAGGACCCGTCGCCTGCGGTTGCCGAGGGGGTGCGCCGCTCTGCACGGGCTACGAAGGGTCAGCTACCCCAACGCTACCAAGTGTGATCATCATGGCAGGGGGAATGTGAGGACACATTTGATGTAGGGGGGGTGGATGTAGGCTGGTGCGCTAAGCGCTGGGGGTGGGGCTCAGCCGCGCTGGCTGCCATGGGTGCACCTGAACTCGTTTGATGTAATTGACAGGCGCACCTGTGGTGGTTGGCGGCGGATGAGCAGGGTATGGTTTTAAATGGCGTTTTGCTCATTGTTCGAGAGAGCAGGGTCAGAGCAGGGCTGCTGAGCTGTCTGCCACAAGCTGTCGTGCCGGGACGTGGGCTGTAGCTGTGTCCATTGCGTGCGGCCGGTCGCTTTGGGAGCTGTGGGTAAGTTGCATTTGGGTATTGCGCGTGTTATAGTTGAATTAAGCAATTACGGAGCCCACGTCCGGCAGCAGTGGCTGAGAGGCCAGCAGCAGCACGGGAATTTGGTATGTTGTATTTTCGGGGGATTGATTATTTCTCCCCCGCTGTTGAACTGTGTGCATGTGTGTGTGTGTCAGTGAGCGAGTGTGTGCGTGTGTGACCCAGCGGTACTGTGTAGTGACATTTGGGTAGCTCCGCTGAGTAGGCTACATAGGAGGACTGTACAACAGTTAGGTCTTTATGGGTGTAGTGAATCCGACTGTAATTGGTGTGGCCCAGTGTGCAACGTGGTTTCGGGCATTAATGAGTGTCAGTATATGGTTTGCCGTGGTTGCCTTTCGTGCACTGATGAGATGAAATTACTATGAATTGTTGTTATTTTCCCTATTTATAGATTGCAGTGGTGTGATTTGTGTAACCTAACTTAACCTAACTTAACCTAACTTAACTTTTGTACCGTCGTCTTGTATGTGATTAATTTATGCAAAACGCACACCGCACTTTATACCGCTGTTGGTTGGTTGAGACACTTTTGTATTTTATTTATATTTTCCATGTTGTATTTTAAATCATGAATTGTGAAAAATAAACTACCATAACCGTTATTCCCTTTGTCTGTCTTTCCTGAATCGTGTAACTAAGTGTCCAATAGAACCTGTGGTCTAAATTTCACCTCTTACATAAACACATTTACTCCCATATCACATAAAAACACATTATGAAATTCGCATAGATTGTCCATTAACATGTCAAGATTAGAAATGCATCCATAATAGTGCAAAACCGAGTCAAATAGCGTATGCGTAACACATAAACCGCGTCCGTTTCCAAGGAAACAAAACGCTATCTTTAGAAAAGTAATTCCGCACTTAAAGTAGGCTACCTTCGGATTGGTAGCTGCTAGGAAAATACCGCTTTCAGTTATGGAAAGCTGAGGTTCTCAACTTTTAAACAGGACCCATGGTGTGTCTTTAGGTCTAATTTAAAATATTCTGTGTCAGATCGAAAAAATGAAGTTTTGAATGGGTTTCAATGGCTCCAAACCCAGGGAATTGTAAGCTGCTCTAAGAGTATCACAGATCACAGAGGCTTCCAATCTGAAGAGTATGCAAGGTGGATCTCAAACTAACCAATGCCCATTAATGTGGATTGCACATAAGCGGGGAGTAGGGTGTGTAAGCCTTTGGGTGTAATCATGTACTATGTCTGTCTGCAAGGAAAAATGTGTTACAGTTTATTCTTGGTAAATAACATGTCAGGTAAGTGTTTCTATAGACGACTAGGCCTACATTTCACATTAGCTGTGTGCTACTGGCGCTTTCTGACTGTTACGTTCTGTATTCTGGGCTCGTGCTGTTGCTATGGTAACCCTAAGCGTCTTCGGGGAAGATAGCTGGCCGAAATAGTCGCATCGTTTTAAAAATACAGATAATATAACTGTTGTACTTATTTGTTTTTGTTATTTTTTGTTTGTCATTTCATTTCTTTATATTTCACTTTTCTTTATGTCCAAGAATGCGTTTGTTTAAGTTGGCTTGCGTCATTGGGTGAGTCATGTGATGTCAGGTGTTTCTCACGGACACTATTAAGCGCCGTACCACTCGGCTAGTAGATGTGAATGGACTTGACTATGCTCGCGGCCTCGCTACAAGCCGCGGGCTAGTTTGAATTATTTTGAAGCTGAAAATGGTCTAACAAAGTTGAAGTCTCATGCCCTCTTGACGTAATACGCAGCCAGCGAGGTATGTTTCTTTCTTTTATCTTTGTTGTGTTTGATCTATTTTGCGTTCTGTCTGGGATTATGATTTCCCTACTGATTTCTGTTTTTGTGTTGTGTTTTACTGTCAGTTTGACGGTGGATGAAAGACGCACGAAAAATGAACATGGATTAAAGAAATAAAAGTGATCATCCATCAGTAACTAAAACTCGACTCAAGCGTGGTTCCTGGAGGGCGTGATAGTCAAACTCGGACCTGCAAGCAAGTTCAAGCGTCAAGTTCGAGCGGAGCTGCAGCCAATTCTTCTTCGTTGTGCCTGCAGTTTCCTTACTCAAGCACGGCCTGCACAGTTGTGTGGGCAAACGTTCACTCTCCCGACCCGGGCTCGTTTGGGAACTTTCTACGGACAAACTTGCGGACTGAACTGGACATTGGTTTTCGCGGACCTTTTAAACGAGCTCGGAGGACCGATACGACGAAAGAAAAAGGACTACCGAACTGCTCAACCGGAGCGTGCCAGAGGACGCAAACAGATAAGCAAATGATTTAAGACTTGCACTTTTAATTGAAGGTTCCTTGAAATGTGACATGTGAATGATACGTTTTTAAGCATGTTTTCTTGGTTGAAGTACATGGACAGTATTGTGTAAAGGACTAGGCCTATTTACACACTGAAACCTTTCTGAAAGTAAATTGTTGAAAGTGCATTGTTACTGTGGAGGGAACGCGGGTTTGATACAGCCTGATCTCACGAGTTGCCGTGCACCTAGTGGACACCTAATTTGCACAGAAAAGCGATTTTGCACATGAAAGTATTGCACATTTATGAATTTGCACATTTAAGAAGCAGCCTACTAATTCTCTCTCCCTTTAACCAATGGTCGATCATTTCATAGCCTAACATTTGTGTATTGCATTTCTCATAATTAAGCTCTGCACAGTGTATGTACACATTTTGCAGGGGCAGTGGTGGAAACTGGGTTATTTCACTTATTACTTAACTCTATAACAAAGGTACTTTAAAAGAAAAAAAATGTCTGAAGCAAGTAAAGGAGAGCAAACTTTAGAGCCACCACAAACCGTTCAAATACCCAAAGAGCAAACTGTAGAGTCACCACAAGAAGTTCAACTATCCAAAGAGCAAACTTTACAAGCACCACAAGAAGTTCAATTACCCAAAGAGGAAAAGAGTGTTCAAGCCCAGGAAGTCGTCCACTCTGAAGAGCCTCGCAGGAGCGATAGAACTCGTAAGTTGACAGAAAAGGGTAGGGAATTGCAGAATGAAAAATTAAAGACATTGCTCTCCAGCTTTGAGGACGCCTATGACTGCTGGAAAGTTCTTGCTAAAGTAGCTAAAAATTCTGTTACAAGGAATGATTCATTTGATCTTCTACAAGAGAAAGTGATTCGCATGGAGAAGGAGCAGGAAGAATTGTTCAGTCTCTATGAAAAATACAGAGCCATTGACATTCCACCTCAAGCTATGCGGTGCAAGTTGGACAGAAGCACAGCAATTACACAGGCTGTAAGACAAAATGCCGTAGCTCAAATGCAAGGAATACCTGAGCAGATAGTATGGCCTGACGCTGACTCTGTCTTTGCTACAACAGTCTCTAGCCTCTCACTTCCTGCTCATAAGGGCTGTGATGTTAATTCAATTCATTCTTGTGTATCAAAACGCCAAGACGCTGCTGCTGAATACGCTCACACTAGGGCAGTTTTAGATATCATGGCTGAACAAGAGCTCTTGCAAGAGAAGCTACAAAAACTTGACGCAGAGAATAGGAAGATAGCTGTTGAACAAGAAGCAGCAGCAAAGTCCCGTCGCCTTGAAGAAGAGAAAGAAGAACTTGAACGCAAGATTGAGAAACAAAAACGAGAAGAAGCGCTCTTAAAGAGACAGGATGAGGAGTTAGCGGCCAGAAGGCAGTCTGTAGAGAATCTGAAAAGGTACATTGAACGTTTGGAAAATCTAAAATCTCTTAACGCAGCCAAAGCAAGACTCCAGGTATATAACGAAGGTGATGCTAACATTGAACAAGTTATGGTTGTACCAGAGTCTCGAGATGTTAAGTGTGAAAGTCACAAAACCACTAGATCAGAGTTACAGCAACAGCCTGAGAGTCATGTGCCATCCACAAGCATTCAGACAGATAGCTCAGATCTGGTCACTCTCTTTGCCGAAGCCATCTCTATGAACAGGCTACCTATCCCAGAGCCCACCATCTTTTGTGGTGATCCACTCAAGTTCAGCCATTGGAAGTCCTCATTTCAAACACTAATAGAACGGAAAAATATACCAACTTCTGAGAAAATGTTCTTTCTTCAAAGATATGTAGGAGGTGCTGTCAGCGAAGCCTTGGAGGGCAACTTTCTGTTAAACTCAAACGACTCCTACAAATCAGCCTGGGAATTGCTCAATGATCGATATGGTCAGCCATTTGTCATCGCTAAAGCGTTCAGAGACAAGCTGTATACTTGGCCGAAAGTAAGCAATAAAGACAGCAGAGAATTAAGAAGATTTGTGGACTTTTTAAGAAGCTGTAATTGTGCTATGAAGGAAAATGAGAACCTCCATGTACTTAATGATGCAATGGAAAATCAAAAACTTGCTGCCAAGTTACCTGATTGGCTGAGCCTCAGATGGAATCGAAGCGCTACACAGTACCAGCTAGAACATGGCACTTTCCCCAGTTTAAGTTATTTTGTTACCTTTCTTTCATTGGAGGCTGCCATAGCTTGCAACCCAATAACCTCTCAGGAAGCATTGCGACCCTGTGAGATAAATAAAGCTAAGGATGAGAGTTCAAGTTCAGCCGTTCCTACCACTCAAATCTTAAGTGCAAAGACTTTTTACACCAGTACAAATGAAAGGGGCTCCACCACATGCACTCTCTGTAACAGAACAGACCATAGCCTACAAGAATGCCTAACATTCCTAGAAAGGCCACTTGCTGACAGAATAAAATTTGTTCAGAATGAAAGGTTGTGCTTTGGCTGTTTAAATCCTGGACATCAGTCCAGGAACTGTCCCAGGAGGATGTTTTGTGACATTTGCTCAAGACGCCACCCTACTCCTTTACATGAAGATCGCCCACAACAAAGGCAACAGATTGAGGTGGTAAATTCCAGTGAAGGACATTCATCCTCTACACCACAAGATGGCATTGCAGAAGCCATATCTCACAGGGTTGTGCTGGATAACCACAGTGTACAAACGTCAGCAATAGTACCTGTGTATGTTTCATATGGCTCAGATAAGGAACGACTTGTTTATGCATTGCTAGACTCACAAAGTGATTCTTCGTTTATCTTAGAAGAGGTGGCTGACGATTTGGAGTTGGAAGGAGAACCAGTAAAGCTTAAACTATCAACAATGTCATCAAGGGGAACCATCACATCCTGTAAGATGCTCAGGGAACTACAGATAAGGGGGCTGTCTTCATCCAAAAGGATCACAGTGCCGACAGCTTATACTCGTGAGTTTATCCCGGCCAAACGTTCCCATATCCCAACTCCAGACACTGCAAGAGCATGGCCGCACTTGAAACATCTTGCACCACTCATTTCTCCACAAAAGCAATGTGAAATCGGCCTGTTGATAGGGTATAACTGCCCACAAGCCCTGATGCCAAGGGAAGTAGTATGTGGAGATGAAGATCAACCCTTTGCTCAAAGAACAGACCTAGGTTGGAGTATAGTGAGCTACGTCCAACATCCTGAACATGGCTGTGACTCAATTGCAGTGAGTCATCGCATCATAGTGGAGCAAGTAACCTCTCAACACAAACCATCAGTGCATCTTAAAGGGAATAAGCAGCTACCACCGGAAGACAAGACGGTGGGAGAGCTCGATGACACTCCAGATCTTCCTAAAGTCCAGGTGCTCAGCACTACTGTGAAGGAAGAGAGGACACTGTTGGATCGTCTCTCTAAGTTTTCTGACTGGAGAAAAGCAGTGATGGCTGTTGCTCGTCTTAAACGTCATGCTAGACGGCTAAAGGGTGCGAATCCCAAACTTAATAGTACAAGTCCAGCTGAAAGGCAAGAGGCAGAACTCTTTATAATCAAGTCAGTCCAAGCTGAGGCATTTGCTAATGAAATCAAAGGCATTCAACAATGCAGTGAAGTAAGTCCCAAAGACCATGTAAATAAATTGTGCAAATTAAGTCCATTTATAGACAATGTTGGTGTACTTAGAGTTGGTGGACGGTTGGCAAAGTCAGTTTGTCATCCACACACCGAACATCCTGCCATTTTACCAAAGATCAGTCATGTGTCCTCTCTGCTTATTAAGCATCATCATGGAAAGGTTCACCATCAAGGAAAAGGAATGACCGTGAATGAGTTGCGTTCTAATGGAATTTGGATCACTGGCTGTAGTAGCGCAGTCCGGTCTCACATCTACAAATGCACAACATGTAGAAAGTACAGGGGTCACACACAAAATCCAAGGATGACAGACTTGCCAACAGAAAGAAAATAATTTACTCCTCCCTTCACACAGTGTGGTTTAGATTGCTTGGGACCAAGTGGAAAATTGCAACAGAGACACGTGTGGTACCATGAAAAGAGAAATTCATAGCTCCCCCCGTAGGCCTAATCAGTGGAAACTAGCTAAAGTAGCTGACGTTTATTCAAGCACTGATGGGAAGATTCGAAGGGTTAAACTTTGAGGGAAGATGAAATTCTAAATCCCTTTATAAAGGGGTAATAAACTCGTGCTAAGGGTAATTTTAATCAAGGTAGAATAAATCAAGGTTTTAAGCAGTGTTTTTTGTGTGAAATCAATTAATATGTGATTTGGTGGGAGTGTAACTGTTGTACTTATTTGTTTTTGTTATTTTTTGTTTGTCATTTCATTTCTTTATATTTCACTTTTCTTTATGTCCAAGAATGCGTTTGTTTAAGTTGGCTTGCGTCATTGGGTGAGTCATGTCAGGTGTTTCTCACGGACACTATTAAGCGCCGTACCACTCGGCTAGTAGATGTGAATGGACTTGACTATGCTCGCGGCCTCGCTACAAGCCGCGGGCTAGTTTGAATTATTTTGAAGCTGAAAATGGTCTAACAAAGTTGAAGTCTCATGCCCTCTTGACGTAATACGCAGCCAGCGAGGTATGTTTCTTTCTTTTATCTTTGTTGTGTTTGATCTATTTTGCGTTCTGTCTGGGATTATGATTTCCCTACTGATTTCTGTTTTTGTGTTGTGTTTTACTGTCAGTTTGACGGTGGATGAAAGACGCACGAAAAATGAACATGGATTAAAGAAATAAAAGTGATCATCCATCAGTAACTAAAACTCGACTCAAGCGTGGTTCCTGGAGGGCGTGATAGATGATATAAACACACGCTTGACTTTAACTTTGTGTAAAGTAATGCAGATAAACTGTCTATACATAGACATGACTGCCTTATATGAAAAATATCCCCAAAATGAGAAATTATAAATGTACAAGTAACTCCTGTCATCCGTCTCTGAAACAACATTTGGTTTGTACTACGGATTTTTGCTTTTCCTGAGTGAGAATGTAGTTCCAATGAAGAGTTAAAATCCGTCTGAAAATAAATGAAATACCGTTTAACAACTTTATATTCACTGTTTGAATTCGTATGCAACTCTATGCACACATCTCACTTTGGTCTGGCGTAAAATGGCGGCGCTAAATCCTGTTTCCTGCCACTACCGGTAGGCGTGTCTCGAGAGGGCGTGTCTCGAGCGAGAGGTGGGCGTGTCTTTAGTGGACGCAGGACGCAGCCGGACACTATTGGAGTGAGGGGTCAAACCAGTTCACTGCTGATGCAGAAACTCTTGATGTCAAAAGTTGCACCTTCACCACGTCACTACTGATGCAGAGATTTTTACTTGTAGGCTACTTGGAAAAAGATGTCAAGAGTTTCACACCTCTTCACAACACCACCAAATTGACAAGACCCTGAGAGAGAAGACAAGACCCTGTTTCTTTTTTTTATTTTATTTAATACATTTTCTAGCAGTTTTGAATTCATATTTTATTGCGGTTTTAAAGCACAGCAGTATTTAGGGCCACTCATGTCTGTAACGGGCCGGACGTGTGTGTGTGTGTGTGTGTGTGTGTGTGTGTGTGTGTGTGTGTGTGTGTGTGTGTGTGTGTGTGTGTGCGTGCGTGTGTGGCAGACAGATGGACGGACATACCCTCTTATTGAGATGCTAGGAGGACGCATCTAAAAATAAGGATTGCAATTTTATACTTTTGCAAATTTGCTTGTTAGTGTCCTTTTGTTGAGTCTCCTTGCCTTTACCAGCATTATCCAAGGGGTGACAAGAAACATATCTAAGAAAAGCATTTTGGCTGTTGCAGTCAAAACAGCTCATATGATATCATACCTGCAAACTCAGGAGGGTTGAAAAAGGTGACAAACTATCGCGAGCCCCAACGCATACCTCACACGCCATCACTCAAACCTCACACACAGTAGGGCCTAGGCCTACACCTCACACAAACACAGCATGCTTTCAACACGCGTCACACAAACTACACCTTTAACATAGGCTATACAAAAACACATAACCACACTACAAAACTTCACATCCTCCACACAGTATCATTCAAACTTCACACACAGCACAAGTCAAATACCATGGACAATGCAGAGAAGAGAGAGAGGAGAGGAGAAGAGATGAAGGGAGAGGAGGACAGGAGAGAACACACTCACAGACACAGACACACGTGTGCAATAACGTGTATGATGTCTTATCTTATTATGCGCGTTATGCTGTTGCTTTAGGACTTTAAACTCCTCCAGGATTAAATATACTACCATGCGCTAGGAATGACAAGTAGGCTACTAGCCTACACTATATGTCGAAAATAAACAAACAATAACATCACGGAGAACTTACTTTCATAACGTCGGTAGTTTTTTGTTTTGTTTGTTATTGTTTTTCACTTACTCGCACATCCATGTCAAATCCATGCAGGGTATTTGCGATCGCGTGGGCGTTATTAGGAAACGGCAACTCCATCGTATGCATTTGCGAGGACTTGGCAAATGTCAGACGAGGAATCTGACAGCTACGCTGACATTATTCTCCCAGCGCTGTCCTGCTCTGTCCAGCCCAAGTAAAGCCGTTTTCGCTCCACCACCACTTCATTTCAGCGTCACTACAGTTATTACTTGCATTCACCGACACCTAACCTTGCATTAACCACTGCCACATTCTTTATCACCCGTTGAAAACCTACAAAACCGAAGTAATCCGCGCTCGTCCTCTTATTGACATTTTATTTATCAACACCGGTTCCGCGCGGGCTTCAAGTCTTCAAACATGCAGCCAGTGAATGTGAAGCTTCGTCCTTGTGATTAAACGGCAGCCAATGGGTGTGGGTTACATCATGACTAGTGTTTATGGGTAATGTAGGAAATCTCGCCGTCTTTACGTATATCAGACAGGCAGCTGTTTACCCTTCAGAACTTCCGCGCACAACCCCCCCCCCCCAAAAAAAAAACTCTTCGGATCTGCACGATTCACATAAGTCACCTATTTTGAAATCAAAACGGCGAATTTCGCCGAAAGGTGACAAGTTTGCAGGTATGTGAGATGACTAAAAATGTCACAGACTCCATTGTCTCTCTGAATGCCTGGTGAACCGATCCTTGCACAAAATGCCCTGCCCTGCATTTAAAGGACCAGTTCAGTCAATTTAAACATGCAGTTGTAATGCTCACACTGCCCTGGACTTGTCAGTACCTGAGGTTTTTTTTTCCTTCTTCAGCCTTTTCTGAGATCTTGGTCATTGTAATAGGGGCAGTGCTTTGTTTACATTTCAAAAAAACATTTTTATTTATCCCTAAAAACATCCGAAAGGTTATACATCATCAGCAGACAACTAGCAAATAGCGGTACCCCATTAGAATAGTTCATATCTCTGAAAGGGTTTAGCCGAAAAATGTGGCATCACCGGGTACTGACAAGTCAAGGGTAGTGTGAGGAATACAACAGCATATTGAAATTGACTGAAGTGGTCCTTTAAGTACAGGTGTGACATTGTTACAGTTGAGGGTGAGAGTGTATTTGTCTGACTGTTAGTTAGTCAATTTCCCTCTCTCTCTCTGGCCCCCCTCTCACAGCCTCTCTAACTTACATTCTCTCTTCCACCCTCTCTCCCTCTTCACTCTATTGCTCTCTCTCTCTCTCTCTCTCTCTCATTCCCACACACACCTCTCTACAGCTCACTTTCTCTCATCCACCCCCCCCCTCTCTCTCTCTGTGGGATGCTGGTGCCATCAGCTTTAGTTTTAAGGTGAGCTGTCACCTCACATCAATCAGATCAAAGCGGCACACACACACACACACACACACACACACACACACACACACACACACACACACACACACACACACACACACACACACACACACACACACACCGTCTCCTTGAGCACAGGTCCCTATAATGCCCTCTAATCTATAAAGTAAGGCGGAGATTTGCCGTTTTACCGGCCGCCACACCCCACCTAATCCCAACACTGCCTTATGGACACACGCATGCACGCACACACACACACACACACGTATGCACGCACGCATGCACACAGCTGTTGTACCTGCTGCATCCACTGCAAACCCTGCTGGAAGGCACAGGTAGCCTACACACACACACTCACTCACACTCATACACATACTTGTACACTCATGCTTAACACACACACACACACACACACACACACACACACACACACACACACACACACACACACACACACACACACACACACACACACACACACACACACACACACACACACACACACACACACTACATTGAGTAGAAAACATCTTTATTCATATTCATCATTTACATTTTAAATATTCTTTAGAAAATCATAATCTTACACATTACACATTTATTAATCACACTTTGTTATCAGAGGACAATATGACTACAGCTGTCTACTGGTTAAATAAATGCATAATATACAATGATATGATACAAACATGAAATTATACATTCATAATTCTTGATATGTACACTGCACAGAAATCATTGACCATGTTCGTCTTGGTGTGTGTGTGTGTGTGTGTGTGTGTGTGTGTGTGTGTGTGTGTGTGTGTGTGTGTGTGTGTGTGTGTGTGTGTGTGTGTGTGTGTGTGTGTGTATGTGTGATCGTGTTTGTATAAATTTGTGTACAAATGTGCACACACCTCCACTTCCACACCCCAATCTAGCTGCCTAACAAACAAATCTTCTCTCTAATGCACTCTCTCTCTCTCTCTCTCTCTCTCTCTCTCTCTCTCTCTCTCTCTCTCTCTCTCTCTCTCTCTCTCTCTCTCTCTCTCTCTCTCTCTCTCTCTCTCTCTTTCACACACACACGCACACACATACACGATAGGAACACAGACTGTCATCTCTGATCATAACAGAATGCAAATGGGCTGTAATTCTGATCCAGGGCTCGTCTCATTGTTCGGTTCAGAGCTGGCTAGAGTCTGGTTCACTGCTGGCTAAAGTTCAGTCCTTTAGAGTCCTGTTCAGTGCTGGTTACAATCAGGTTCAGATCTGACTGGGATCTGGGTTAGATAAAGAACCCCAGCCTTGGACCAGGGCCCAGGTAGTAAGGGCACCACAAGTGGATTTGTGTTGTGAATGAGGGGCCCTTTTTAAGCTACCTTCACACACATCGCAAGTAGTTACTCGCTCAGCGCGTGAAGTCAATAGAATGTCTATGTGTTCCAGCGAGGTGAGGAGAGTACAACCGATGCGATACGGGTGGGTTCCGAGATAAAAATATTTTAACTTCGAGTGAGGCGAGTAAGCGAGTGACCAATTGGAATTCAGAGTTTGGATAACTGATGGTACTTCTTGCTTTCGCATTGGCAGTTAAACCCGCAGGAAAGTTTAGCGAATGTTCCATGAGCAAGCGGCGAGTAGGCAAGTGAGCGAGAAGTGAGTAACGTATGTGAATGCAGATTTAGACATATTAATGTCACATGGAGGCAGTCCATTGAACCTGGGGCCCCTTTACACATAGTCATGTCATATGGAGGCGGTCCATTGGAGATAGTTGTGTTGTATGGTCCAGAATGTAAGGTCCAGAATGTGATGCTACGCTACCCACTCCGACCTACCAAACTGTGTTTACTGACCGCTATACCATACTGTATATATACAGTCAGCACAGGTGTCAAAAGTAAAAGTAAAAGTAAAAAATAAGAAGCAACACAGGTAACTTCCAACACAGGTAACTTATCTGAGTAACCAGTAGACCTGTGTACTTGGATCAGCTGATTCTGTTCTGGAGGGATCAAGTTTGTGGCGGGTTCTTTTCAGGATTCAGGTTTTTCAAATATTTAATCTGTCTCATTAGGTGCAATGGAGTAAATAATATAACAGCTTTTTAATATCATGTGCTAGTGTTGCACTTACACCATGACTTTACTTTTACTCTTACTTTTACTTTTGACACCTCTGCAAGTCAGAGCTAGAACCTAGTGGGTGAGAGATGACCGCTCCACAACAGTCCAGTCCAGCGCTGGCTTCTTTGACCTTGTACTGTCTAGAAACATACAGAGGTTAACATTTACAGAGGGACACATACATGCAGTCACACACACACACACACACACACACACACACACACTCGGAGTGGAGTGGAGTGGAGTGGAGGTCAAGTATGTCTTATGAGCTTGTGAGGGTCACGTGGGCACTCTGAACAGGATGAGCCAGGAGACATAACCATTCCTGACTTGAGTTGGCCTGGCGACCGTATCCGGGGGTGATTGCATTGGCCCTGCGACCGTATCTGGGGGTTGACTTGGTTGGCCTGCCAACTGTATTTGGAGGATGTGGTTGGCCCGACAACCGTATTTGGAGGTTGACTTGGTTGGCCCGGCAACCGAATCTGGGGGGTTGACTTGGTTGGCCCGGCGACCGAATCCGGGGGTAATTGCTTTAGTCCGACGACCATAACCAGGAGTGACTGGGCTAGCCTGTCTTTGCGCCATGTTCCTGACTGTCTTTCACACTCACACACACATACACAGACACACACACACCAACCTCCTTCCTCAGTCAGCAGGGGCTTATGCCATCATCCTAGTTAAACGTCATCATCCCACTCATCTTACCCTGCCCTGCCCTACCAAGTACCACGTACTACTATGGAGCTGATACTCATCCTGGACTGCCCTAGTCTGCTGTGTCCTACCCCTCCATGTGCTGCTGTGTCACGTCGAGGAAACATGCAGGCGAAACGGGCACAAGAGCGAAGAGAGGCGCAAATCAGTTTTCCATTCTGACAGCTCAACGGGTCATCAGGTTGTTGTCGCAGGGAATCAAATAGAAGGAAACATGTATTTTGTCGATTTGATTGTCCACCTCAGGCGCAATTCGCTCCTCATCCACATAATATTAAACATGGCCAAGTGTCTTTCGCTTTGCTTTACTCCTGTTTGTTTGCCTTCGACTCCCTCATACAAATGAATGGCGAAGTTTGCTTCGCTTGGCCTAATTTGCGTGAGTGTGTCAGCAGTCAATAGTCAATTGGAACAAGGAACCGAGCGGCCCTGCCCCGCCCCGCCCTGCCCTACCCCTGCCATGTGCTGCTAGTGCATGTGTCGCTACTCATCCTCCACTGCCCCAGTCTGGTCTATCCTACCCCGCCAGGTGCTGCCATGTCAGCAGTCAAGAGTCAAGAGGAACAAGGACCAGAGCTGCTCTGCCCTGCTCTACTCTATCCCTTCCTTGCCATGTGCTGTCAGTACTGTAAATGGCACAGCTGTGTTAGTCTACAAGTCATCCCACTCTATCTTACTCTGCCCTGCCCGATTCTATCCTTTCTGGCATGCTGCTATGGGGAAGGTATGCTTTTTTGCACTCGATCTATGTGCCCTGCTCGATTGCATCCCTCTTCCATCCATGTGTTGGCGCTGTATGGGGCGGTTAGTCCTTGACTGCCTTGTTCTACTCTGTCCTACCCTGTCATGTGTTGCTAGCTGTGGTGTCGGTCTACAAGTCATCGCACTCAATCCCTTGTAATATGCTGCTATGTGGAAGGTAGCCTCTTACCCTGTCCTGCTCTGTTCTATCCCTACCCTACAATATGCTGCTACATCAACAGTCACGAAGAGCTCTGCTGTTGATCTACATGTCATCCCACCCATCCTTACTCTGCCCTGCCCTACTATATCCTAACCCTACCATGTGCTCCTAGTGTCTGGGGAATCCACCCACCCTCTGCTACCCTACCTAGCCACTGCACTCACGCATTGCTGTTATTGGGCGGTCGTGTACTTGGGCAGACTTGGGTAGCCGTGGGCAGGCTGGTAAGCAGATGGAACCGCTGTGGCCTAGTGGTGAGGGCATGGGTCTTGGGAGCAGATGGTTTCGGGTTCAAATCCCACGCTAGCCAATATGGAAGCCATGGCTAAACGGACCTTGAGCAAGGCACCTCACCCCACATTGCACCAGGGACCAATACCAAGTAACAGCTCTTAAGTTGTTTTGGATAAAGGCAAAGTAATGTATAGTCATGAAACCATCAGTTCCCTGCCCTATGCTATTCTACATCTCCCCTCTGCAGAACAACATGGGCAACATGGATAACGTGAAGCAAACAGTGTTTTTCAAGCCTCTAGAACAGGGTAGTCAAACATAAGGGTTGGGGGAAGGATGCCGCGTGCCAGATGGTAAAATCCAGCCTCAGACTTGTAGAGGAAAAAAAAAGATTTTCAGAAAGAACTAAATATCTAGCCCATTACAAAGTTGCTGAAGGTGTCTGATATTTCAGGTGGCATTACTTGAGAACGAGTTTGCCTTTTGAAGAAGACATTTGCACAATTCCACAATTATGTCACTGGCCCAGGCAACTTGAGATCAAACTTGTTTCCCATTGGCAAACTACTAAGTTGTAAACTGGTTGGGGCCCCTTTGCGATTAATTTGTCCCAGGCCCGGCAAAAGATCAGTGCAGCAGATCTTAGCAGCGATGCATTTCATTAACAATAAATATTGTATACAATTTTTTTCCAGAGGTCGTCATTGTGTGCGATCTGTGAACGAGGGAGTCCCTATACAGAGTTAAGGATAGGATAGCACAGAAGGGGAACAACACGCACGCACGCACGCACACACACACGCACACACACACACACACACACACAGCTCTGAGGGTTTATAGGCCCAGAAAGGATTTGGAGGTAACACTCTCACTGGTTGTAATCCTCTTGGGGAGTTTAGCAGGTAAAGACAGAGTGTCACAGCGGGGACGCACAGGTCACGTTGATAAGAGAGCCATGCGATCACACACACACACACACACACACACACACACACACACACACACACACACACACACACACACACACACACACACACACACACACACACACACACACACACACACACACACACACACACTGTCCATGGTTACAAGCTTGCTATCTCTTTCTTTCAGTTGTAGTAAACCATGTGACGTGTGTACAGCGCACACAGTGTAAACTGCTCCCTTGGGGTGCTGTTTGGGACTGCCCCCTTGCATGGATGAGGCATAAATGCAATTTTGTTGTGTGCAGTGAGCACTGTTTGCTGTGTTATAATGGAGTTTTCTGGGTGGATTTTTAAGAGCGTGGTAGCTGGTAGCTAGCGTGATAGCTAGGAAAATAGGCCCAGGAAAAAGTCATCTGAAAGCCCTCCCCTATATGATGTAGTTACGCACCTCCCTCGAGTCAAGCCCATCGTGCTCTTGCACACACACACACGCACACAAACAGTCAGGTTCAGAACCACCAATACACCAGATCAGTCACATTCTGTGTCTATCTACCCTCTCTACCAGCTCAAATGACAGACCTTACACCTGGACACATGCTGTACATTAGGGCTGCAGCAAAGCTAGCTACTTATGCTATCAAAATGTTACTCTGAGATGACGGAACACAGTCATGGTTGCAAGGTATGTCATGGTCTCATCCAGGGCTCTAAATGAACACCAGCCAACCGGCCAAATGCTGGTGAAATTTAAATTTTGCTAGTTGAAAAGACCAACCTACTGGTCACTTTGACCCGTTAGTGAGTGTTTGTTTGGCTAGTAAGCATGACATGTATTAGCCGTTTTGGCTGGTGATGGAAAAAGTTAATTTAGAGCCCTGGTCTCATCAAGACTTTTGACACTTTCACTGTCTCTGGGGAGGTGACACTTTATTGACTCGTCTTCACACCTTGACATGGGACTCCTTTCTCACATGGTCTAGGGAGTGGTCTACAATAGAGAAATAAAACTGTCAGCATGTCCCTCTGCGATCATTTACCTCGCTTCATTTAGCTGCTGCTAGTCCAGGAGTGAAGGGTCTTCAAGTTTAAAGAATAAGTTTAGTGTCTTACAGTTCTTCAACTCTTTGTGTCATGTTTCAAGGTCATTCAGGATAGCACATTAACATTGATACAAACAGTTTTCAAGTAATGTATCCAGTTGGCCCTTTTCGATTGGTAGGAAGCATATCCATCTCAAATTGGCCTTTCGATATTGCCTGAGAGCACGTCCTTTCAGAGATGGCCTTTCATACTTGGATAAGAGCATGTCTATGCTGAGTCAGCCTGTTTTTCATTGGTAGAGAGCATTCACAGTCAGAGTAGCCCTTCTCTGATTGTCTGATAACACATGTCCATTGTGAGTTGGCCTT
>NC_085869.1:27748210-27753210 GCF_034702125.1 Engraulis encrasicolus | reverse complement strand
TTGACTTAATTCACCAGTTAGACATAATAAACGTTATATATGAAATATAAGGCAGGTTAAGGGTTTGTACACTACACTAAACTGCACTGGTACATATAATACAGTATATCATGAAAGTGAATACACCCCTCACAGTTTTTGCAGATTTGTGAGTATATCTTTTCATAGGAAAGCATTGCAGAAATTTCACTTGGACACAATGATTAGTGACCTTTTAACAACATATTTAACCGCTTACATTTCTTGTTCACTCAGAAAAAAACAAAATACAGCCATGAATGTTTGAACATGTACTCACAAAAGTGAATACACCCCAGATGAAAATCCGGTAGAGAAGGGGCTGTGTTTGCTCAAATCGTCTCGAAATGAAGCGAAATTAAAAGGGATGAAAAGGGAGGTCATCAGTGTGCGTTTCAACCTTTCTTTGCATTGAACTTTTCCATTTTGAGTCTGCATCTGGCTTAAATAGATTGGTGTGAGATTTGAATGCAATCCTATGGAGAATATTAGGATCTGCTTCAGTAGTCACAGTGCATGTAGACATGCATGTTTCTTTTAGGTGTATTTCAGATTACCAATGTTGACAGCATTCATGCATCCCCAAACCATGTCAGTCCCACTACCATGCTTGGCTTTTGATAGGATACACTTTTTCTGTAAAACTCACTTGTTTTCCACCACACATGCTTGACACCATCTAAAGTACTGTATATTTGTTTATCTTGGTCTCTTCAGATCACACGACATGGTTCCAGTGATCCATATCTTTGGTCTATTCATCTCTCTTGAGACCAAGATAAACAAATTTGCTTTAGATGGTGTCAAGCATGTGTGGTGGTAAACAAGTGAGTTTTACAAAAAGGTGTATCCTCTCAATAGCCAAGCATAGTAGTGGGACTGACATGGTTTGGGGATGCATGAATGCTGTCAACATTGGCAGTCTGAAATACACCTAAAAGAAAAATGCATATCATCATGCACTGTGACTATAAAGCAGCTCATGATATTCTCCATAGGATTGCATTCAAATCTCACACCAATCTATTTAAGCCAGATGCAGACTCAAAATGGAAAAGTTCAATGCAAAGAAAGGTTGAAACGCACACTGATGACCTCCCTTTTCATCCCTTTTCATTTCGTTTCAATTCGAGACGATTCGAGCCAACACAGCCCCTTCTCTACCGGATTTTAGTCTGGGGTGTATTCACTTTTGTGAGTACATGTTCAAACATTAATGGCTGTATTTTGGTT
The DNA here is from genome assembly GCF_034702125.1 of Engraulis encrasicolus. Lineage (NCBI taxonomy): Eukaryota > Metazoa > Chordata > Actinopteri > Clupeiformes > Engraulidae > Engraulis > Engraulis encrasicolus. The sequence continues at coordinate 27,751,959 of NC_085869.1, read as the reverse complement.
TTTTTTGAGTGAACAAGAAATTTAAGCGGTTAAATATGTTGCTAAAAGGTCACTAATCATTGTGTCAAAGTGAAATTTCTGTAATGCTTTCCTATGAAAAGATATACTCAAAAATCTGCAAAACTGTGAGGGGTGTATTCACTTTCGTGATATACTGTATGTGTTGTGATATCCTACTGTATTGTATTGGTAGTGAAAGTCTAATATATAGTAAGCCTACAGTACTTGAAGGGTGTCTACGGTATACCATACTATATAACAGGAGGAGGGCTTCTAGACTACGCTAAACCTACCTGCACTGCATTCTAATCTGGTTTCCTAGTACAGACGATTCCCTGCCAGACAAGAGGTACAGTACACGCATCAGGTCACTTCACAAAGAAATGTGTGTGTGTGTGTGTGTGTGTGTGTGTGTGTGTGTGTGTGTGTGTGTGTGTGTGTGTGTGTGTGTGTACCGTATTGGGTCCTCCTGCTCTTCCTTGTCGTACTGGTCCCTGAGGGCCCGGGCCAGGAAGAAGATGACAGCCGAGGCAACCAATAGGAAGCCAGCAACCGAAGCTATGGCGATGCCAACGACCAATGGCTCGGAGACATACTCCTCACAGTGTTCTCCCCGATACCACCAGTTCTCACCCACACGACACCTAGAAACACATACACACACACGTTAGCAATGCACGTTTTGTTAAAAACGAAAGTTCGAGAGAAGCGTAATGAAATTTGGCATGCCTAATTTACCACCTGCATTCTGTTCTCCACTCAACTGTCATTCGCCTGAATTAAACGCGAAAAAATAGGCACACCTATCTAACCAGCTGCATCTCGTTCTCCGCTCTACTGTCATTTGGTGGAATTTCAGCGCACCGGAATTTGGAACGGCCCTTAATTAACTATACAGCATTTATTCTCCTCTCACCTGTCTCCCGTCAGAATTTTCTTCCTCGCTCGCACCCACCACGTCCCCTTTCACCTCCCTTCTGCCACTGTTCGATTGATTCATCAGGTGTCTTGCCCTAACTCCCTTCCAGTGCACCTCGATCCATTGCTCTCTAACCATCATCTGCCGGGGGGTGTCCGCTCAGAGTTCACACATATCTGAGCTTTCTGTTGCACCCCGAGCTTGAGAATGTTTGCTGCATAGACATTTCTCGACCGTGGCAGTACTTCAGCACCACGGCCAGTAATCTTGCCCAATACGCCACATAATCTATCTCAGCTTCTTGAGTGCAGTGGTTCCTGCGGACCCCGTGAAGCACTTTGATGATCAGTCCATCGTGTGGACAGCCACTCTCCTGCGAGAGTGGCACGATCACGAGAAGTCCGTTCCCCAGCGAGAACTAAGATGTATGCATACATGCTGAATCCAAATTTCAGAGAGTGAACTAATGAAAAGACAGTTATGTACAGTATACTGTGAATTCCTCACCAGGGTCAATGACAACCTTGACCAGGCCTTGGACAAAATCACATCAAAGCACCCCCCCCACGATACCACCAGTTTACACACACACACACACACACACACACACACACACACACACACACACACACACACACACACACACACACACACACACACACACACACACACACACACACACACACATTCTAGACACACACACAACCACACACAACCACACACAACCACACACTCGCTTGTACCTGCATATGGCTCCTTGTCCCGGTATGATGTCGCACTTTCCGTCGTTAAGACAAAAGTCTGGCTGGAGTTCGCAGATGCTCTGGCAGGGCAGCCCGTCCACGCTGTAGTAGCCCGCGTTGCACACACACTCCGCTTCGCCAGACCAGCGGTTCACCGCACACTCCGCAAACTCGTTACACGCCTGGTATTTACACGGGTCCGCCTGCTCACCTGCATGATACACACACACAAACATGACATGACGTGTGTGTGTGTGTGTGTGTGTGTGTGTGTGTGTGTGTGTGTGTGTGTGTGTGTGTGTGTGTGTGTGTGTGTATATATATGTTGGTGTGTGTGTGTGTTTCCCTACCTGACACTAGGACGAGTGAAGAATACCTGTCTATGGCGAGGTTCATGGTCTGGTAGGCAGTGTGTGTGTGTACTGTATGCGTGCTTGCCTATGTGCCCGTGTGACAGTGTGCATGTGCATGTGTGTGTGTTTTCTTTTCCTGACTCTACGTGTGCATGTGTGTGTGTGTGTGTGTGTGCATGCGTGTGTGTGTATGTTTTCTTTACCTGACTCTACGTCCAGCGAGTACTTGTCGATGGCCAGGTTCATGGTCTGGTAGGCCGTGTTGCAGAAGTCCTCCAGGATCATATAGACGGAGGTGGTGACGCCACGCGGGACCGGCCGGCCAAACTTCATCCGGCTGTTGACCACGATGCTGCCGTTACGGAAGTTCAAGATCTCCAGGTTCTCAAAGTGGCTCAGGTTGGACTGCAGGTACGGCACCAGCTGATGGACAGAATGGAGAGATGAGAGGAGAGGGGTGGAGAGGAGAGGAGAGGAGATGAAAAGAGGGGAGAGGTTTGGAGAGAGGATGAGAGGAGAGCGAGAGGTGTGGGAAGGAATGGAGAGAGGAGATGAAGGAGAGGAGAAGAGTGGAAGTCAGGAGATGGGAAGAGTCAGGGAAAGAGAGGAGAGGTGAGGAGAGAAGAGGAGAGGTGTGGAGAGGAGAGAAGAAGATGAGGAGAGGAGTGGAGAACAGAGGAGAGAAAAAGAGGGGAGAGGAAAGGAGAAAAGTTGAGATGAGATGAGAGAATATTGGTACTACGCTTGGAACATAATCCAAATATCATTCTAAAATTTAGTGCTGTGTTGTAAGGTGTCTGCTTATCTTGCAGTTTGTCTGTGTGTGTGTGTGTGTGTGTGTGTGTGTGTGTGTGTGTGTGTGTGTGTGTGTGTGTGTGTGTGTGTGTGTGTGTGTGTGTGTGTGTGTGTGTGTGTGTGTGTGTACCAGCTCTAGGAAGCGTTGCTCCAGGGCCTTGTACTCTGCAGAGCTCTTGTTGAAGAGGTCCTCTGAGAAGACCATGTTGGTGACACGCAGGCTGAAGAACACCATCAAAGCGCGTCCTGGGTTGGTTGGCATGGCAACGCTGCCCAGGCTGTCGCCACGGCCACCGCTTCCCTCCTCCTCTCCTTCCAGCGCGTTGCCGTGGTAATAGACATCATAGTCCACCTCGGAGACGGTCAAGATGATGGTGGCGTCCGTGGACGTGTGTCCTGTTCCGCCTGCCTCCAAGTCCACATCCACATCCATGTCCGTCTCCACTGCCTGGGTATCCATGGAGATGAGGGTGAAGGGAGACTCCCTGACGGGGGAGTAAGGTGTGGGGGCTGGGGCCGGGGCCTCGGGAACCTGGCTGACCAATAGAATCTCATCTGGAGCCTGGCTGACCAATAGGATGTCATCTTCTGGAGGCTGGCTGACCAATAAGATCTCGTCTTCCGTTAGGTCATCCTGGGACACGCCCCTCACCTCACCAGGCTCCTCCTCGTCTTGTTCTGGCTCCACTTCTTCCTCCTCCTCAGTTTCCATGGTAATCACCAACTCCTCTTCCTCCACCTCTTCCTCCTCCACCTTATCCAAAGGTCAGAGTTCAAATTTATTCATATAGCACACTATCATAGACAGATGTTTATGTTTATGTAGGTACCATAATATGAATTATATTTATTGATTAAAAGTTAAACACAAATTAATTCAACTAAACAACAATTACAAATTTTAATATATTTGTCAGTGACAAAATGAGAGATTAAAAA
>NC_085869.1:27740710-27743210 GCF_034702125.1 Engraulis encrasicolus | reverse complement strand
ACACACACACACACACACACACACACACACACACAGAGACACACACGCACACACACACACGCACACATAGATGCACACACACAGACACACGCACACACACACACACACACACACACACACACACACACACACACACACACACACACACACACACACACACACACACACACACACACACACACACACACACACACACACACACACACACACACAACACACACACACAGAAAGACATTATTATCCAACTTTTCACGGCCGTTTGTTGCTCGAAGGAGAGATTAATTTTTCCTGGGCCTGTCAGCGGCCCTGACTACTGCTACTTCTACTCATTCCCATTCAAAACTGAAACAGAGCTAAAAATAACTAATCATTAAACACAATTTATCTGCCAGGAAATCACAGCCAATCAAACGGCCGACCGCAGCAGCCAATCACTGACCTCCAAGACATCCAGGTGTGTGGCATCCGTCACCGTGGTAACCTCTGCGGTCTCCAGGGGCGACTCTGGCACTGCCACTACTTCAACTGTAAGACATAGCATGACAAGCTTACTGTGCTGTTTACACACGCACACACGCACAAACATACATGTATGCCCTAATGTTCAGGAGGGTTGCAGGTTCAAATCCCACCCTCCTGTAGAAGAAACCAGTTCGCACGCACACACACACACACACACACACACACACACCACACACACACACACACACACACGCACACACACACACACACACACACACACACACACACACACACACACACACACACACACACACACACACACACACACACACACACACACACACACACACACACACACACACACACACACACACACACACACACACACACGGCGGTGGTAGCTCAAGTGGTAGAGGAGCCGTTCGGCAACCCAAAGGTTGCAGGTTCGAGCCCCACTCGGCCTGACTCCATCGTTGTGTCCTTGAGCAAGATACTTAACCCCAAGTTGCTCCCTGTGGCAGGGTGGTACCCTGCGTGGCAGCCATGGCCACCGGTGTGTGAGTGTGAATGGGTGAATGTGAGGCATGCAATGTAAAGCGCTTTCAGTGCTCGAAGGAGTGGAAAGGCGCTATATAAATGCAGTCCATTACACACACACACACACACACACACACACACACACACACACAGTGTTGTGTGCACCACTGACCTGTTTGTGTTGGTACAACGTCCTCCTCTACTGCCACTTCCTGTGTTTCCCTATACAGCAAATCAGAGAGCAGATGAATGGTCACATGATCAGCAGCACAAAATGACCCTCAAGTACACTGACTTCACTACCACAAATATTTTAACATTCTCTCTCTCTCTCTCTCTCTCTCTCTCTCTCTCTCTCTCTCTCTCTCTCTCTCTCTCTCTCTCTCTCTCTCTCTCTCTCTCTCTCTCTCTGATGCACACCCACACACGAACGCACACACGCGTGCACACACACACATACACATACACATACAGTTGGGACTGGAATTGAAAGCAATCACATAGAAGTTTGGGTGTAACCATTCCAGGGGCATTGACATCTGGAATCACTGACAGATAGTAGACGCATGGGATTCAGTCTTTAGAGTCACTGACATACCTGAAGTGCTTGCACTCTGTATCTTCTTGGCTGCACAAAAATAAAAGTTTGAACAGAGTTCAGAGTGAAGTTTACAGAATACAAAGAATGTGTACTACTGAATGTGCGTGCATGTGTACTATGTGTGTGGTGTGCATGTGTATGCCGTGCATGCATGTGTGTTAGTTTGTGTGTGCGTGCGTGCATGCCTGTGTGTGTGTGTGTGTGTGTGTGTGTGTGTGTGTGTGTGTGTGTGTGTGTGTGTGTGTGTGTGTGTGTGTGTGTGTGTGTGTGTGTGTGTGTGTGTGTGTGTGTGTGTGTGTGTGTGTGTGTGTGTGTGTGTGTGTGTGTGTGTGTGTGTGTGCGCGCGCATGTGCATGCGTGTGTGTGTGCGTGTGTGTGTGTGTGTGTGAGACCGTACCTCTTTTCTGATAAGGCCAGCCTCTACAGGAAGAGAAGGAGAAGACATGAGACAAAAAAGTGAGACAAAGTTGATATGGCACAACATGATTCACTCACTCACTCACTCATTTACTCACTCACACACCCTCTCTCTCTCCCCACCCACTTGCCTTTTGTACGAGCTCTAGGTGCTCGTCTGATTGACTGAATGTACTGCCAATCTCGCGGGCCGTCAGCATGCCGCCCTGGCATTGACCCATCCACAGCTGGTACTCCTCCTGGTCAGGAAGTCGATCCCAGAAGATCTTGAAGGCCTCCCACACCGTCTCCTGGCACACTGGAGATAGAGGAGAGGAGAGGAGAGGAGAGGAGAGGAGAGGAGAGGAGAGGAGAGGAGAGGAGAGGAGAGGAGAGGAGAGGAGAAGAGAGGAGAGGAGAGGAGAAAATGATGAGAGGAGAAGAGAGGTGGATAGAGGGGGTTCGAGAAGAGGAGAGGAGAGGAGAGGAAGACCAATGATGAGG
>NC_085869.1:27695710-27735710 GCF_034702125.1 Engraulis encrasicolus | reverse complement strand
ACACACACACACACACACACACACACACACACACACACACACACACACACACAGGACCAGATTAAGATGGCCTGGGGCCCCTAGGCTAGGGGCTGCTGTGGGGCCCGCCTCAAGGAAAATTTCACACCAAATGTGCAACAACCAACTGTGCTCAGCATGACAGATGGCTTTTTCAATATTGCATCTTGTCACAATTCTGAAAATGTTCACTTTTGGCCAATAAGGGGGGCCCTGGCAGGTGGGGGCCCCTAGGCTGCAGCCACATCTAGCCTGTGCGTTAATCTGGCCCTGCACACACACACACACACACACACACACACACACACACACACACACACACACACACACACACACACACACACACACACACACCCTTACCTGTGCCTGTGTGCCCAAGGAAGAGTAAGAATGTGAGGCTCCAGCTCCAGCAGTGGGTGACCCTCCGCCGTCCCCACCGTCGCCACCACATCGCGGTTGTCATGAAGACGCCACCGATGACCACCGCATCCAGATGCCTTCAATACCGAGTCACACACACACACACACACACAGGTCTCCAAGTATATCAGGACCGCAACTCTTCACGGTGGCAATACAAGTTCCAAACCTATAGCTCCACTCGGCGTTGTGGCAATACAAAAACAAGCTCCACACAGTGTGTCCTTCACTGTGCTCTTCAGTGTATTCCTCTTGATCCGGTTCTATATCCACATGCGGGGTGGGGGTTGGGGGGGGTTCTATTGGGCCCTGTCCGCCCGCCTGTCGTCCGCTGTTACCTGTCTCCTTTATAACGCAGGTGCATCAAGCACAGCTCCGTCTATCACTCTCATAGGTATGCTCCGTGCGCTCTCTTCTCTCTCTCGTCTCCTTTCTAACGCAGGTGCATCAAACACGAGTGCGGACCCCCTGCTGCCGTTCCAAACACACTCACACACTCCTATCTCCGACTCGCGTATGGAAACACACTCACGCGGCCGCATCACACGCAAGCTCCATGGTGGTCAGGTCGCGGAGAGTTCCCATAAAATCCAACAGGTTCCATCTCCCAGTACGCTCAGTCGTAGTGCTGTCCGGATGGTGTATATGTGTCTTTTTGTGTGTTTATGTGCGTGTGTGAGAGAGCAGTAGGCTGGTATAGGGGTGTGTGTGAGTTTGTTTGTGTGAGTGTGTGTGTGTGAGACAGAGAGATCACAGGTGGGTTGTTCTTTCGTGGAGATAGAATCAGAGAGGCAGATGGAGGCAAGATTGGATCACCGTGGTGTGTGTGTGTGTGTGTGTGTGTGTGTGTGTGTGTGTGTGTGTGTGTGTGTGTGTGTGTGTGTGTGTGTGTGTGTGTGTGTGTGTGTGTGTGTGTGTGTGTGTGTGTAGGCAGATCACTACACTTTAATCCTCTCATGTAATCCTGACACAGAGAGACACTGTGTAAGTATGTAAGTGTGTGTGTGTGTGTGTGTATCCAGGAAAGCCGACTGGGGAGGGGGAGGGGTGGACAAAGGGGTCTGTAGCCCCGGGACCAGGGAGAAGGGTTGGGGGCCAATGGGGGGTTAGCAGGATTGGGTGTCTGTATTGGGGCGGGGGCGGAGGGGGGGGGGGACGGATTAAACATCTTTGTCCCGGGTCCACCTCAAGCTGTCAGCGGCCCTGTGTGTGAGAGAGAGAGTATGAGAGAGAGAGCGAAAGAGAGAGAGAGCGAAAGAGAGAGAGAGAGTGGGGAGTGGTTGGTAGGGAGAGGGAGAGAGAGAGAGCGGCAGGGTGAGAGATAGATATACAGAGCAGAGAAAGTGTGCAGGAGAAAGAGGGAGAGTGTGAGGAAGAGGGAGCGAGTAAGTGTATGTGTGTGTGTGTGTGTGTGTGTGTGTGTGTGTGTGTGTGTGTGTGTGTGTGTGTGTGTGTGTGTGTGTGAGAGAGAGAGAGAGAGAGAGAGAGAGAGAGGGAGAGAGAGAGTTTCTTCTCAGGCCTACTTAGCGATCATTAACAGGCGGGAGGGGGGGTGAAGGGTTTAAGGTTGCCGACAGTATCAGGAGTCAACCGCTAAAACTCACTGTCCCCCCCCCACCCCGTGTGTGTGTGTGTGTGTGTGTGTGTGTGTGTGTGTGTGTGTGTGTGTGTGTGTGTGTGTGTGTGTGTGTGTGTGTGTGTGTGTGTGTATGTGCATGCGTGCGTGCGTGTTTGTATGTTTGCGCGTGTGTGTCCTGCTAACGTTTCACAGGCTACAGTTTGCAAACAGTGAAGTTACCAGAATAGCATTACACACACACACACACACACACACACACACACACACACACACACACACACACACACACACACACACACACACACACACACACACACACACACACACACTAACTCTTCATTCCCACGGGGCACCGTCCATCGATGGCAGACTGTAGGCATGTCAGGGTCATCTTTTTGTGTGATCTGATTGGCTGATGGTTGATTTTGGGTGCTTCGTGATTGACTAATGGAGCATGGAGTTGAAGCTGAAACACATTGTTCACAGTTGGCATATATTTTGTTTAACTTTCATTTTTGAACAAATGTATCTGCCTCACACCTGCACCAGTGTTGCTGAGGGCTTGTGCACAAGGACTCTCTTGAACTAACTATAGCAGTGAACATTTTGAACTTTGAGTCAAGGGAACCCAGGGCCGCTTCTAGTTAATTTGGGGCCCTAGAGAAGCCCTTTTCCTTTTTGTGCATTTAGAAATCTATCTATCTATGACAGAGGAGGGTAAAAATGTATTTTTCATGATAGAGTTGTTCTTGTAGGGAAAACATCCAGATCTCCCATCTCCCTCTCCTCATTTCTCCTTCTCCTCTGTATGGAGGTGAGCTGATTTACATTTTTAAATAACGAATAATAGCACAAATAATGCAAAATAGGTAGTCTGAAGGAATTGACGGTTGATTTCCAATAAAACGTTGCATTCAGACTTTTTGTTCGACATTGAGATGTTTCATAGAAGACCTAAAAACGTTTCGTAGGTCTTTGTGGTGAAACATCCACTATGAAACATCTTTAGGTCTTCTACCAAATGTCTCAATTTCGAACAAAAAGTCTTTTTGGAAACGTGCGTTGACGAATCGTCCGCTCCACCTCTTTATATCCTCTCTCCCCCTCCTAGTCCTCTCTATCTCTCCATCTCCCTCCTCCTCCCTCTCCTCTTCATGTCCCCTCTCTCCACCACATCCTCTCTATCGCCCATCACTCCTCCACCCTCCCCTCTCTCTCTTTAGATAACCACATCCTCAAAGACTTTATCAATCTGTTTATTAAAGGCACTAAAGTATACAGTAGGCTACATCTGTGAAGAGAAACATGAACACGTGGCACACACGGCAGAGCAATATTTGGCAAACTTTTTAAAGTACAAGAAGAAGTTTTACAACCAACGAAAAACAAAGAAAACAATAGAGCAAGAATACATGAAAACAAGTAAAATCTGGTAAACTGGTGAGCTTGTAAAAGAAGATGTAAAATATCCTATGGCTATGCATGTGCTAACTTTGAATTATTTCAGGTTTATTTCCTTTTCCCCTTGCAGCACTGAGCAGAGAGAGAGGAGAGAGGCATGTAGACTTCAGACGACCATTACATTTTCTGACTCTCTACTGTGCTGCAGGCTTTTTCTCAAGATATGATTTCATAAATGAATAGAATATACAGTCCTGAGTAAAAAAAAAAAAAAAGAGAGAGAGAGAGAGAGAGAGAGAGAGAGAGAGAGAGAGAGAGAGAGAGAGAGAGCGTGTTGAGTTCAGACACTGTCTTCAGCCTCCTCCATTTCGTCATCTCCAATGTCCTGCATTTCTATCTCCTGACCACCAGGGGTCAGCGCTCCTCGTCTGCTCCTCAGCTTGAGCCAGATCACAGCAGCCACCAGCCCCAGCAGAACACAGCCCAGCAGTGACTTGTACACCTTGTACAAGTGAGAGTGCACAAATGCATCCTTGTACACAAGGTGGTTTTCCCCCTCATGACATATTCGACCTTCCAAAGAAGCTCTTTTCCGGTCCACTACACTATATCTCCACATGTACACCCCGCTGTCCTCTGCTGTGAGGTTGGAGATGAGCAGAGAGTAATTAGACCTGTCCACAGTCACTCTGTCCCTCAGATCATCAGGCAAGACCACAGACTTATTATGAGAGTCTACAATTAAAACCTGTGGTTTCTGTAATTTCTGTCTGTAACATTGGAAACCAGGATAGGAAAAGGTAGATTGATTGTCTGTGGTGACATCCAAACTGACACTGTCACCATGGAAAAACATCACATGTAAGGTGGAGACTTTTGAGCAGAGAAATAGCCAAAAATCCCATCTTTTACGTTCTCTACATGTGTATTCCCCAGCGTGTTGTTGTGACATAGAGGGAATGATGAGGGAGTAGTCTCCAGTCTGGCTGCCGTTCAGCATATACATCACTTCCTGTTGGAGGGTCTGATTGTTTCTGAGCCTGACGTCCCCAATGGGAGTGGACCAGTTCACTTGGCCAGGCATCTGCCCTCTGAACACGCATGGCAGAGTCAGGTTCTCTTTTTCATGGACAAAGACACGTTTAAGGAGCATGCGGAAGTACTTCCTGGTTGAACTTTGGCAATAGCCTTCTTTCCATATAGTGCAATAAAAGTAAGATCCTTCATTTAACGCTGAGTACCTGACTATAGAAGCGTTGAGATCCACCTGCAGTCGACCCCACAGATCCTCCTGGAGTGGCTCCAGTGACAAGTGGGTGTCCAGAACTAAAGTCGGATTCCCATAACGTTGCCTGTATACCTTTATCCTGGTCCCCTTCCTTAGAGCAGAGTCATACTTACAAAGTACACCACTGTCGTCATATGTAGAGATAATCATTTTCCTTTCATATTTTCCACAGACCGTGAGGCGGAAGCTCTTGTTAGCTGTGATGTTTCCTCCACTCCAGCCCTCATACCTGTAGTCTCCACTCTGGCCCACAGTGAGGTTCTCCATTCTCTGATTATTCTTATCATCACATTTGACATTGTATTCTTGCAATAGTGTCTCTGGTTGGGAGCAGTTGACCACAAGCACATCGTCAGCTCGTGAGACCCTGTAGAGTACGGTGTAGTTATAGTCAGCCTTACCAATGTGACAATAATAACTCTCTCCTTTTCCTTTAAACACGTGTTTAGGACGTCGTCTGAGGTGGGCTCCAGAGAGGAAAAACAGCAAGACGAATGCCCGAGTGCACATGGCTGTCTAAATTCAGGATTCAGCGTTTTGGTCTTCGTGTGTCGCTCTGATTGTCCAAGACTAACTGACAGCTGTCTGCTGCACTCACCCTGTATCTCTGTAATGGAACTGATGTGTGTGTGTGTGTGTGTTTCATCTCTGTATGTGATAAATCGTGACTGTGTTAGTGTGGTCTATCTATCTATATATCTGCATCATGAGAAGCAGGATTTCCTCTGTGTGTGTGTGTGTGTGTGCGTGTGTGTGTTTTTCATCTCTGTATGTGATCTATCATGACTGTGTTAGCATAGACCGTGGAACGTATTTGAACAAGGGGGGGGGGCGCAAGGGGAGCGGGGGGGGGGGGGGGGGGGGGGGGCATTTTAGGACGGGGGGTTTGGGGGTCCTCCCCCAAGAAAATGTGCGTTTCTTAGATGCAATTTCATTAATTTTAATGCATTTTTGCATTAAAAGTCCTGAGTTAAACTGTGTGTGTGTGTGTGTGTGTGTGTGTGTGTGTGTGTGTGTGTGTGTGTGTGTGTGTGTGTGTGTGTGTGTGAAAAATAAGCCAAGCTTTTACTAAACTTTCGTGTGTGCTCTAGCCTACATTCCCGCGGCACGCTGTAGGGAGCACTGAAGCAACATTCTCTGCTGATCGAAGTCGGTGAAAGCACGGATAAAGCAGGCATATAATACAAGGTGCTGGATACCTAGCTCTGTGTTATTGACGGCAGGTTGGCTAGCCACTAGCTCGGTAGACAGTGTCATTCCCATCTATTTAGTAAGCTACTCAAAGACTTTCAAAGCTCCCAAATGTCTCGTTTTTAATGGCATGTATATTATTAGAAATTGGGGCAGCAATTTCATTCTATACCTAGAATAGTGGTCCGATAATAGCATGTGACTATTTGGTTCTGTAAAATGCTGAAATTACCTTACCGTGTTAGCTTAAAACATCGAATGATCAAATGGTAATGTGTAGTGATCTATTTGTGTCCGATAAGTTCATGGTGTATTTTTACATCAATGCATGTCAGACACGAAATGTATTATCATCCAGGCTTTTTAAATTAAGTAAAAACTTTTGTGCTGTAAGTAGCAAGGACTGCAGCCATGTTTCTTCTTAGAATGTTTTCCGTGTTTACTAGGTAGCCCGGCCCCCCATCTTGCTCCTCGCGATTTGATTGGCCCTGTCATCGGATAACTTTCAGCCTCGGAAAACGACCGGGGTCCGCTAGACTGCCCCCTGGAGCAAATTAAATTTGCGGTCGCTAGAGGCGTCTAGATTTCTAGGCTAACCCACTGTAGGAACCCCAAACAGCCCCACCATAATAAATACCATACCATACCAGTAAAAATAAAAGGGCCCGATGTCTATATTTTGCCAAGGGACCCCAAATAGGTAGAGCTGTTACTGCTTTAATGTGCTGGCATTCTGATCAGCTAGGCTATCAAAAATCACAGTATGATAAAGGAGGGTGTAGCAGTAGACAATCTGTGCCAGCTGTATCTTGCTGCACTACTCCCAGCTGTGTCTCCTAACAAGGTGGGCGGAGCAGTTTGGGCAATTAACCAATCTGGACTTTGGTGGCAGCTTTTAAAAATCCCCTGGCCTGAGAGCATAGTCTTGCTGCTGGTGTGCTTGCTGCTAGTCTTGCTGCTGGCTGACCAGGTGCCGGTCCATCACAGCTAAATTTCACCTAGCTCTGGAATTCTGACTTACGGACAATGCAAATTACAGATTTTTGTGTCATTGTGAGATTTTTTGGGAGGAATATAATCAAAATAGTCCCGCCGCCTGGATTATTGTTTTGTGACGTGCATGTGAGAGCCTTATGTTGGCAAAGGGTACAACAGTATTGATAGGTTGTATTGTTTGGTCTTTAGTAGACTGTCTGTACGTATCCCCTCATGAAACTGTAAAGTGCTTCACACATAAGAGTAGTGCCGCCAGAGACGTTAGAATTAAAAGAATCTTTGGTGCCGCGATTTCAGCACCATGGACAGAGGGCGCCAGTCCATGCAGGCAAGGCGGTCGGACAGACTCTGGCGCGTCAGGCCATGTAGACGGACATGAAAGCTTTCAACTAATACATTTTCATAAGAATATTGCAGTTTTGATATGTTTTTACATATATGTTTCAAAACACCTCTTCTGACAACATCCAGTATGGATTTAGTTATGATTTTAACCTATTTAATCGAGGTCGGCTTGTAAGCTATAACTTCCGGGGCACATACGGCCGAGAGATGAAAATATAAAAAAATAAAAATAGCACGTCAACCTTTTTTTCATTGGCGTTATTTTGAAATGAAGTAGAAAATAACATTTGGAAATACAGATTAAAATTTGTTTTTTTCGTTTATCACTAAAACGAAATAATGTAATAACCATCCGTTTTTTAGTTTTTTGTTATTTGGTTCTGAATCGAAAAACAAAAGAACGAATGGTACACGGACCCACATCAAATCAGTTGAAATTTGACTGTCACCACTAATAACATTTAGTTCAACTCTCTCACTAATGACATAATTTAGTTCCTCTTTCCTCACTAAGGACAATTTCGGGCCTGTCATAACTAATGACATCATGTATTTCCACTGTCATACACTAGAGGGCAGTGTAAGGTCACATAGGGAGAACGTGTTCCTAAGGAGACTACTTACCACGCTTTTGTGTGTGTGTGTGTGTGTGTGTGTGTGTGTGTGTGTGTGTGTGTGTGTGTGTGTGTGTATGTGTGTGTGTGTGTGTGTGTGTGCGTACGTGCGCGTGCGTGTATGTGTGTGTGTCCATGTTATGACTTACAGCTGTTGTTACAAAACAAAAACATAAACACCTCTTCACACGCATAAACAAACATAAACAAATAAACACATAAACAAACACACACACACACACACAAACACACACACACACACACACACACACAAAAGCACAGTTGGATACGGACACACACACGTGCGGTTTTATGTTGTATTATGACATAAGCATGAGTATGATGTAAAGAATCCGACCTATGGAGCATGAAGTCATGTGAAGCAAAAGCCACAACATATAGACACACACACACATTAATGCACACTTAAAACACACACACACACACACACACACACACACACACACACACACACACACACACACACACACACACACACACACATCCGTTCACATGTTGAGCTGTAGCCTGTAGCCATGACTCTACACACACACAAATGCATTCACACACTCACGTAAGCACACACACACACACACACACACACACACACACACACACACACACACACACACACACACACACACACACACACACACACACACACACACACACACACAGTCTAACTCAGGACTGTTGGCAAGTACAATGATTGATTGCTTCCCAGCTGATCAAATTACTCATGCACACATGTATAGCCAACGGCTTTACACAAACACACACACACATACACACACACACACGGACACACAAACGCACAGCCAGACACACATACAGACACACACAAGCCTGTTGACTCTGCATGCACGCACGCACACACACATACCTACACACAGACAAACAAACGCACATGTACACACACAGGCACACACCCACCCATACACACACACACACACACATGTGCACGCACATGCGCGCGCGCACACACACGTGCACACACACACACACACACACACACACACACACACACACACACACACACACACAAATACACACAAATACACACACACACACACACACACACACACACACACACACACACACACACACACACACACACACACACAAACACGTGCACACACACAGAAGAGAAGCTGCTGCTGGGGTATGTATTGTGTGAATTCTGGTTTGTCTCAGTTGGGGCTGAGTGATGGTCTTCACACATTCTTGGCTTTGATGATGGAAAGCATGCACATCTGTAAGTGTGTGTGTGTGTGTGTGTGTGTATGTATGTGTGAGTGCGTATGCATGTGTGTGTGCTTATGCATGTGTGTGTGCTTATGCACGTGTGTGTGTGTGTGTGTGTGTGTCTGTGTGTGTGTGTGTGTTCATCCTTCCCAGGAAATTATGATCAAGACTATTGCTCTATTCCCTAGAAAGGTAATGACGGGAAACCGGATAATAGTTAAGTAAAAAAAAACAATGGTGTACGTCAATTTGTTGTCATAACATCACTCAATCATTCTTATATTCTCACTTCTCATCCCCCATTTTATCTTATTTTCTGTGGCTAATATGGACCCAGGCGTCCTTGTCAAAACCAGATGCCAAAACAATGATAGCCTGCAGCCACTTAATACAGGCAGGCAGTGACTTTGTCGATAGATTTAGCGACTTTTGGCCCTCTCAACATCTCATCTAGCGACTTCAGCGACTTTTTGGAGAATCTAGCGACTTTTACAACGTTTTCCCACGTTTACTAGAGATCCGCGTGTTGAATGTGACGCTGTGATGTCATACGTAACGACGTGACGTCAACTAGCGACATCTATTGACTTTTCAGAGAGCCAGTAGTGACTTTTGGTGATTTTCGTGGTGGTTTTTTTCAATTTCAATTTCTTAACCTCAAGAAATCTTGATTTTGAGGCTGTCCCAAAAAAACACCAAACACATACATTAACTGTCCAATGTTCTTAAAGCCAAGCTACTCAGTCAGCAGTCAGCTTCATACTTTGAATGAGTTATGGTCATACCGACGTCAACATGCACATAACACATCTCCCCTGTCATGCCACCATGTTCAACACACTACATTACATTACACTTACTGTAGTTGAGACTTTTATCCAAAGCAACTTACGGTTATCATTTACAGCAGGGCTATTCAATTAAATGTCAACGAGGGCCACTTTTTAAAATCCCTCTCAGTGAAGGGGCCGAACTATATGTATGTATTATGGTTGCCAACTGTGAATGGGAAAAATGGGGGACACTTCATGGAATTGGGGGGTCTGGGGGTCCTCCCCCATCATTGTTCCATTTCTTAGGTGTAATTTCCTGCATTTTAACGTCTCGTGTCCCGTTTCAGCTCGATACGGAACCCGCACTTTTATCTCTAAATTCCAAAAAAACAATTAAGTATTTCAAGGGACTTGTTGGGGGCCAGAACCTTGTCTTCCAAGGGCCACATCTGGCCCCAGGGCCGCCATTTGAATAGCCCTGATTTACAGGGTGTTGGACAGAGTGCCTGGAGCAGTGTGGGTTTAGGTGCCTTGCTCAAGGGCACCTAAGCCATGGAGTGAGATAGGGAAGGGTGGAATTTGAACCGGCAACTCTCTGATCCAAAGCTCATCTCCATTAGACCATGGCTGGCCCAACACACCCCTTCAAAAATATATATCACATCTCTGTGTTTGAAGTCTATAGCCAAACCACTCAGACAGACAGAATTGAAGTCGAGGAAGTAAAATGTTGTTATGTAAGGGACTGTTCGTAATTTACCGGGGGGGGGGGGGGGGGGGGGGGGGGGGGGCTGGTGCGTAGGGGGGGGAGGGCCATGATGAAAAAAAAATAGGTGGAGGGGAGGGCCATGGGAAAAAAAATCGGAGTTAGGGGGAGGGCCATGGGGAAAAAAACGAATTTATTTTATTTTATTTTTATTTCTTTTTTAAAATAATAATAAAAAAATGCTCTGAAACACATCGCTTTGCGATGCAAGGTCCCGGTGCATACTATAGCACTGAAGCGTGTATCTGTAGTCAAAAAACTATCAGGTGCAGCTACTGTAGATTGCCCGCGCTGACTCTCTTTCACTGTAGGCCTATTGCTAGTGCTACGGGAACATTGAGCATCATAGAAAATGCCCGTGAGCAAATAACTAGCTGAGGTGAACTATATGGGCTAAACAGTTTGGGAAGTTTTGACAACGAATTGGATGGGCATTTCCAGAGGAATTTTGGAGAGGTGTTGTAGTCAACTGGTGGTCACAGCTTCTGGTAAGTCATGATTTTATTTATTGGCACCGCCGTGTGCTTTACATCTGTGTTCAAAAAACTTTTAGACCCCAACCAGACCGGAATGAACAGTAGGCCTAGACGTACTTTGGTAGAACGATGCAGTGACGCGGGAGATTTTGTTTTGTTTAGCTTGTGGTGTCAAGGTGGTAATAACAGTGGTATTAACGGCGATGTGTTGGCCATGCATCATATAGGCCTACGGCAGGGGCGCCGCCAGGAATTTTGGGCCCTATGAAAGATTATAATTTTGGGCCTAAACCCCCCCCCGACTCCCATATCATTTTCACTAACAATTAATTGCGCAGATAGCTTCAACGATTTCCTTTTCCTTTCTTTGCGCCTAATCCATGTGGTTAGTATTGCCGCCTGGGTCCGCGATGCAATTCCATTACACTCACAGAGCTTACAGATCATCCAAAATGCTTTAGTGATGGGCCGGCAATATCTAACCTGCAGCTGTCTCGTCACATTGCTGTTCATTTTCTGCATCCAAGTTTTCTGTCGGACTTAAACCGAACGTGACCAGATTGACGAGTTTGAAATGGTGCGCTGACATTAGTCCAATTTNGACGTCCGATAAGCATTCATTTCGTGCCAAGGGTAAAACTCTTAGTGATATTATGAGAACAAAACAATCTCTTGTCCTAGCCATTAGGCTTCTTCGTGTTGTTGCATTGTTGTGTGAGGGATAAATGTACAATACGCACTGCTTGTGAAAAGCACCGCTCTCCTGCGCAAAAATGATACTTCAATGGATGATGGATTAGGCTACAGGTTGTTTGTCAAATCTGCGTTCATTTAACTGCACATTAGTTTCAACTGATGCTGTCGGTTGCTTTCACATTTGCCCACCACTCTGTGGTTAAGATTTCACTTAATCCCCACGAGGCTCATAGTTTATCACAGACGTTCATCCACTTTTTCCGTTTGTGCGCGGTGACAATAAAGGTGGAGTTTTTAAATAGACCTAGGAAATGTGCTAACGTGCTCTCTTGGAGGCTAATCCAAGGATTCTTACCATATGATAGCGTTTGAAAAACGCAATGTCATTGAGTGAGCATACCTTTTTTCCTTTTAGAAAATTTGAGTGACCAGTTGCCTGCCTCCTCTGGCCCTCTCCTCTTTCTCCCGTCTTTCCTTAAGTTTTTGCCAACCTGCCTTCATTGTCACCACCAGCTCACCATCATGTGATTAACACATAGATATATTACTAACATTATATGGGTTAGACGCCTAAGACCTGAGTCGCTCTCTACACCTGCTGCCAGCATTTTTCGGATGCTGTCCGATTGAAAGCCTCGGGCGTTTCCAGATTGGACCGCACCATTTCACAAGAGCTCAGGGGGAAGGGTAAATGACAATATAATAAAGAACTGCCGAAAACGTTATGGGGAATCGACAGTTGTGTGTTTAATGAGCTTATTTCCAATTACTATTTCTTTGTAATTATAAATTTCTTTAAAAAAAAAAAAGCAAGAATATATTATTAATATTTTATTATCCCATCCGCGGGCCGAGGGCCGTGCTGCGTTGGGCCGGGCCGTTAGAATCAGTACCACCTTTCCCCCCCTAGCGGCGCCCCAGGGCTACGGTCTTGAAACCATTGGAGGAGCTAACTTGTTGTGAAGAGAAGTCTCGTCACTTTGGTGAACAAAAACGGACCAACTAAGCAAGGAATTGTGTAGCCTACATTTAAAGCGTGACGGGAGAAGGGAATGTCACCAAAGTTGTGCATCGTGTCAGAAGTGACTTTTGTTTCTTGCTGTGGAGATTGGATTCGTAGAAGCGTGTATTGGTATGCTAGGTCTTGCCTGTTGCTGGTGAAGTAGTCTAGCTTAGCCTCGGAGTTGGCTATGGGGTGAATCTGAAGGAGAACACAGCTGGTGTGCCTGGCTTGTCTATCATCAGTTGTCAAAGTTGAATTGCCGCGGTGTGTAATGGCTGTGCTATTGTTGGATGTTTTGGAATGTTGTACTGGTTCTGTTTTGGCAATTTGTTCCATTTTGCTGATTTGACCACCATAGCACCACCTATTAATGCGTCTTAAATATGGCCTACGTTAAATGCAAACTAAAGGTGGATTTCTCACTCTCCCTGTATCAATAGCCAGCAATGGCTCGAGCTGCTTTGGCGCTTAGCCTACTTCTTGCTCCGATCACATCCCGGACTCTTTGGCCGTCAAAGTGTAATCACATTCGGGAAGGTAGAGCTATGCCTGTGTGTGTGTGCGTGCGTGCTTAGCGGTCTGGGAGACAGGACAGGGGTCCTGATCGAGATGCACCTTGAGATCCACAGTCGCAATTGCAAGAAAATCTAAATTATTTGAAAGCCCGGTCACCTCTCACGAGTGCATCGCATAGCCTAGTCAAAGCATTTCTTCTAATTTCACACATTGCACACTGCCCATGTTGAGACAAACTGTCAAGGCAGCGCGATTTGCTCTTGAACACGCCCTCACCTCCACATCAGGTGCGCGTTTCCCTTCCGCAAGAAGAACTTAAATTAATAATGTCAAAGTGAGATGTTTAGCAAAAAGGTAAATCTACCCATCCTTGTTTAGGCTACATAAAACATGAGGAAGTTATTCAGATGTGATTCGCCATTCCTCACCCTAAAATTGATTAGAACGCAGGAAATTGCATCTAAAAAAACAGATTTTTTTTCACAGCACCCCCTGGTCAAAACCAGTTCCTGCGTCCCTGGCTTCGCTAACATGTAAAACGTACTTTGTGAAAGGCGCTGCTTGTCGAGCAGGGAAATATTGAAGCTGCGGTGGGGAAACTCTCTCCACTTTGTAGTTTACAGTAGTAACAACTCGGACATTGGTATTGAAATGGAAGTTTTTGTTATTATCATTATTATTACTTAACACGTAAAAACAATAGTGAAGGCAATTTGTCTTGGTGACAGTGGAGTTAAAAGGCATCCCATGCAGCCGCGGAGGTAGATTCTAGCGGCTTCTCATAGGTATCCACTGATATCGATAGCACATAATAGTGCAGACAACCGCCCTTGATGTAGGCTACTCTGACTGTTCTCATGATGGTTGTTCATCTACCAATTTTACATATATATATTTTTACCTGTAGGGGGAGGGCCATGGGAAAACAAAATTGAAGTGGGGGGAGGGCCATGGGGAAAAAATTGAGGTGGAGGGGGGGGGGCATGATTTTTTTTTTTGACCGGACTTCCAGCGCACCAGCCCTCCCCCCCCGGTAAATAACGTACAGTCCCTAAAGGTTATAAATTCCTATACAGCAGAAATTCTCAACCTTTTTTTTTAAATAACGGGCAACGCAGTACAAAGCAACTAGGAGTCCTATCCTGTCCTCTTTAATTTGAATATATCTTACAGAATGAGAACCCAGTAGCTCTTTCCTTTTGTTGAGATGAGAACTTACCTTTTCAGATGAGATCAGACATTTATTCAGTGAAATTATGTGCCTACACAGTCTCAATAAATCTGCCAAATGCTTCTGCGCAAGTCTACACAAAATTGCCATTCTGAATGCCCCAGGCTGAAGTAAAACATAACTTCTAACTATTGGAGAGGATCTGATATTATATGTGACCTGAAAGACAAAACTGCTTTTCTGTGACTTTGAGTAACTTCTTGTTGTATCATGTATCCCAGGAAATGAATAAACCCCAATTTTAAACCATAACACAAACACAAACACACGCACACACACGCACGCACGCACACACGCACGCACACACGCACGCACGCACACACACACACACACACACACACACACACACACACACACACAAATGTCACGCAATATAGCAATACATTAATTGTGCATAACTGGGAAATTTCCTCTGAACAGAACAATCACAAACACACACACACACACACACACACACACGCACACACACACACACACACACACACACACACACACACACACACACACACACACACACACACACACGCCTCTTAGCAATCCTTTCAATAGAGACCAAGACAAAACACACCAAAACAAAATCTGAACACCACAACAACCATGTGAAACAAAAACACAAGCAAACATGAACACACAATAGCAAACATGAACAACACATAAAGAAAACACAAATAAAAAAATATATAACAAGAGCCAGGATAAACACATACACATAAAAAAAACCTGAACACCAAAACAAACATGAAACTGAACACCACACCAGCCACGATAATCAAACACACATAAAAAGAAATACAACTACAACATCCACATTAATTAAGATTTTTCTGTTTGAAAATAGCACTTATGTCTAAGAAACACCTCGGCGAGGTCACTAATGTTCGGGGCCCACCTCTGACCCCAAAAATATGATCTTTAATTTTAGAAATTATTTCAAGGCCCACTTGGAATACCTTCAGGGCCCTGGGCCACAGTTTGAGAGTCACTGGTCTTGAAAGAGACCTGTGTGTGTGTGTGTGTGTGTGTGTGTGTGTGTGTGTGTGTGTGTGTGTGTGTGTGTGTGTGTGTGTGTGTGTGTGTGTGTGTGTGTGCCCGTTTTGTGTGTGTATGAATCAGCATAAAATCTGAATAATGAGTGTTAGTACAGCCTGTTATTTGTCACTGATTCCCCAATGACTTTATTTCTCAAGCCGCACGCACACACACACACGCACACGCACACACACACACTTTATTCAGCAATGACTTTATACTTCTACACTCTGCCAGACTTAATAATGACGTCCTATGGCAACTTCTCTCCTGTCTTCTCTTCTCTTTTCTTTTCTTCTATTGTCTTGTCTTGTCTTCTGTTCTTGATTGGCTATTTCAAACAATCTGTGTGTACTTGTGTGCATGCACGCGTGCGTATCTGTGTGTGTGTGAGCATGCATGAGAGAGAGAAAGTGTGTGATCAGCACTTTAGTGTGCGTCTCTGTGTCTGCATAGAGAAATTAAAAAAGAAAGAAAGGTAGATAGAAAGAGAAGAAAGGCAGACAAATGGAAATGAAAGGTAAGGAGAGGGAGAGTGATCCCATAACCTTGATCCTTGTGTGTGTGTGTGTGTTTTCTGAAATGTGTGTGTGTGTGTGTGTGTGTCTGTGTGTGTTCATGTGTGTACCATGTGTGTGTGTGCGTGCGTGTTCATGTGTGTGTGTGTGCACGTGCGTGTGTTTGTATGGTGTTGAGCATCTGTTGTGCATTTTGTCTTGTTTGGGCTGTAAACATCTCAGCGCCAGGAATAAGACAGACAACGCCAAAGATGGGGGTGGGGGGTGGGGAGGGAGGTGTGTGTGTATGCGAGCGTCTGTGTTTGTGTGTGTGAGAGAGAGAGTGAGAGAGAGAGAATGATTTATGCGTTTCTGACGTGCATGTCCCTGTATTGCGGGACTTTCTAGGCACACAGACACACACACACACACACACACACACACACACGCAAACACACACACATACACACACGAAATCAACACTCCAATATGAATATGACAGCACAAAGAGGTAATAAAAATGACATTTAGGCCTACTTTCACAAGTAAAAACCAAATTTAACATCACACACATCAATTACACCCATAAAATACATTTTAACAACAACTGCAGTCTGCGTCTCTCATCTAGGGAGTCAGAGAGAGAGAGAGAAAGGGGGAGAGAGGGAGAGGGAGAGGGAGAGAGAGAGAGAGAGAGAGAGAGAGAGAGAGAGAGAGAGAGAGAGAGAGAGAGAGAGAGAGAGAGAGAGAGAGAGAGAGAGAGAGAGAGAGAGAGAGAGTCAAGTCAAGAGTCAAGTCAAGAGTACTTTATTGTCAAAAATCTATGTAACAGGGTTAGCACAGAAGTTTGAAATTGCGTTTGACCAGTCTCCAGTGTGCAGTTTAACTAAAAACATTTAAATAAGACATTGACAATAATCAAAAAGTTTATTATCAAAGGAGAGAGAGAGAGAGATAGAGGCAGAGAGGGGGGGTGCTGCTGAAAAAGAGAAGGGCAGATATGATTGTGTTGAGATGAAAAATACTTCTTGAGGTCTGTGTGTGTGTGTGTGTGTGTGTTCATTAAGCAGAGGCCGCACTATGGAGTGTGTGTGTGTGTGTGTGTTTGACTTTCGGTTTCTGCTGTGCGGTGCGTCTAAGGCATGTGTGGTTACGAGCGTGTGTGTGTGTGTGTGTGTGTGTGTGTGTGTGTGTGTGTGTGTGTGTGTGTGTGTGTGTGTGTGTGTGTGTGTGTGTGTGTGTGGTTACATCTGATAGGCCATTAATTTCAAACATAGTCTATTCAGTGCAGCCGAGGAGTATCAATAGAAAGACACAGACACACACACACCCACACACACAGTATCAATAGAAACAAACACATGCACGCACACACGTGCACACGCACAGACACACAGACACACACACACACAAATGCAATACACTCACGCACGGCACACACACACAAACACACACACACACACATGCACGTGGCTGGCCTGCGCCTGGTGTTTAGTAAGTTGATGAGGGCTGGCCTCAGTCCAAATACATAATACCTCACTGACAGGCATGTGGATAACATATGACTTACAGTATAGTGTGTGTGTGTGTGTGTGTGTGTGTGTACAGGTTATATGTGGAACAAAAGTAACGGAACGAATTCCTCTGCGCCTGGGCATTAAAACTGGATGCCCATGGAGCGCAGTCAATTTCATTCTAGCAACCAACCAGTGGTTAGAGTGGATGACCCAGTGCGCTCCACCGAGCGTAATCTCCCCGAACCCAGTGCAAGCGTTTGCCGACGATGTACAAATATCTTCGCGCCAGGAAAATATCATACACTCAATGCTAATGAAGACGGACGCCTTCTTAGAATGGTCAGGCCTCCAGGCGAAAGAAACCAAATGCGCCGCCTTTTATGAACGGAGGAGTGGTGGTAACAGATGGTACCGGGCGAAATCGGACCAGCCACCACAGTTCAAAATAGGGGACAAACCAATAAGAGTGTATGAAAGGAAGGAAACGTACATGTACCTTGGACACCGTTTTAATGTAGCAGGGGAGTGGGATGAACAAGTGCGAGACATTATTTCGGAATACACCAAAAGACTGCAGAAAATTGATGATTCCCCCCTGCCACTTGTTATGAAATTAGAGGCCATTAGACAGATTGCCCTTGCGAAAGTACAACATCTTTTCGCAAATGTACACATTCCCCGTAACGTCCTGAGGGAACTGAACAACACAACTGTGGCGACAGTAAGGAGGTGGTTTGGCCTGAATAGCCACACCACCCGTGACTTCATCCACCATTCTGCGCGTGAGGGTGGACTAGGGGTACCAGACATTGAATGGACCTATATCGCGACTAGGCTGGCCCACTTAGTTCGAATGCTAAACAACGACGATCAAACCGTTCGAGAAATGGCCCGTGCGTCGCTGTTTCTCGACATGAAAAAGCGCAAAGTCCCCCAAGCCAAGGAAACAGAACCCAGTTTCCTTGGTTTTAGGAAGAAACCCAATGGAAAGCTGGACGTAAGAGCAGTCGGGTTTGGAGTTAGGTCAGATTGGCCAGACCTCAACGACTTGTGTAACTGGAGCGGAGTCAATTTACACTGGTCTCAGTCAGGACTGGTAGACGAGAACATTATTATTAGGAGTGCAACAATCACCGTCTGCGCAACATTTGGGGATGACGGAGAGCGCGCATTCCTTCCAGCATGCAATCGCGCGTCTCTGCTGTCAATCAAACACCAGCAGCGCAAAACGCGCTGGACTGGGCTCAAAATGCAGGGAAAATTAGCTTGTATTTCCTCAGCAGACCAGTCAATCTCCCACAGCATATTTAAAAACGCATCTATTGATGAGGACATTCAGACTTTTACAGCAAAGAGTAGACTGCAAGTACTACCAACCCGATTCAACCTTTCAGTCTGGTACCCCAACTCATTCACCCCCTTCTGTATACACCATGGACAAACTCAAGTCATAGAATCCATGTCGCATGTACTGAATGGCTGCACATTCTACAAGAAGCTGTATATATCCAGGCATGACCGGATTATAGACCTTTTATTAGAAAAACTGCAATATGTTTGCCCCTCACCTGTAACAATGTATACAAACTGTGTTCTAAAATCCCAAATGTTTGCTCTAAACCAGAAACCCACTGCTTTTACGTAATGGACTGAATGCAACTAAACCAGACATCACTATCATTGATGAGGACAATCGAACTGTTGATATAGTGGAAGTAGGATGTTGCTTTGACTCATATCTAGAAGAAACGTTTTGTGAGAAACTAATGAAGTATCAACCACTTGTGCAGGAAATCACTGTGATGGGCTACAAATGCCAATATATAGTGCTTGTATTTGGAAGTTTGGGCCACGTGCATAGACTGGCCACTAGGGGGCTAAGGATGCTAGGCTTCCCAAAAATGAATGCAAAAAGCTTGCTTAAATATTGTTCAATATCATCAATAATTGGTAGTCGACACATATGGAGAAGAAGGTGCTGTGTATATCCTTGAGACTTTTACCCCACGGACTATTGATCACTGTGGTGACACTTATCTAGTTCATGCCTGAGTATCTTTGCAACTGACAAATTTGTGTCTATGGAAACTCAATTTTGAATTGTGGGCACAAATAAAGAAGTAAACTGTGTGTGTGTGTGTGTGTGTGTGTGTGTCAGTGCGTGTGTCAGTGCGTGAGTGCTCGTGTGTGTGTGTGTGAGTGTTAGTAAATAAACTAAACTAACCATATATTGGCCTATTATTCTTATAAAAAAGAGGCAGGGTAAATCGATTGATGCCACTGTCGATTTACGTTACTGATACACAGTGCTTAATTTGAGACGGAATATGCCGGAACAGGATCCCCCACCTCGTAATTTTGACCCCCCTGTGTTCCGGGACTTATTTTGGCTGATCCGGCACCTCCCGTGAATTAATAAAAAATATATATAGCCTATTATAACGGACTACCTCTGCCTCCTCAGGAGTGAGAGCGCAGCATCATGCCATGTTCACTAGGCTACATTTCCCATCTCACCGTGCAGCCTATAAATTGGGTTTGAGACTGTCAGGATCGCAACAACCACGAGTGAGCAAGCGAGAAGGAACCATGAAGTGTGCGCGCCGAGAAGATCACCGTTTCTGAATCACGAAAGCTAGACAGTAGACACTGATGTGCGCTGTTCCAAATTGAGACCGAGCGCGAGAGTCTGCAAACAAGGGTTTGCAAAAGTGCACTACTAAAAAAAGAAAAAAGATATTCGTTGTGTTGATCTAAGTTATTTCTTATGTGTTGGTCAGTGGTTTTATTCATATTTGGAAAGGTAACGAAGGCTAAACCAACTCATAACCTTTTAAACTTTAAAATAGCCTACAGTCGGCTGCACGTTACAATATGGTAGAGCTGAAGGCAACGCGCACCGACTTAAAAAAAAAAATCGACATCATATTTTATAATCGCGACGCAGGGGCATGCAACAGTTAATCATATATGACATTCGACATAGTGAGAGTGTTTGAGTGAAAGGGAGAGGATTCTGAAGTGGCGACCTCTCCACGTATTGCAGTAGGAGAAGTCCAGCGTTTGCGTGGCTATTTTGGTGAGGGAAGCGCAATTGGTAGCCTACTGCTTGTCCCACACATTTAAGAATCATAACTATTATGGATCTACTACATTTCCATCCCGAGTATCTGATTAAATGTAGGCTACATGAAGTTGCCCCTCCCTCGCTGTTTGTTCATACGCGCGGATGAGATGGAAAGCCTGGCTGTGCCAAACATTGTTTAAACGTTTTCATCAAATTTTGGTCGGCACACAAGGTTTTGGTGGCCTGGGCCACTTTCGGTGCATTAATCAGCCATGTAGCAAAAAGGATAGATAGCCGAGGTGAGAGGATGATATCTTCCACGGCTGGCGAGCGCTCCGCCTAGTGCGCGCGTTTCCTTCCCTCCCAGGACCCGACAGCTGCTTACAAGTCAATTTGAGCACGAAAACAGCAAAGACAATGTGATGTTTCATTCAAATATGGCATACACGCTCCAAATAAAGCACTGGCTGGAGGGATTTTCAATCGGACCGCAGCGCGAGCAGACAGTCAGTGTGAAAAGCCAAGTCTAGGGAACATCGCCGTCTTCGCTGCCGCTCGCTTACCATCAGTGCACGAGCCCTTGAAATAGTGAAGTGGCATATCGCAACAGCACATGCGGATTAGCCAAATTATATGCAAGAAAGTCGCCAACAAAGCGTGGATTTGCCAACGTTGTGTGAATACGGGGAAAGGATAACAATTGGAAAGCCATGCGCTGTCCTTTCCATGGGTAGTAGAAGACCGATTCGGTTTCTTTTCACCTCATGGAAAGCATACTTTCCATGCACTGCATTTGCTGAAACTACTAAGCATAAAGTTAGCGATCAAACTAAAATATTGGTTGTTGTCACTACATCATTTAATAGGCTATGGTTGTTGGCCATTGGATTGCCAACTGTAGGCCTATTAAAAAACAAAAGTATGGTTCCATGAGCTGACATGCTCAATGTCGTTAAAATATAGGGAATTGCATCCCCCCGTTTTTATTCGTTTGCGTAATTGTAGCCTATGTAGTTTTTTTTCTGTGCGTTCCGGGACCTCTGTCCAACTCATCATCGCTGTGGTGTCATATGTGTTTTGCGTTCCGGTACCTTGTGATTTACAAATTAAGCACTGAAGATAACTCATCTCAATGAAGCAACCCATCTGGACAGAGCACCAGCGTCGAAGGGGAAAGAGGTCACTTGCTCTCTAGCCTTCTTGGTAGAGGTGTGTCGTTCACGAACGAGCCGGTTCTTTTGAACGGCTCCCTGAAGTGAACGATGGGAACCGGATCACAGCTGGGGGAGCCACTCAACTGTTATTTTGTTCATTTTTCATTAATTTTAAGCATGTGACCTCAACCAGAGTAATATAATGTGGGAAAAAAACACAATTGTTTGCCTTAAGGAGTGGCAAAAACGGTCTTTAGAAGCAGGAGAATAATTAGTTGTTGTTTGGACAAAATTACCTTGAGGTGGAGTCAAAATATTACATTCTAAACACTGAATAAATCATTTAAAAAAGAGCCAAAAGAGCCAGTTTTTTGAACGGCCCTTTGAAAGGAACGAGCCACTAAGATCCGGATCCCGCTAAAGAGCCATAAATCCCACCTCTACTTCTTGGTGCTCACAGTCCAGGGGCCTCATGTACAAAGAACTGCGTGGATTTCCTACTGAAAAAAGTGCGGACGCGAAAATCCTGAAAGTTACTTCAGGACAAAAAAAATCCGGATGTATCAATAAGTGCGTAACCCGGTTTTGCCGTGAAATCTTGCGCACATGCACGAGCACATGCGAGCCCAAGTCTCCGCCTTGCCTCCTCACTTAAATATTCCATATGAATATTCTAATTACTATGAACAGACTCATTCACGTGGGGGAAAAGGGGGGAGGAGATACATTTCATGATGCGAGGTGAAGGCGCCATTTCGGAGGTGGCCAATTTACAAAGAAAGATGCTGCGCACAACAACAGAATTACTTTGGCGTGTATGAAGTCTGGCATTTGGTAGCCTGATACATAATGTGAGGACTGCAGAAAAATAAAACTGCCATTTTATACTGCAGTACAATGCAGGTTTCCCGTCACATGATATTTACAAGGCAAGGCAAGTTTATTTGTATAGCACATTTCATACACAGGTGCAACCAGGCCCGTAACCAGTATTGAGGACACCGAGGTCATGTCGTGTATTTTGTCATGTATTTTGTCGTTATTTTATATATTTTTTTAATTCAGAGAATGATGAAAATCGTTCTGACTTTGATTGGTTTAAATGTGGGTTAAATGTGGGTTAAATGGTTTTTTTTTAAAATTAAGTCCACATAATCACCTCATAATCATGTTATTTCAAAACTATGTGGAAATACTGCATCCGGCCCTGCATTTTATTACGCAGCTTTGCAAAAGTCAGTTACTGTCATGAGAGGAAGTACGGACGTGACCACCAGGTAAGATTGTACTCAAAGGTCTGACGGTTTATTCAGAACGTGACCCGATGACATCACACGTAAGCCACTACGGTGGCCCATACATATCATATCATCACATCTCCCCCTTTTAAGTTGAATAAAAAATACATTAAAACTCATCATCATCTCTCCCACTTTTAAGACGAATAGAACCCATTAACTACACTACACAGACAGACAGACAGACAGAACAGATAGGACATAAACTAGGATTTTGGGGTAGACTGCCCGCCATCCGCAGCAACGTAGGGATTTATTCTGCCCTCGATAGTTGCTGTTCCTATCACACAAAAGAAGAGTTAAGAGTCCATGTGTTTAACTTCGGCAACAGCCATGCAGTCCTTGCCAACAGTCCCGTGGCATGCTGAAGAATGCATCATTCATTATAACTGTTAACACCACACAACTGTCAGTATAAAATTGTTAGGCATACAAACATAAAACGCACTGTGAATGTAATTATTTAACACATTTTTTTTTTTTTTCGAGCATCATAGCAAAGGGGAAGGCCTAACTAAGTGTCTCTATACCTGCATGGAGGTCTGACCTCACGGCCCCTGGAAGTCACCTGTACCCCACTGCGTGCTGTATGCGGGGTTGCATTCCTCGCCGCTCCGTCTGGGGCCCTCTGGTCTGCTGGCTCGTCGCTGCGCGCGGGAGTGGCTGTAGGTGACGGTCTAGCTGGCAGCACTGGACTGGCTGGAGGTGACGGTCTAGCTGGCGGCGGTGTTGGTCCCCCAGCTGGCGGCTCTCGGTCAGATGAATCTGAAGACCCTGGCCCGGCTTGTAGAAGAGGCCCAGCCTGTAGATGTCGCCGATTGCGACGCAGCACTGCACCGCTGTCCGTCTTCACCAGGTACGACCGGGGCTCCTGGCACCGGCCAATGACTTTGGCAGGAGTCTTCCACCCCTTCTCTCCGTCGATCTTGACCCTGACGTCCTGGCCCTGAAGAAGCGGTGGAAGGTGACGAGCAGAGTGGCGTCGATTGTAGTAGAACTGGTAAGATGACTTTGCCTGTGCGTCTCTCTCGAGGACCTGTTGCCTGTCAACAGGTGCCGGCTGCAGCTGCCCTTCCAACATAGGAAGAGTAGTTCTAATGCATCTTCCAGTCATGAGCTGAGCTGGGCTCACACCGGTTGCTGCACTGGGGGTTGCTCTGTAGCACATCAGGGCAAGATGTGGATCTGGCTGCTTCAGAATGTGCTTAGCCGTCTGAACGGCCCGTTCTGCTGCACCGTTTGCTTGGGGATAGTGAGGGCTAGTCGTGGTGTGAGCAAAGCCATATTCTACACTAAAGTCTTTGAACTCTGATGATGAAAAATGCGTGCCATTGTCACTCACCAGTTCGAGCGGTATGCCCCATCTTACGAACATGGCCTTGAGCCTATTGATGACCTGGGAACTGGATGCTGCAGTGATGTGAGCTATTTCAATGTCTCTGGAGTAGTAATCGGTCACTATGAGGTAAGTCTTTTTTCCAAGTTCACAGAGATCAGCTGCTATGCGCTGCCAAGGGCCCTCGGGAAGAGCTGTGGTGAGTAATGGTTCACGTCGCTGAGTGGGCTTGTTTTCAATGCAGAATTGGCATTTTGTCACCTTCTGTGTTATCTCGCTGCTGATGGATGGCCACCACACAGACATCCTTGCACGTGCACGGCACCTTGTGAGGCCCTGGTGGCCTTTGTGGATCTGCTCCAGTATGGCAGGTCTCAGGACAGCAGGGATGACGATCCTGTCCTGGTACAGCACTAGCCCATCGGTTTCAGAAAGTTGCGCCCTCTCGGAAAAGTAAGGCAGCAGGGATGGCGGCACTTGTGACTTGCGTGGCCACCCATGTCTGATGAAGGCTATGATCTGTGGCAGCTCTTCGTCTTGCTGAGTGACAGTACGGATCTCACTGAGCCTCTGTGATGAGACTGGGGCATTTGCAACAACAGAGTTAATATAGGCCTGTACTTCCTGTTCCAGCTCTCCATCGCTCCCCTCAGACAATGGCAACCTGGAAAGTGTGTCGGCGACGACGAGCTGTTTCCCTGGGATGTGCTCTGCCACTACATTGAAACGCATGAGGCGCATGAGGAGTCTCTGACACCTGGGGGGAGCCTTGTCTAAGTCGTAGGCATTTATAAGTGGCACAAGAGGTTTGTGGTCTGTGTGTACGTGGAAGCTGGCCATACCTTGGACGTAGCGGGCGAACCTCTCACAGGCCCACACACTTGCCAGGCACTCTTTTTCAATCTGTGAGTATCGTTTTTCTGCCTCTGAGAGTGTACGGGAACAGAATGCCACTGGCTTCAACTCACCCCCATGTTCTTGCATCAGCGCAGCGCCTAGGCCATAGCTGCTCGCGTCTGCACTAACCACAGTCTTTCTGTCAACTTCGTAGTATGCCAGAGCAGGGGCAGACACCAGCATGGTTTTGACGCACTGAAACGCTCTGTCTTGTGCGTCACCCCAGACCCAGTCATTCTCCCTCTTCAGCAGGTCTGTGATCGGGTGTAGCTTTGAGGAGAGATCTGGCAGGAATCTCCCGACGTAATTGATGAGCCCCAGGACTTGACGCAGCTCCTCGACGTTTGTTGGACTGGACATGTTAGTGATCGCTTTCACCTTGCTGGGGTCCGGTCTCAGCCCCTCTGCACTGATGAGGTGGCCAAAGTACTGGAGTTCTGGTTTGCCAAAGTGACATTTGGCCTTGTTCAGCTTCAGCCCACTCTCTCTGATGGTATGTAAGACTGCAGTCAGGCAACGATCATGCTCTTCAGTCGTGGCGCCATACACCAGGATGTCATCCATCACCACGACCACCCCCTCGTGATCCTGCAGCAGAGTAGACATCCGTTTCTGGAAGATCTCTGGCGCTGACGTGATTCCGAATGGCAGCCTGCGGAAACAGAACCTTCCCATAGGAGTTATGAATGTTGTCAGCTTCCGGCTGCTCTCCTCCAACGGGATCTGCCAGAACCCACTTGTCGCATCGAGAGTGGAGAATATTGTTGCTCCGGCCAGCTTTGGAGCTATGTCTTCGAGAGTGGGCAACATGTACCTCTCACGTCGCACTGCTCTGTTCAGGCGTTTCAAGTCTACACACACTCTAACTTGCTCTTTGTTCTTCTTCTCAACAGGGACCATCGGGGCACACCAATCACTGGGACCTGTGACTTCCTCTATTATGCCATGGGACAGCATTCTTTTCAGTTCCGCCTCCACTTTTGGAAGGAGGGGGAATGGGATGCGACGTGGTGTCGCCAGGGAGTAGGGCTCTGCATCAGGCTTTAACTCAATTTTCACTGGGTCACATTTAAACAGTCCAATGTCCCCAAACACATCACTCAGCTGTTCTGATTTGATTGCATTTACTCTCATCACTAGACCCATTCTCTTGGCAACACTGCGCCCCAGGAGATTGTGAGAGTATGGCCCCTTGATAACAGTCACCCAGTACTTGTACCGCTGTCCCTTGTATGAAGTTGAGGCGAGGAACCTGCCCACTGTCTGCACTTTGCCTCCTGGGCTGGTAATGTGGGGCTTTGGGCCAGTCTTGATCAACCGTGGGCATTGCAGTAGTTTGTTGAATGCAGACTGCGACATTACTGTTATGTCTGCGCCGGTGTCTATTTTAAACTCCACTATGCTGCCATTCACATCCAGGTCTACTAGCCACTCGTTGTCAGGGCCTGGCTGCGCAATCACGTCTGGTGTAGCCTTTCCTACAGCCCCGACAAAATATTCATCGTCCCCATATTCACTGTCGGACTCAACTGCTACTTCTTTCAGTGCTCTACTTTGGCAGACAGCCTCGAAGTGCCCCATTTTGTTACATTTTCTGCATCTCCTATTCTTAGCTGGGCAGGGGCGTGCGTTTCCATGCCGGCCATTGCATCGTAAACAGGCAAACTCACCCCTGTTGTCCCTCTTCGCCCACTGCAGTCTGTCTTTCCCGCCATCTCTGCCACTGAATTGCCACCTTCTATGTCCTTGCCCCATAGCATCCACAGAACAGTCCGCGCGCAAACCCACATTTTGTTGTTTAATTTGTTCATTTTGGCGAGCGATTTGGATCGCCTTTTCCAGTGACAGGTCTGGCTCCAATTGTAGCTTTTCTGACACGTCCGTGTCAGAGATGCCAATCACAAGTCTATCCCTGATATGCTCATCCTTGTTAGCTCCGAACTCACAGTACTGTGCTAGCTCGTACAGGCTTCGAATAAAGGCTTCCACTGACTCGTCAGGCTTTTGTGATCGTCTATGAAAACATGCCCGTTCATGAATTACATTTCTCTTGGGTACAAAATGCTCGTGGAACTTGTTTATCACTATGTCATAGTTCATTTCAGGGTCTACTTCCTCACCATCCCAATCTTCGGCCCGTTGAATCTGGTCATACACGAACGACTCGTAGATAGCCTCGGCTTCCTTCCCCATAGCATATAGCAACGTGTTCACTTGAACTTCACCGCTGTCCTGGTCCAGCTTCGTTGCCACTCGATAACGATCGAAACGACGGCGCCACATCGGCCATTCTGACGGGCGAGTGAAGTCAAACTTCTCCGGAGGTCCTAACTTTGCCATTCTTAAAACTTGTTCGCTAAACTGTTAACTTCTGACACCATGTCATGAAAGGAAGCACGGACGTGACCACCAGGTAAGATTGTACTCAAAGGACTGACGGTTTATTCCGAACGTAACCCTATGACATCACACGTAAGCCACTACGGTGGCCCATACATATCATATCATCACAGTTACGTTCTAGCACCACGAGATAGAACTTTACCAATACCCAGAGTCAGTAGATGTGGTGGTAGAATCTGGAAAGGGCTACAGGCAAGATGAACAAATCTACTCTGAAACAAACTAAACTCAGCTTTGGAAAGCCAAAGGGTCAGGGGGAAAGAAAGGGAGAAGGAGGTGAGTTAATTTTGCCTGTGACTATGTCCGTATCATCCAAAGCATATCATCAGGTCACCGCGAGGTATCATTCAGGGTTTTTCATCTCTATTTTCGCACACACGTTTAAATTGGTGTTTGTATTGACCTCACTTTAGTATATGTGTGTGTGCGTGGCACCATAGAGCTTGAAAGTCCCGCCCCTTAGTTCTGCATTTCACGGGACCTAAGATGACCATCTAACAACATGGTAGCGAATAAATATCTTCTGATCTCAGTCATTACATGCGCTGGGCTACAAATATGCTCTTTAAGAGGCTAGATAAATATTATTCATGCAGAAGTATCAATGTTTTGTTCCAAGGTCGTCTGCATGAAAAATGTGAAGAAACACAGCTCACAACACAGAAGGGGATCGAGTTCTACTAAAAACGCCGTTGAGGTCCCATGAAATCGGGGGAAGTGACGTCACTTTCAAGCTCTATTGAAAAGGTCTGTTTCTGCCCTTTCCAATGGTATGTAAATTAGAGGTGCTTAACTCGAATCTTTGAGGCCTCCGGATTGATTGGATCATTCCAAGGAGGGTATCCGGATTAGACGGATCACTTATTTAAAATAAATAAAAATAAATAATAATAATGTATTTTTTAAAACGTTTCTGCCGTTAAGTAGCTATGCGCCTCGCCTTTGTTGTTCCATTTATCAATTCACGTTGATAAATCAAAGAGTAAGACAGTTTGATCAACAAAACTCACTTTATGAATGTCACAGTTCCTAAACTCATGCTGCAATCCGACCCACCTGGGTCTCCTCACTAAACATGCAACCACAACTCGAACAGCCTTTGGCAGCAGTGAAACGGCATGTTCCTGATTTTGCAATAGCCTAAATAATGTGTGTGTTTGTATTTAAGAAGACTAAAAGTCAAATATTTGGGAGCAGAAGTCTAGTTGAGCAGGGACAGTCAGGAGGCGAGCAGCAGATGACCACTCGCTTCCGCTGCCGAGTTGCCTTGCGACTCGCACACTCGTGGCAAAAACGAAACTTAAGCGTTGATCCGATCCGTAGGCGATTCGCTGCTACCAACAACTCAGTCAGGATTTGTCTCACTGAGTCGCCGAGGGCGCCGCTGCTGAGTGACTCGGACGAGGGGAGTGACATTAGTGGCTTTAAAGACTGTACGCTGTAACGCAGTGAGTGATAAAGAGTCACATCTGTAGACTATAATTTCCCTAAGACTAGCCTACAGACTGACATGTTAAAGCGTTGGCAGAGCACTGTTAACATTTAGAAATGTAGACCTCAACAGAGTCAGAAGCACACACATAGGGAGCGGGGATCCGCGACTCTAAGGGCGTAACTTTATGCTGACAATTGGGGGGGTCAAGATTTCCATCTAAATGAATTAAATGGCTAAACAGTTTTCTTCAGTATTTGCATGTATGTTACCTGGTCATTTGTGCCTCCTGCGCTGTCTCTCTCTGTACTCGCTCTCCCTGTTTTTGGTCATCCGATTCTCCTTCGCCTCGTTCTCTCCCTCTGTCTTCAACTGATGCTCTTCCTCCATCACCTCCTTTCTGTTGCTCAACTGCTACATCTCCTCCGTTGCCTCTCTCTCCTTCAACTGCTGCACCTCCTCTGACACCTTCATACTCTATCTCTTGAACTGGTTCACCTCCTTTGTCACCTCCTTCTCTCTCCCTCTCATCTGTGCTTCCTCGTCTCTCTCTCTGGACACCCGTCTCTCTCTCATCACCTGTACCTCCTTGGCCTTGGATCTCTCTTTGGTGACCTGCACAATCAAGTTTTTGAACCTGATATAAAAAAAAACCTCAGTTAATGTTCAAATGGCTTAGCAGCAAACTCACATCAGAGTTTTAGAGAAGGCATTTTCCCAATCAGGCTAAAGTCAAGCTGTCAGAAAATCTCCATTTGTAATGTGGCATATAGCAATAAAGCAAAGATGAGTTAATGAATTAATTAATTAATTAAAAACATTCCTACCCTTTGCTTAGTAGGCCTAATTCATATGATCAGAAGAAAGCTACAGTCAGAGATGGTTGATAAAATCTTTGATGCAGTGCCAAATATGAATGACATATCCCAACCATCAATCACTAATCAGGATGCTGCACAAATAGGATCTCTTGTCTGCTGTTCGCCATGTTGTTAATCATATGATCAGAAGAACGTTGCTGTGGTAGAAATTAAAGTAGCCTGCTGGCTACATAATATCCCATACCCATTATTTATACAATTGACTGTTGTTGTTTTTTTTTATAACTAAATATACAGTGGCGACTGGCGACAAAAATATTGAGAGGACCTCCTCTGTCTCACTCCAAGCACAGTGTCACGCGAGGAAGGAACCCCTTGTCTCCCCAACCCTCTCTCGTGTCTCTCTCTTCATTACTTCACTGGCGAAACAAACTGTAATCGCTTGGCTGTTGTCAACAAATGCGATTTTGAAAACAAAATATAATGCCACAATACATCTTATTTAAAATGGATGTGTTTACTATTGGTGTCAAAAAACTTACAGGCATTTTGGTTCAGCTGCATTGAACAAGCTTCTCATTTGAAGTGGATACTATCATAGGAAATCACGCAGGCAACTGGACAGGGGGTAACCAAAAACTACTTAAATGACGTGAAATAAAACAAACAGACGTCCGATTGCTAGGGTTTCACAAAATGTGTTGGTTTGAGGGAGTAAATATCCCAAGTGCTAGCCATCAACGTCCAAAATAGCCAGCCACGTCCAGTGTTATTGAACTAGCTGTCTGTCGTAACCTAGCATAAAATAGCTATATAACTAACTGACAGGCAGAAAGGCAGTGGTACAATAGGTTCTCAAAACACTCTGAAATAATGTCTCTTGTGCCAAAGACGCATCCACGCATGATCATGTGGCAATTGCAAGTTAAAAGTAGAAAAAAACAATTGCTCAATACTTGATAAAGCTGATCGCTAATCAGTTTGAATTTCGGATAGTGGAGAAGATGATTACCCATTGAGAGATTCCCTGATTGTCGCTCCCAACGCAGGACGCTCCCCGGTCGGCTCGCTCCCACTAGCCAGACTATCGATCCCACCGCCATATAACGGAGCTAGTTATCTTTTTGATGTTAGTTTTTTGTTCCTAACCTTAACCCTAACCCTAACCCTAAATTGCTTTTATGTGGCAGTGTATGATAATACGTGAAATATAATCGGGTGGGACTACACGTCCGGGAGTGATAGAAACACCTGGGACTACACGTCCGGGAGCGATCTCAGTTGGGAGTGTCCATCTACCTCCCCCATCGGACACACAACTAACGCAGATTTGGGGAATACCAAGGGGGGCAGGGGGGGTTACATTACAACATGATTAAACATAACTGAACGAAACTATTTTTCACTATTTTACATAAAATGGGTAAAGTTCTTCATGCAAGACAAGTACTGTAATTATATAGGGGGGGTTGTACAATTATATAAGGGGGGTTATATTGTCAGGGTTTGAAGTCTGGGGGGGTCAAAACCCCCCTAACCCCCGTGGAAATTACGCCCATGCGCGACTCAATTGGCCACAACAGGCTGGACGGATCAAACAGGCTCGATGAATGACGAGTTGGTTTAGTTTTACTCAGTGAGTGTTCGTGACTGAACAGCATACTAGGGAGATTAGAGAATGGCTGTTGTAGTCAACTAAAGAGGATATATTTCTGTTTCACAATTTCTCGCGCTGTAACTGCCATTTTGTTGACATATTAATGAAATGCCGTCTGACCCACCTTTGGCGGATCAATGCACGACAGCCATCCGGTCTGTTCGGATGAGGTCTTCATCCGGCTCTCCAACCGGATCCTCCTCGTTTTATATCAGCTCTAACGTAAATCACGTTTGTGCGTTCACGAGTTGGCGAAATATTAACGTCAACACAAGGCTACACAATCAAGTGCTCGGGGATTTGTTTTAAATCTCGGTTTCTGCACACACGTTTATTTTTGTGTATGTGTGAATGCGTGGTACCATTGAAAAGGTCTGTTTCTGCCCTTTCCAACGGTATGTATATCCTCTTTGTGTGTCCAGCAGTAGGCGAAATATTGACGTCAACAAACAAATGTTGACATGTTTGACCAGGGACGCCTGCAGGATTGGTATGTTAGGTACGCACTAGTCCCCCCCCCCCCCCCCAAAAAAAAAAAACTTGAAAAAAAAAAGCACGTCTGGTCCCTAATCTGTACAACAGAGAACAATGAACTTGATGAACAATAACACAAACATGAAGAATATGAACATAGGCTACATGATCCGTGAACAACTCATGAGCAATAAACATTAGGGAACAAAACTTAGCAGTACACGCGCGCACAGCCACATACCAGTAATCGCAAGCACATCAAATGGCGCACCGCTGGAACGCAAGTGAAGGCGCAACTTAAGGGCCAAAACATACCAAGGCGGAACGGAGCGGTCGCAGGACGGACGCGGTCTTTCTGCTTAGTTTTGGCCGGCGTGCTTTTCTCTGCCTTGCACACTGACAGCGTCGGCGTGCGCGGCCAGTCCTATTCAAAACCCTCCCCACAGCCAAAGCTAGCATGCTACTTTGCCATTCATTTGAATGAGACACCGCCGGTCGCCGACGTGAAAAATACGCTCGAGTTCTATTTTCCAAATGCAGCGCGGCGCGGAGCCGGCTCCCGCGTTACCGCCTAGGTGTGTAAGACCCCTTAGGCAACAGAGAGAACCGTCTACTTGAAATGCATTCGCCTTTTGGCAGACCAGATGAACTCTCTCATGATCGATTCAGTATCAATTTTCATGTCAAAATGGATGTTCATGAGAGCAAGCCCAGTAAGCCTTGCATCGATCATTGTATTGCGCAGATAAGTTTTTAAGCGTCTCAGAGTACTGAAGGAACGCTCAGCAGAGGCAGTGGAAACAGGCATTGTAAGCAAAATTTGGAGGGTGGCATGGATGTTTGGATAAAATAATTGTGTCGTTTCCAGGACTTGGCAAATGCCTTTGCTTTGTGCCGGGCTAATCTCATTCAACTGTTTCCACAGCTCTAGCTCATCGTCCACAGCAGTCACGTCTGGGATTAAATCGCTGTACTCCTCTTTAATGTCCTTCCATATCGCGTCAGATAGGCCAGACAGTTTGTCTGGCAGCAGGTATTGTGCCTTTAGGTGCGGAAGCGAAAGGCAGACGCGATCCGTCATCTCTGATGATGTGGTCAATAAAATAAATATAGACGCCAGTATTCTTCTGGCATTGCTGCCGGTGTGTTCGAACGCTTCGTCTGAATGGAAACAATTCGCGGGATGGGATCGTGGGACGTACGTTGAGAGTATCTGCCAAAGCGCAACCCTGCTCCCACAGCGCTGGAAACGCTGTGTCGCGCTTGCGCTTCAACAGCGTTACCAGCGCTGTTGCATTCGCTGCCGCCGTTGGTAGATGGCAGTCGGGGTTTTGTAAGCTGTTGCTCAGAGGGGTCAGATATTTGAGCAGGCCCTGGATAATTGTAATTGAGATGATTAAGTCAAATGACTCCATCGATCTCGACAGGGCGGTGGCAGTGGTGCAGCTTTTTGCGTCTCCCTCTACCTGGAGCGTCCCCAGGGTTGACTATACGGTCATAGCATTCAATTACTGTGGAAATGCAGGCGTCATGTTGGGACCATCGAGTGTCTTAAAATTTCTGTAGACGTTTGTTGCTGCTGTCATCTCCTATAAATATTGCCAAACGTTTGGGGGAGCCAGATACAAACGCCACAATATCTTGTACTATGTCCAGTGAATTTCGAACTAGTGGGATTCGTGTGGAATGCACTATGGCCAGATTCAGAGCGTGATTCCTGCAGTGAACGTATGTGGCAGCATGATAGAGCTCTCTGACGTAACTCTGGACACCTCGCACCTTGCCACTGACATTGCCTGCGCCGTCATAGCCCTGTCCCACCATGTTTTTTTGGATCAAGCTTCAGTTTAGCAAGCTTGTCCAATAAAACATTACTCAAAGCCTCTCCAGCTGCAGTGGAAGTGCAGTCGGCAGTGGCAACAAAACACAGAAAATCCTCTCTCACCGAATAGCCCTCTGGCTCACGGTGGACATAGCGCACTAAAATTGACACCTGCTCTGTGTTGCTGACATCTGCTGTTTCGTCCATTATAACTGAGAACCATTCTGCAGACCGGCAATTTTGAAGAATGGCATTCTGAATGTGGCTACCACAGAGTTGATTTATCTCATTTTGAACCTGGTGTCCGCAATAATTTGCATTGGCCGGAGCAAGCTGCAGATACTGGCTCAAACTGGCATCACCTCTCACACGATATTATAGAAACGCTTGGAAATTACTGCGCTCATCCGTACGGCCCCTGAGAGCAACATTCTGTTGCCCACATGTAGTGATCAAGTCAATGATAGCCTGAATGCCATGCCTGTTGCGCTCTGCTGTCGCTTGGTGAGAACAGTCCAATGCTGAACAAATGGAATGTTTTTTTCTCGTTGAAAAACTCTTCGGGTACTTTCCTGAGTTTACAGAAAATCATGGTGGATGGAGCCAACCAACCCCTGTTTGGTTTGATGTGGTTTTGTAGGACAGCGAGCTTCACTGCATCTGGTGCACATTTTAAGGCATCAGGTTGTAGTGTACCTATGTCTGATATATCCGTCTGAGCTAACGGAGTGACACGAGGGGCACTGGAACAACTAGCTGAAAGTTCAGTCATTTGACAGCACAGAGCAACTGTCTGCTTCTGGTGTTGAAGGACTTGGGGGAGATGAGGGTGATGTTAAATCTAATTCGGGTTTTGGGCTAGGCGGTCTTTCAAAGTCAGATGTAGCAGCACGGACCACACTAGCATCCAACTCGACCTGCAAAACATTGCTACACATGGGTGCTGGAGAAGGCTCGCCACTTGCTGCCTCGTTAACACTGGCAGCTAGCACTGCACCAGTATAACTGCCAGTGTTAACAACGGCATTGACTAGGAGGCAGATGATTTGGAAGCATTGAAGCACAGAAGTAGCCTAGACCTATAAGTGTGCTTTTGTAAGACAGCGTTGTTATAGCCTGATCAGCAATACCAACACATTTACAAACAAGTTTTCACATTCAATTTAGTTATGAATACAACACAGCCCATAGACTTTTCAGGCTGTAGGTTAATAGCTATACAATGTACATTGTTTCAAACTGAAGGTTATGTAATCTAGCTATAGTTAGTTATCTGGCCAAATTGCCTGCACTTCAAACATGTCTATCGGCTATTGACACTCATGCCCATCAATATCAATTCATCAATAGCCTATAAATATTAATTAAAGGTAGAGTAGGCCTATGTTATAGTGGCTTAGTTCCAGAATGTATGCTACCAATTCATGTTACCTTTTCAGAGTATCATCTCCATCAAATTCTAGGTATGCTTATTCATTACATATGCCATGACGTTCCCTGGTTTGAATGACTGTATAGATATGGTGGCATTTCTTTGAGCTGTATATTTAATATTAATGGTGAATGCTCTGGCAATATAGTGATGCTGAAATTGTTCTCTGTAATACTGCTGTAAGGGCAGAATGACATCCACCATGTTTGTTTTGGGTACATGCGCAAGCACGTTTTGGAGACCCGTTGGCGCGCACGTTACCGGCGCGCATGGACTGGAGACGCGCACCCAAGCATGACGCAAAAAGCATAAAGGGAAGTGGGGGGAAGTTTGAACTCTTTTAAAGCCCTGATGAAGGCCAATGTTTGGCCGAAACATGTTGGCAAATTTTAATGTTCAAGTATGAACTAGCTACATTTAATTAAAAGCTTTTTAATGAAGACGAAGAGTGCCTTGGATTTCATCATACATAGGCCTATTGTATGTCTTGTAAATCTATAGGCCTACATTTTCCATAGGTCTACAAACTTTGTTGGATCTTCTACACGTGTCGTGCACAGACATTTCAATCTTTAACCTTTTCATCATTTCTAAATCAGTACTTGAACATTGTTAAGGGTTAGCATTTCTGTCCACCAGCCCCAACTTTTTTCACATTTTCACATGTCTGTATGTAGGTCTACAGTATGCGGTACAGCGTGAAATATTTGTCCTCGGTATTTGAAAATGTCTGGTTACGGCCTTGGGTGCAACTCAATGTGCTTCACAAAAAAAAGCAAAAAGAAAGGAAAAAAGAAAGAAAGAAAGAAGGCATTACATCTAGGCATTACATCAAAGCACATTGCGAGGGCAGTCGCCAAGGCTGCTGAGAAATAAACGTTTATGTCGAGTATAAATATAAAAGATGCCACATGCATACAGACGTCACATGTATAAATACTCTGTAGCCAATACTCAGTTAGAAATTCACCTGTTAAAAGAGAAAGACAGGATGCGTTGCGGTGAAGACATTCCCAACAAATGCGAGAAGACACATCGCAGATGTCCTGAATATACTAATACTTGAAATAATATTGCTGTTGGGCATCCAATTTCTTTGTAATTTCAGGATAGTTTTATGAGTCTGTTTCAATTTAACCAACTGCTACTGTGTCTCAACAATAAATTATGTTGAAGTGGCCTTTTTTTATCACGCGCCTCAACATTCAAATCCACGTCTGACTGGCTGCCCGTGCTCCGCGTACAGCACATGTAGTTGCTCCATGCCTCTGTGTGCCGCCAAAATGACAAA
This sequence comes from Engraulis encrasicolus, assembly GCF_034702125.1. NCBI lineage: Eukaryota > Metazoa > Chordata > Actinopteri > Clupeiformes > Engraulidae > Engraulis > Engraulis encrasicolus. Next base: position 27,699,025 of record NC_085869.1, on the reverse strand, counting down.
ATGCACCAGGAATATGCTTATGGTAACTTCCACAGCAGCCCTAAAATTCACATGGATATCCGCAGTTTTCCTTAAGTCGTTTTTTAGTCTGTAAGTGAGCTTCGTACACGAGGCTCCAGGGGCCTAATTTATTATTAGTTCGTAGAATGCCTTCTAAATTGAGTCGTACAAGTGAGATATAGAATGTTCACAAGTACAAAAAAACCGGGATTTATCACATGTTCCTGCGCACACCTCTGCATGATAAATCCCACATCTTCCAAATAACTGTGCACGTGCAGACTCTGGGTAATTTGCATCCCGAAATGCCTCCGAGTAACCATATGGTATTACAGTTTTTTTTGATTGGTTACACACAATTTCTGGAATCATCTCTCTTATTCTCAGAACTCTACACACAAATCCAGAAAACACACACACAACCAGGGCTCCGAACCGGTTCAAGGAACGAAAACGAAAACCGAAAACGAAAGAAATTTTATGGAATTTTACAAGGAACAGAAACGGAAACGAAAACGAAATGGTCTTCAAGTGTTCCGGAACAAAAACGTTATTCTGAAATCCACAAACCGGTTAATAACGATTTTTTTCGTTCTCTATATTTCATACAAGTGCACGATTTTGTTTGAGGAGTAACCATGGCGACGAGCAGTCTTTTAGTTCAGCTACTGACGTGTATGAGGGGAAACATGCATACAGCAACAGCATTTTGCTTCACCTGAGCTCTTGCCGCCGATTGATAAAATATTGAGGAGCATTGGCCAATCAGAGTGCACTGTGCATTGTATGGAGAAACTTCCTGGGTACATTTTAGGATGTGCTTCTCCTCAGAGATTTTGATAGGAAACTAGAACTAAACTGTCTCTGTTCTCCTGGCTTTCTCGTGATTGGAAGTTGGCTCTAATAAACCCGCCCTAAAGTTGTTGACCACCAATATCAAATAAGTTTTTGTAAGAGAAATGACACTTTACCCGCGCTGTTCTTCAGTCTCATTCACGGACAGCCTACAGGGTTTTATATTGACACCATGGAGAGCAAAAGAGAACATGCATTGAGATCGATGTTGGGATTCCTACAGGGACAGAGTATTTGGGCCACAGTCTATGATTTGCAAAGGAATTGGATAGGCGATTTGATGAACCTAATTCGCAGAGTGCTCTCGAGAGGCAACTGGTGGGTAAGTCAAGTTTAGCTTACTACTTGTAATGGCACCGCCGAGTGCCTCGATGTTCAATGCGGTTATGGCAAATTATGTTGTCGTAAAGTTACTGAAGTGCTTTTGTTGTGCGCAGCGTATCCCACTGTCGGTTGTAGAGAAGAGAGGTGAGAGCTGGTGTTTTATGTGCTGTAATCAAGGACGTCTTGTTTATCTGTTGTTGTGGTCAATGCGGGATAAAGTCATTCGTGGCAGATGGACAGACGCTAGCTGACGTTAGCTGGCCCGCTCAATGTTTCGATGGTTTCCTCAGTAGGCTATTGCGCAATATTTCCTGGCTGTCATCACGAATAACAGTAGGTCGCGTGTGACAACAAGCAGGGATAGAGAAAGACAGCGCATTTGTTGTTGTTTAAGTTATTATTCTCTGTCGTGCAGAGGGCTGGGATGGACTACGTGGAAACTCTTACTATTTTGTGACGCTTGTCTGTTAGGCTACAAAAGGTCTCCGGTTTTGTGGTGATATGGACTTGCACTGGAATGGTTGGTAGCCGATATCTGAGAGCATATCCGAGGTTTCAGACTATGCAACCTGTCCCTTCTCTAGAACTAGTGACCCCTTGCATCGTGCACATCTCAAAACAGTTTGGGATTTTTTTTGTGGAGCAAACTGTGTCCCTTTTACGCACGTTTCACTTGCTGCAAACCTCATCATGGCCTATTAAATAGAGCTAGGCAAGAACTGAAATCCATGCCTATCGACACCTCTTATTATGCTGACGTTTACCTGCGCTATTCCAGAGATTTTTTTTAGGAACTCTCTCTGGCTATTTTTTTAAACTCTCTCTGGCTATTCTGTATTGTGCCTCCCTAATCAACATCCACCCACCGCTACATGGGCTGGGCTACTTTTGATAAGAATTATAGGCATCCGGTTAAATCTGCCAGGATGGATAGCCCATCAGAGTGTTTTTGGGTGTGTTATTATTTTTGAGAATAGCTGTGTAAATCAAGGGGAAATAATGAGTACGTCTATTCTAAGATAAAGTCCACGAAAATAGACTTAATATGGCCGTTAAACACTGCAGGAACGTTAAGAACGAACGTTATTTTTCGTTCCGAACCGGTTCAGGAACGATATTTTTGTGGGGGAACGATTGCAGGAACGAAAACGTTAAACTGAAACTTGCCTGAACCGTTCGGAACGGAACGTTTGAAAAATAATTTCGTTTTCAAGCCCTGCACACAACAGGCAAAACACCACACTACCCCTGAAAGATGACTGTCCACTGTCATCGCACACACGCGTTACGCACAGATCTGAACCTAAGAACGCTTGATAAATGAGAGCCCAGGACTGTAGACAGTAGGAAACAAGTTGGTCCACTTCGGAGAGACTTAATCCTCTGAACATACCTGCAAACTTGTCACCTTTCGGCGAAATTCGCCGTTTTGATCTCAAAATAGGTCACTTACGTGAATCATGTAGATCCGAAGAGTTTTTTTTTTTGGGGGGGGGGTAGGCAGACGGAGACAGACTACAGACAGATAGACTGGATACGGTACTCATAGAATCTGCTAGTTCTACAGACATTACGGTTGAGCGACATTCTATTGATCTTTTGTTGGTCTGCCTCTGCCTGTCGTTCCCATTGGCCGGCAACGTGTGTCGGGGGAAACATTGACCAATCAGAGCGCTAATTCAGAGGCTAGTTCTACCACCAGTCGGAGTGAACAGCTGATGAAACTGTGGCTGCGAAACACGTATCCCCCTGTCATTATCTTCTACCTTCGGTACTATCGCTTTCCTTTTACAAATGACCGCTGTCCAAATCACTGTTTCAAAGGTAAACGGGATCTGAGCAGGGTTTGGGAATTGTGAATGCTTCATTAACTACGTCCATTTGTGAAAATAAATAGCCCAACGGCAGCAGGTCTGCGGTCCTAACACGGATGCTTAGCTTTATTTGAATTGACAATATCTTGATGCTTGTTTTGATACTTGACCAAAAGGGTATTGGATACTTCAGAGTGAGAAAATGTGTTCGAATGACGGTAGGCAGGGCCCGACTACGCTATAAAGTGGCAGATTAGCAGAGAACTACCGTTAAATTTGGTTCCCTCATGTCTGATCATTTAACCGGCAATAGTGGGAGCCC
>NC_085869.1:27680710-27685710 GCF_034702125.1 Engraulis encrasicolus | reverse complement strand
GCACACCGCCGCTGAATAACTAATACCCTGCTCCTTGCAAGCCTCTCAATATGCCATCCGTAACTAAGTTCTAGACACAACACTGCTGCATAATTCATATCTGGCTCCTGTCAAGCTTCCCAAGTGCTGCTTGTGGTCCCGGGCCAACAGGGCAATTGCCCAGGATGGCACTCAGGAGGGGACAGTACCATCGTGAAAGTCTGCCCCAGATGACATTATGAAATTCACCAATTAGTGCTATTAACATTATTTCTGTGGTATTACCATGATATTGCAGTACTAACATGATATGAACTGTTTTTATCAGCAATTATAGATGTCTTATCGTGGGGGACAGAGGTTGGGGACAGGGAGCCTGAGTAGATCGGTCCTCTTAGATCGGTCCAACACTCGATCACGAGAGGCTGCCACCCCGCCCTGCGGTTCTCCAGATATTATAAATGGACAAAGAACATGCCATACAGGGGCATAGCAGCAAATTTAATTCCCCCAAAATAAGTGGATAAATGGACAATGCATGCATGATGTCACCCATGGCCTTTAGCAGGCCAACCACAGGGGACTGCCATTTTAGCACACCTGAGCATTGTTTACAATCCGCCGCCAATCACGACCTATTCCAAAAAATACATGGGCTCTAAATTTTTGTTTTCCCCTGAATGCGCAAAACTCACAACTCAACCAATCTCTAGTTGTTGGAAACCGCTGTCAGTCAAAAAATCAGCTCACGTGGTTGGCTGCCAGTGTCTTGCCCCTTCTCACAATATCGTGTTTACAAACACGGTGAACCCATAATACATGGGTTCTGGCTAGGGTGGCCAGACGTCCTCCTTTAGGGAGGACAGTCCTCCTTTTCAGTGCATTAAATGCATGAAATTGCATCTAAAAAACGCTATTTTTTGGGGGGGAGGACCCCCAAACCCCCCGTCCTAAAATATGTCCTCCTTTTTCTTGTCACGGACATGGTCACCCTTGTTCCGACTGTTGGTAAACAGTTGAATGCGTACGCAGCCAGGGATTCCAAAATGCTAGGCGGCTATGTTTATCATTTGGAGCCCTGCACAGTGTATGACAAGGACCTGTTGTCTTGTCAGCTTGTGGTTTTAGCCACTTACTCGCCCACTGTACTGTCGGTGACACCGTTTAGAAGAGTATACTATCATGCCGCTCAGAATTTCTTGCCATGTGCTCTAAAAGACGCTATATTGTGTTGCAAAGCGTTAGCCACTGCTGACAAGGTTTCGCGATAGAAGGCAGCCTCTGATTGTTTGGAAGCTGCTGTCACTCAAACCTTGTCCTAACATGTGATTGGTGTGATACAATAAAACTTCATTTACAAAACATAGGAATTGATTCTGATGTACTCACGTTAAGATAGTTATCCCAGAATGGAGTTGGTAGGCGTACAGAAACCGCTACAACATCCAGTCAACTACGAAACAGGTTCTTAGCTCGCACTGGTCCAATGGAACTAACAATAATAAACACCTAGCCACCTAGCATTTTGGAATCCCTGGCTGCGCGTGCATTTCCTGGTGAACCAGAAGCTATGTGTTGACGCCCAGGGGGCTGGGCTACACAAACCTTCTGGTACACCTGTGATTCGCTCTCCTCCTCCGTTTACGAAATAAACGGGGCAGCACGACGAATCAGGATCGTAGGGAGGGATTTCAGTGGGTATGACGTTTATCGAACGCAACTCCCTCCCCCAGGGTAGTTCGGCTGTGCCCGCCCCCTCCCTGAATCACAACAGTAATGGCGGCGTGCGAGGAGTTATCATGCGTCGGGATGGAAGCAGTAATTTCAGCGGTGTTATCCAAAATACCTCAAGTTGATTTTCTAAAGGATGTTGTTCTGTTTTGGTTCCCGACCTGGCAGCGCTTACGTGACGACACGTCCTACGTCACAAAGCTTCAACGTGAGTGGTCGAAGTGTCATGTCATTCATATGAGGTTGCTCCAACCGCGTGCAAGCATCTTTTGACTAAACCCCGCCTGCGGAGAGGCGTGAAAGGGCAGTGTGCCAGTAGCCTGTTACTTACAGGCTACTGGTTCACCAGGAAAGCGCGTGCATTGAATTGGCATCAAAACAGACCAACCCATGTATAGGTGCGAATATTGTACCAGACGCTGAAAATCCCGCCTCCCGAGATCTGAAGGAGCAGGTCACTATCTCAATCATAGTCCTGTCACAGCCCTAGGCTGTGTGTACAATGGAAAGTGCTTAAAACACTAGCCACAACATTTGATTGTTGGGGGTAATAACACAATTGGCCGACGTAAAATCAGTCTTGGCTGTCCATAGAGATGAATTTGAAAATCTGATAGCAGATATCCAAAAAGTTTGGAGGCCTCGAAGTGAGTTTCTTTCATTCTGAAGCCCATGACTGAAATTGCAGGATGTGGAGTCAAACAATGTGAATGACCTCACTGCCAGGTAAATGTCAGGAAGTAAAATGACATTTGTTTACTCTGAGCTAGGCATGACAGCTAGTGACAATAACAGCCAGCTTCCTACAATGACCCGTTCTGTCAGCTGTCACTCAAATTCAAATGCAAGCTTTGTTAAAAACGAAAGTTTGGGAGAAGCATAATGAAATTTGGCATGCCCTAATTAACACCTGCCTTCTTTCCTCCGCTCAACCGTCATTCGTCGGAATTCAGTCCAAAGAGATAGGCACGCCTATTTAACCACCTGCATCTCATTCTCCGCTCAGCTGTCATTCGGTGGAATTTCAGTGCGACTAAATTTGGAACACCCCTTAATTAACCACACACCATTTATTCTCTGCTCACCTGTCCCCAGTCAGAAATTTGCTTTCTCGCTCGCACTTACCACCTCCCTGTTTGCTTCCCTTCTGCCGATGTTAGATCCTGCCCTAGCTTCCTCTCCAGCTTCCTCTCCTCACCTTGCGCCATCTCTCTCTGACCATCATTGTCCGAGGCGTGTCCGCTCAGACCTTGCACATGGGTCATTCTACATTTCCAGTGCGCTTTTGGCAAATGCAAAATGTCAATTATCAGTACTTTTTTCAAATAAATGACCTAGATGTTTCCATAGTGTATATATTTAAGTTCCAAACAAATAAATTGCCAAGCTTAATCTTAAATCATTTGATAAATACTCTAATGAAAGCAAACATTTGCTTGATTATTTTGTCAACAGTGTTATGGACAAACACTATGTCATTTCAAACATATACAAAAAATACTACAGAGTTGAAACAACATACGTTTGAAAGTGCTTATGTCCCTTTGCAATAATAATTAATCTGTGCAATAATCTGATATAGAAAATGTGATTGTTGAGCTTCATAAGTAGGATTTTATGATTCACTGTGATACAGACTGACACATTTTTCATTAGAATTCCCTGAAACGTCTGATTTGAATTTAGTCACCCTCTTTACACAAGACTTCCCTCTCCAGAGATAATCCCTAGTGTCTGTCCATAGGAGTTTTCCAATACATAAGGGATCAATAGCACAAAACACTTTCAAAACAGTCAACCGTGTTACTCAACCGTGTTACTCAACTGTGTTACGGTCAACAGTGCAGGGGAACAAGTCGGCACTTTTTTAGGAGAAAAAGCAGAGCAGACAAACCCATGTCCCTAGAACACAAATTATTTTGTTTGTTTGTCTGTCAATATGGAGATAAATTGGCAAAAACATACTCCTCCTCAACTAGCTGATGCGTAACACCATTGACGGTAACACGGCTTGAGATTTCAGCCATTTTCATGGTGTTTTGCTAACTGAGGACCTCATAAGTTCCACCACAACACCTTAATGAATTAATGTATTTGTTTGCTTTATCTGTGTTTTTTATCTGTGTTTTTTTATGTGATTTCTAATTCAGATTCTTATGAATATGTTGATAACACAGTTGACAGGCAATTTTCCCGCTATGAGAACATAAAAAAGAATTAAATTATGATTAAATTATGGAAGGATGGAGCTCCAAAACTTACCAAAAAGTCTTCCCATATCCTGCCAAAGAGGTTATGACATCACGTGATGTTATTCGTATGGCCTAAAACCAAACCATTACTGATTTATTGAGGGGGTTTCAGACCGTGACATGGTTAACATAGTTTTTGGGGACACACACAAAATGGCAAATTTCATGTATAATGGAAAGCACAATAGTCTTTCTGACAGTTTTGTCATATTGTGATGATTACTGTGAATCAACATTTGCAATCGTCTTGGGCAAAACAAGTTTTGAAAGTTTTGAAAATATGAAGACTGAATCTGACATTTGGAAAACAGGACGGCATGAAAACGCCCAAAACCAGTAATAAATATTCATTCTTGTTGAGGGAAATAATGTCTTCACTTTCTGTATAATATGAAAGATAAATGTGTGCTAATGTCCAAAACATCATTGGATACAGTTAATAGTTAGTGGAATTGGCAAATAATATCGTAGAATGACCCACATGCGGGCGCAGATATTGCCCGAGCTCTGAGCTGGGCCCTGCACTCCCAACCTCGAGAATGTTTTCCGCGTAGACATTTCTCGAACTTGGCAGTACTTCAGAACCACGGCCTTGCCCCATATGTCACGTATTCCAACTAATCTCAGCTTCTCGAGTGCAGTGGTCCGCTGACCACGTGAAGCACTTGTCCTCCACACACGAGAGCCGCATGCTCCCGAGAAGCCTGGAGTCCGTTTCTCGATTCTTGCCTTTGCTAACCGTCTTAAGTCGGTCTTGAGTTGGTCGTAAGTTGCTCTTGAGTTGGTCTTAAGTTGGTCTTAAGTTGGTCTTTAGACGCAAGACCAACTTAAGAACAACTTAAGAACAACTTAAGAACAACTTAAGACCAACTCAAGACCTTGGTTACAACGTTGGTCTTAAGAACGAACAAAATGGCTAAAGTCGTTAGCAAAGGCACTGTCGAGAAACGACCCCCTGTTCTCCAATGAGAATGAAGATAAATGCATAGATGCTTAATCCAGATTTCAGATAATGAAATCAACATTAAAGATAGCTTA
>NC_085869.1:27673210-27675710 GCF_034702125.1 Engraulis encrasicolus | reverse complement strand
TGTTTTGTGTGTGTGTGTGTATGTGTGCATTCTCTCAATGCAGATGTTCTGTCATGCAGATGAGTGAGTACTGCAATCAATATCAAACAGTCAGGAATAACCTCACTCAGCCAGAAACACACACACATTTGTGCACGCACCTGCGCACACACACGCACACACACACGCACACACACACACACACACACACACACACACACACACACACACACACACACACACACACACACACACACACACACACACACACACACACACACACACAAATACATAGAACATCCACAAGTGTGCCTTTGCAAAAGGCCACATTAATGCTGGTGCATGTGTGAGAAACGCAAACTCAATCCTCTAACAGTGATCCTGAGGAAGTGAAATGCATTCTTCCCTCCAAAAATTCAAAACAATGGAAATAGCAATCAGTGTGTTTACACACACAAATATGCTTAAAAACTGTCTTTCACAAGAAATGTACACGTGTACAAAAATGCATCAACACATGCTCTCACACTCATGCACAAACACGCATGCACGCACGCACACATGAATGCACAGACGCATGCACAAACGCACGCACGCAGGCATGCAGGCACGCACGCACGCACACTCACACATACTCAAACATGCGAGCGCGCGCACACGCACATGCAAACACACACACACACCCTGGCAGGCCCGGCTGGAGGGTCTGGTGGAAAGGCTGACCTCAGGGGCGTTTAAGGCCAGAGTTATCAGATCCAGATTTGTGTGTGTGTGTGTGTGTGTGTGTGTGTGTGTGTGTGTGTGTGTGTGTGTGTGTGTGTGTGTGTGTGTGTGTGTGTGTGTGTGTGTGTGTGTGTGTGTGTGTGTGTCTGTGTGAGTGTCTGTGTGAGTGTCTGTGTGAGTGTGTTACGGCCCATGCTGCTGAGAGAGAGAGAGAGAGAGAGAGAGAGAGAGAGAGAGCAGAAAAGAAGAAATTTTAGGTACTGTATATGGATAGATAAAGATAGAGCTACAGAAAGAGACAGGGAGGGAGAATCTTTCAACGTCTCTGTCATGTAAAATCACAAGCACTTATTCTTTGGTTAGCATGCACAAACACACACACACACACACACACACACACACACACACACACACACACACACACACACACACACACACACACACACACACACACACACACACACACAAACACACACAAACACACACACACACACATGCATACATTATACATTACACAAAAATATCAGACGTATCCATCTTTCAGCCAGTACACCATTCGGTACCGGGAGAAAGACCCAGAGTCCACTCCAGCACCGACTGCAGCACCCACCACCCCGAGTCCGCCGGGTCGCGAACGGCAGTGGAACTACCAGTCGTGTCCCAGTAGCACCACCGTAGTGGATAAGCTGAAGGTGTGTGTGTGTGTGTGTGTGTGTGTGTGTGTGTGTGTGTGTGTGTGTGTGTGTGTGTGTGTGTGTGTGTGTGTGTGTGTGTGTGTGTGTGTGTGTGTGTGTGTGTGTGTCTGTGTCTGTGTCTGTGTTATTTGTGTGTCTGCGTGTGTCTGTGTTTATTTGTTTTGCTATTTATGTTCTTCATTGAGCTTCAGCTACATTCACGCACATCGCTACTAGTTACTCGCTCAGCGAGAGAAGTGAATAGCATGTTTATGTGGGAGGATTCTGAGATACTAAAAAATACTTGAATGGGTATAGCCAATTGGAATACAGAGTTCCGATTATTGACAGTTAACTTCTCGCTTTTGCATTGACAATTAAACCCACGGGAACGTTAGCGAACATTCCATGAACTAGTGGCGAACAAGCAAGTGAGCTAAAAGCGAGTAACTAGTAGTGACATGCATGAATGTTACTTTAATGTTCTATTTTACTTAACACTGTATGTTGATGTTGATGTGAAAGTTACTGATATTCACAGATATGCCAAGAAAGCATATTTATTGATGTTCTTTGAAGGTGAATGATACAGATACTGATACAGACATGATAATAAACATCTGAATTTGAATTTAAAGCCTGACACGCCCTACGAGTTCGAGGTCCGCACCGACACCGACCCCAAAGGTCCGTCTGGAGAGTGGAGTGGCCCCGTGGTACACAACACTAACGCCAGCGTCACCGAGACCATCGTGACGCTCATGGAGAACAGCAACAAAGGTGTGACAACACACACACACACACACACGCAGGTACACACACACACACACACACACACACACACACACACACACACACACACACACACATACACATACACATACACATACACATACACATACACAGGGCCGTCTCTAAAGAATGGGCTGAACGGGCTGCAGCCCCGGGCATCACCGCTAGGGGGGGCCTCCGGTCGCGGAATGTCAAATGACAAAAAATAATAGAAGAAAAAAAAAAGAAAACGAGCGAAAATGTCGAGCCATAGGAAACAGGAGAGCGGAGCAAAAAAACGAAAATTAGTAGAAATAAAAAAGGAAAGAGCCAAAGAATTATTACAGAAACCC
>NC_085869.1:27665710-27668210 GCF_034702125.1 Engraulis encrasicolus | reverse complement strand
ACACACTCAACGACACACATACGGGGCAGAGGAGAGGACACCACTACACAAACACACTCACCAGCAAAACACTCTAAACACCACGCAAGACATACAGCCAAAGACGCCTCCCCTTCCTGCACAGAACCAGGAAGATTCTGAACAAACACGCAAACCCACCAAACCGAAGAGCCAAAACACACACATCAGCTCCGAGGTCCCCATTAAACTCCCCCTCGCACCCGCCGATCCATCACGCATGACCACTCCTCGTGTACACTCTCACTCACAGGCACACACACATGTACACATACACACACTCCATCCACAGACCACAGAGTCCCCACGTAGGGCCTCTGGCCCTGTATTGGCCCATCATGCCCCCCACAGCCCTGCTCAGGCTAGTCTGACCCCCAGCCCTGCCAGGGAGTCCAGCCTCCTGCCAGAGTCTACCCAGCAGCTGCCTGAACCCCCCCTGGGTAACTTGCTCTGCCACCTCCTACCCCACACTACCAGTCATAGTTTAAAGTAAAAAAAAAAAAAAAAACACTTCGGGGGGGTGGCAGTGAAGAATAGAGAGGAGACGATAGCTTCCATCCACACTTTAGCAGTTGACTATTTACCCTATTATAGTATTATGAGGTGAATTGGAGGTAAGTGGGCTTAGCCTCCAATGTCTAGCATTGTACTTTTTGTTTGTTTATTGTAAATACTGTATACATATATAATTACTTAAAACCACACTAAAGTGTTTTCTCAAGCCAGACCCCACCTTTCCTCACTACAAAGTGCTTCAAAAGTTAAAAAGTTCAAGCTCAAGTCTCAACTTTATCGTCCCCAAAAGGGGCAATATGTGCAGGAAGACAACATAAACACATATAGACAGCAAGAGATTGCACAGGACAGAACATAAAGTGCAATGTTTAAAAAAGACCATAAATAGAGTCATAAAAACATCCTCAATAAATAAAATAAGAAACATCATCACACCATAAAATACCATAAATAACATCAGGGATCAGGTCAAGTGATCAACAACGATCTGAATTTAACAGGGAGATAGATCTGGGGACAAATAAACCTAAATCAGTTGGTTTTGACAGAAGGGAACCTGACATGCGAACCAGATGGAAGAAGCTGGAATTCAGAGTGAAGAGGTCAAAAGTTGTTGGCCCTGTCCCATTACTACTACTTCAACTCAATTGTTTTGCCTTTAACACTCGTGTTTGTGAGTGCACAATAGTGAAATTGTAGTGTGCCCCAATATCTTTGAGGGTGAGAGGAAGTGCTTAGAACCCCTTGAAAGCTGCCCTTGAATCGGTGTAAGGGTGGCAGCCCCTCTATGAACAGAGTGGAAGATGAAACAAAGAAAATACAGAGAGGGGATGCAAACCTTAAGTCTCTGAGTTTGCAGAGCAGTGTTTGTGCAATGAAGTTATCCAGTTTGTGTCCACCCATTTGAGTCCCATTACAAACTCAATTTGGCCAAGGGGGCATTGTGCCATTGTGCCCTCTTAACAAGAAAGACCAGGTGATGACAGCAGCACTAAAGAGAATAACACAGTTGTTTTATGTAAAAAATAAAAATTAAAAAAATACACATAGTCAAAGCAGCAGTGGCACTGGAGGCGAGATTGGGTAACGTTAGGTTAGATTGTCTTCATCACAATAACACATACGGCATACTTAAAACTACTGAAAATCTGAGCAGCCATGGCAGCCATGTTTGTTTAGCCCCCTGGACACTTCCAAACCCAGACCAGGTTCACACAACATCTGATAAAAAACCAACATCTGACAAAAAGCAAAAGCTTACACTAGCCTAGGGAGTATAGTGCGGACATTATTGTTACCATGCTATTATTGATAATTCACGATGACAGCACACATTAGCCTAGGGAGAAGCATGCTAAGGTAGCCATATTTTTTTGCACCCCTGGACATTTCCAAACACAGACCAGATCCCCACAATATCGGATAAACAAGGACAACAGGAGTATAGTGCTAACGCTATTATTGTTACCATGCTATTATTGATAATTCACAATGACAGCCCTAGGGGGTAGCATGCTAAGGCTATTACCGCGATTTTGCTAGTTGGCTATTGATGTGTCATACATTGGGTTAGGGAGTAGCATGCTAATGTGATTATTAGTATGGCTGTTCTGCTAGCATTCATGACTCACGATGACAGCTGTTTGTATCTTAGTACTGTTGAGGGAACTGTGGTTGCCAAACACTAGTGGGGGTCATTTGAGTTTAGCCCCTTCTGGGTCTTAACCATCATGTGAGCGAAGACAAACAAATGTCTAACCACAAAGGGAAAGAGAAGCTAAAACTGAAAAGATCGTAGAGGGGCTCAAGATGGAATGCCGGAAAACTAGCATTGCCATAAGCTGAAAACTTGAAAACACATACCCTAGCTTTTCAAAAAGTGATACTGAGACTTCAGGTAGTAGCATGTTACTATAGTTTTTTATGTAGTGTTTTTGTCTATGTATGAAATCAAAAGTAAAACAAA
>NC_085869.1:27638210-27643210 GCF_034702125.1 Engraulis encrasicolus | reverse complement strand
CCTCCCCTCTCCACCCCAAACAACCAGATGCTGCTGTTGAGGCCATTTACAACTAATTAATCTGTGGCTAGTTTTTATTAAGTAGAGGCCGCACTATGGAGTGTGTGTGTGTGTGTGTGTGTTCCGGTTTCTGCCATCCGGTGCGTTTAAGGCCGGTGTGGTTATTAACGTGTGTGTGTGTGTGTGTGTGTGTGTGTGTGTGTGTGTGTGTGTGTCTTCTCCAGGTTTCTACCGGGCGATGCGCCAAGAGCCTGTGACGTTTGGCACCATAGGAGGCAATTCCCACATCAACTACGTGTCCTGGTACGAGTGTGGAGTGTCCATCCCAGGGAAGTGGTAGTCCTGATTGGACAACTGCCCCCTTCCTCTTCTGATTGGCTCACCTCCTCCCTGTCCCTCATCTGATGGGACGACTGTCTTCCAGACCCTCTTCTCATTGGCTCACCTCCCTGCCCTCTTTCTGGTTGGGTAGCGACAGGTCCTTGCCCAATGTGTAATCTTTCAGTGGTACAGATAGCACAGTCTTACACAGAGATCACACACACACATTGATTGTTTTTTAAGGTGCACGCACACACACACACACATGCACACACAGACATACACACACACATACTCGCACAAATCACAGCTCAGCTGAACATTATCAGAGGTCCAGGTGGTCTCTCAAAAATCAAACACACTCACACACACCTTAAGTATTTATTCAGTATGTATATGATGTACCGGAGCTTATTGATCACAGACGTGATGCTTGCATGGAGCACACAATTACAATATACAGTATAGGACTGACAGTGTGTGTGCGTGTGTGCATGTGTATATATACTACAAAGGAGAGATTACAGAAGCGATACAGTACAGTATAGGGTTGGCTGTTTTGTGTGTGTGTGTGTGTGTGTGTGTGTGTGTGTGTGTGTGTGTGTGTGTGTGTGTGTGTGTGTGTGTGTGTGTGTGTGTGTGTGTGTGTGTGTGTGTGTGTGTGTGTGTGACAGATACACTACAGAGAGATATATTACAGACACTATACAGTACTATTAGGTATAGGATTGCTAGATAGAGTGAGATATATAACAGAGGAACAATATTACAGTATAGTATATAGTACTGACAGAGTGTGTGTGTGTGTGTGTGTGTGTGTGTGTGTGTGTGTGTGTGTGAGCGACAGAAAGAGAGAGCAAGACGGAATATATTAGACACTATACAGCATATGGTATAGGATTGGTATTGTGTGTGTGTGTGACGACATGATGGTTAAGAAAGGTATACTAATAATATGTATATATTACTGAAGGTACACAGAACTATATAGTATAGACTGTATAGTATTGGCTGTGTGTGCGTCTTTTTATATGATGGGTAGCAAAGTGTATACGTGGTAGTGGTATACGTGAATTCTAGATGTTTTGTACAGTATGACTGACTTTATGTGTGTGTGTGTGTGTGTGTGTGTATGAGAGAGAGAGGGAGAGAGGGTATTATATTTAGGCGGCAAGTGATTGTAATAATGTTTTATTTAGAACACCTTTTAAAATACCCTATATATTTGTGTGTGTGTGTGTGTGTGTGTGTGTGTGTGTGAGTGCGAGAGAGAGAGAGAGAGAGAGAGAGAGAGAGAGAGAGAGAGAGAGAGAGAGAGAGAGAGAGAGAGAGAGAGAGAGAGAATTATATGACAATATGTAGCTTGAGATGAGAGAAAACTTCCGTCTGTACGGGAACCTGCCAATATACAGATGTATTTTAAATATATTTGTATTTTATATGTTTTTATATGTTTTTTTGACAAGTACGTCAGTTATCACATCAAGTATTTTCTGTAATAAAAGTGGATTAAGTTAAACTGATATCCTGAATTGTTTGAGTCGTAACAGCACACACACGTAATTGCACGCACGCACACACTCACAGCCTGTGACAGGAACTTTCAGCACTTTTTTATATGATCACACACTGTCTGTTAGCACCATATTGCACATAAACCTTAACATACATCACACACACAGAATCAGTTACAGTATCATTCTGAATTAAACACACACACCTACATCATTCTACACCTTAGCACAAACACACACACACACAACAGAAGACAATGTCCATTTCAAAGCCTTTTTATTTATTTACTCATTTATTTATTTTAGTTTAAGAGAAACAAAAGGGTTAGAGTGGGAACAGAAAATACTGATGTGGCCACAGAGTAGCGTCAGCTCATCGATATGAACACCAGATGCAACATCTTGACATGGCCCAACCCCAGGCGCCGCCATCTTAGGTCAGTATTATGATACTTCTCATAGATGTTACCGCCACCTACAGGGTAACGTGCATATTGCCTCGTCACCGAATGATGGTAGCAATATGCCGTTTTAACATAGCATACGACTTGGCTTGAGGCATTCACTCCATTACAAGGGAGTGGTCAATGTTGCTATCCAGTGTTCATATCCATGGAGCCTGCTAACTCTGCAGCCTTGGATTAGCAATAAACCGTGACACAGAGACAGACAGAATAATAATAACAGCAATGAACGACATAAATTGCGGATAAAATATAATCCACAGAAAGAGTGATAAAAACAAGAGGATAGAGTGATGGAGAGAGGCTCCTTCAGATGACAGGTATGATGGAGAGAGCATAGAGAGAGAGAGAGAGAGAGAGAGGCAGGCTTCTTCAGAGGACTTCTATGAGAGAGAGAGACAGAGACAGAAAGGGAGAGAGAGAGAAGGGGGGAGAGAGAGAGAGATAAAGATAGAAAGATAAAGAGAGATAAAGAGCAAGATGTTCCTTCAGAGGGCAGGTCTGAGCCTCAGCAATGATCGTTCTCTAGTGTTTAAACTGTTACAATTTAGGGTGCGTTAGGACAGGGCGACGAGCAGTAAAACACACAATGCACACGCACACAAGCACACACACACGCAAAAAAAAAGACAAAAAATACAGATGGACAGAAAACAAAAACACCAAACTCACAAAATGATCAAACTCACAAAATGATCTCACACACGCACACACACTTCGCACTTTTCAAGTAATCACACACAAACAAACAAAAAACAAACAAATCCTATTCTGTTTGGTCTCTCAAAAGTGCACACACACACAAACGCACACACATGCACTCACTCTCACAAAAGACACTCGCACAGAAACAGTCATTCAATCAAACGCACATTAAATGAGATAAATGTGTGTTTGTGTGTGTGTGTGTGTAAGGGGGTGATATATTAGCTATGAAGGCAGGCTGAAAGGTGTGTTGGCTGTTGGGGGGGGTGCAAGGGGTCCAGGCTCGCATGAGCTCTGTTAACATCAGATCACCAGAGTGAGCGTGTGTTTGTGTGTGTGGGCCAGGCGGTGTGTGTGTGTGGTGTGTGGGTGTGTGCTTGTGTCTGTATCCGGGTCCTGGTTGGGTGTACCCTTGGCCGTATGGGGGTCGGTTGCAGGCGTAGGACTTAGGGGTGTGTGTGTGTGTGTGTGTGTGTATGTACGTATGTATGTATATGTCTGGGGGGGACATTCCAGGAACCTGTCTCAGTAGTAAACCAGGTTAAGTTCATTTTTAAGTCGTGGTAAATCATAAAATAGAAAGGCCTGGAGTCCTCATTTTCTTAACTAAATGACACCTGTGAACTATCCATTAGCAGGTTTACCATTTCCTACAGCTCAACTTAGCCAGGCTCATCCCTTAACCATGGTTTTGGAATATACCCCTGTGTGTGTGTGTGTGTGTCTGTGTGAGAGTGAGTGAGTGAGTGGGTGTATTTATCGGTATCCGGGTCCCGGCTGGGTGTACCCCGCACCGTAAGGGGGTCGGTTACGGGCGTAGGGGTTTGACCCCCCGGGAGGCGGGGTGGGGGATGGGGCGGCCCCCGGGGGCGGGGTGTATCCGGGCCGAGCCTGCGGCGGGTAACCGGGTTGAGGCTGAGAGGCGGGCGGCATGCTGTAGTTGGCCGGCTGCTGCTGCTGTTGCTGTGGTGCATGCTGGGTAGTGTAGTTCTGGGGCGGGAAGGCCCCCGGCGGATACTGGCCAGCGCCGGGCTGCGATTGGGCGGGGAAGCCGGGCGCCTGCTGTGGCGGGCCCTGCGGTTGGCTTGGGAACTGGCCAGGGGCGGGGCTGGGGGCGGCGGCCTGAGAGGTGGGGGCGGGACCCTGGAAGTTTTGGAACTGCTGCTGGGGAGGAGCCTGTGGAGCGCCCGGCTGCTGAGCAGGGTAGCCTCCTGATGGACAGAGAGAGAGAGAGAGAGAGATGAGGTTTGGTGTGGTGGGAGAGAGAGGGACAGAGAGAGAGAGAGAGAGAGAGAGAGAGAGAGAGAGAGAGAGAGAGAGAGAGATGAGGGGAGGAGGAAGAGAGGGGAAAAAGATGAAGTTTAGTTGACTTGCAGGTACAGCACATTTTCTCTGAGATCTAAATACTAGAAGGAAGGTCATAGGAAGTGAGCATAAATTAAAAGGCAGAGATGAGCATCTATCCATCTTTCAGGTGAAAGTAAATATATATGGACAGCGGGCTTCTATTGTATTCCATTCAACAATTTTGAAGCATCCACAATTGATCTGCTAGAATTCTTCAGCTTTTGAATCAAACGTCCGTTGTCAATATACACATCAGTGTGAGGGCCTTATTATGGGTATTGTGGTTGTTGCTGGGGTCAGGAGGGGGGCTAGGTGTTGCAAGGCTAGGTTTTACAGGGCAGGCCGTAGGGGTCATAGGCAAGGCTCTAAAACACCTGCCAACCGGCAGTGAAAATTCGGTCTAGATGGTAGAAAATAGAACTTACTAGCCACTTTGACCCATTGTATTTTACTTGTATTTATTTTATTTACACATGGGGAGTGCCTCTTGAGATGCTACATCATCTCAATACAACACTTTCACTGTGGTGAGTGTGTTTGGCTAGAAATATTAACATCTATCTACTAGCCATTTTGGCTAGTGATTAAAAAAAAGGTTAATTTAGAGCCCTGGTTATAGGTGAGGGTTGAAAGTTGAGAGGTGAGGTCC
>NC_085869.1:27620710-27628210 GCF_034702125.1 Engraulis encrasicolus | reverse complement strand
TTTGATGTCAACACCTGGGGAACAGGTTGCAGTTGTAGCCTATATCTGCAACGTCATTTACTAAACCTACAAAATTAATGTAGGCAGGTCAATGCAAAAAATAACTGATTACAAAGTTTATATATATATATATATACATATATATATATATATATATATATATATATATATATATATATATATATATATATATATATATATATAGTATAATTAATGTTCTTCTTCTATTCTTTTTTCCCATTTTTTTCTTATCTGTTTTATTTGAAATCATTGGCACATATCGAACCACGGGTCATATATTGTGATACAAACCGAATCGTGAGTTGGGTCTATCGTTACAGTCCTAGTGTGTGTGTGTGTGTGTGTCTTACCGAAGAGTGTGAGCTTGAGTATCCTGCTGCATTGGATGGCGAAGGAGAGATCAGAACTGTCAAATATGGTGATGAGGTCATCGTCTAGAGACAGACAGACAGACAGACAGACAGACAGACAGACAGACAGACAGACAGACAGACAGACAGACAGAGAGATTTGGTCAAAATCTGTTCACCCATTGGGGGGCGCTGTGGCTTGCATGCCCATGTCATGTCCCAACCCTGACCCATATTCTCGGTCCCACTCGTTTCCTGTCCTCAATAACCACAAAAAAGGGCATAAAAATGTCTAAAAAAAGATCTGTTCACATTTTGAAAAGTAATTGCCCAAATAGAATACTAATGGCAAAGGACATTATGTTTTGACATTATATCAAACATACAGCATGTTTTGCATACAGTTTGCAGCATGTTTTGCATACAGAATGTTTTGCATCATTATGTTGACATACAACTTGTCCATCAACTAGTATGAAGTAGAGGATTATTAAAAATGTTTCACAATCTCTTTGACATGACAAGTCATCCATTACTGTATATTCTCTCAATTTTGAGACAGGCAATAAAAAGGTTCTGTATTCATACATTTTTACGCTACAGCTCCGTGACCCACCCAAGACCCCTCAGCGACCCTTTTGAGTTCCATCCCACCAGTTAAGACACCCTGCTGTGGCACACAGGCCAATGCAGAATACTGATGGCGATGTACTAACTGCACAGACCAATGCAAAATATTGCTGGTAATGAAGAACATCTTCAGTCTAAACTCAATGTTGACAAAATATTTAGTAACTGCATTTTGACTTTGTAGGGCAGTATAGCAAACAGGCCATTGCAGAAGTATGTAGCTAACGCTTGCTACACGGATGCATTGACTTTCACTAGCTCAGCGACATGCTCCCTCTTTTAACTTGTCTTAAAGCAAGACAATGGCTTACATGAAAAATAAGACACTTTACCACCTTTCTAAACCCTGGCCAACGATTTTTACTGTATTAAGCCCCAAAATAGTGGCATAGCCCTTTAATGTTCTAACTACACAAGCCAATGCAAAATAATAATGACGGATGTACTGTATGGGCCCATCTCTGACCCAATAAACAATCCAACTCAGAAACATAGATAACCATGGCACACACACAATTATCATTTTTATTTTTAGAAAAAATATCTCAATGCCCACTTGTAATACTTTGAAGGCCCACAAACTGGGCACCGGCCCACAGTTTGAGAATCGCTGATGTACTGTATTGGAGGACATTCCACATTGCTGGGAGTGTTCCACACCGGGCGGCCCTCATCATGACCCACTTTACTATGCAGTCTGCCACTCTATAAGCTACATCTCTAATACCCTACGCACACACGCGTGCACCCACTCACAGCTTACAGAGGGGCTGCCCTGTCATGCCATGGGCCTTACAAGAGGGGAGGGACTACTGGTGGCATCTCTATCTCTACCTCACACACACACACACACACACACACACTGTTAATCTGCAGAGTGGCACAGCTGTCAGTACTGCTGTGTAGACCAACATACTGCTGTGACCTGGTCTACATGGAAAACACACACACACGCACACGCACACGCACACGCACACGCACACGCACACGCACACACACACACACACACACACACACACACACACACACACACACACACACACACACACACACACACACACACACACACACACACACACACACGACCTGATCTACATCAAAGTCCCATGTGGGAATCAGCGTGTATCCAAGCCCCATAGATCACAGCGGTGAGGAGGAGTGTGGTGTATGTGTGCATGTCTTCTCTTTCTCTTCCATTACTGTGTGCTGTAATTCTCCTCACTATTCCTTGTATGTGTCAAATAATGGACCTCACTATCGCAGTGTTGGTTTTTGACTATTGTGTAAAGGAACAGTCCAACATTTTTGGAAATATGGTTTTAAAACTCCTCCCTTTGAGTTAAATAATCGGGTTTTGGCTTTTATCCATGCCGTTTTCTGATCTTGGTGACTTAAATTCTTGGCATGCATTACTATGCATTAAAACCATTCAGTTATTGATGCCGTCCGGTTCAATGATAGACTGATGGGATGGCAGACCCCTTCATGGTGTGGATTTAATTATTATGACATTACACTTAGCTGATGCTTTTCTCCTAAGCGAGTTACAGTTATTTAATTACAGGGTATTGGTCATAGAGGTGCACCGAAATGAAACTTTGCGGCCGAAACCAAAACCAAATAATAATTAATCTCTTGGCCGAACACCGAAACCAAATTTTAAAGTTCAGTTAAAAGTTATCAAAGGTAGGTTGTTCCTCCGTCCTTGTATTCGATGTTGTGTGTACGTTTGTCCTTGTATTTGATGGTGTGTGTGTGTGTGTGTGTGTACCTTCATCCTTGTACTTTATGGTGACTTTGTCACTGTGTGTGTGTGTTTGTGTGTGTGTGTGTGTGTGTGTGTGTGTGTGTGTGTGTGTGTGTGTGTGTGTGTGTGTGTGTGTGTGTGTGTGTGTGTGTGTGTGTGTGTGTGTGTGTGTGTGTGTGTACCTTCGTCCTTGTACTTGATGGTGACTTCGTCGCTGCTCTGCAGTTGTCCCCTGAAGACCCTCTGCATCATCAGCAGCAGCTCGTCATAGGTGATGTCCTCATTGTGGATCGGGATGCGTCTGATGTCATCACCCAACTGAGCCTTGATGATCAGCTTACCACTCAGGTCCAGCTGCCCATTCATACTGTGTAGAGTAGAGTAGAGTAGAGTAGAATAGAGTAGAGTTGAATACAATTATTGTTTTAGATTAGAGATGCGTCTGATCAAGCTGCTGAGCCTTGATGATCAGCTTATCAGACAGTCAGAGTGCAGCCACAAGTCTAGTGATGGCTACTTGGAAACACTGCCTTCCCCTTCCGAAAGTGGATCTATACGCTTCACACACACTCTTGGTGTTCCTTACAAACCACCTACCATACTTCTCCCATTCCAAGATGCCCCACAATCCATGCTGGGGTCCCTCACACCAGGGTTGTCTATCCTGGGGTCCCTCGTATGGCTAACACAGCTGGCTGCGCCTCCTATGACCTTACTGAACCCTGACCTTCGGGGAGCGGGGGTACTAAACTGGGGCTCTGATCGCTACATCATAGAGCCAGACTCGTTGATGTCACAATCAGAGCGCACCCACAACCCTACTGATGGCCACATCATTAGAATCCCCTGTCTGTCTGCCTGCTTCTGCACACCCTGTCAAACACCTGTCTGCCTGCATGCACAACATCCCTTCAAGTTCATGTCTACATGCAGGCACACAGTTACAATCCCCTGTCTATCTGTCTGCCTGCAAGCACATCATTACAATCACACTTGTCTGTCTGTCTGTCTGTCTGCACAGTTGAAATCCCCTGTCTGACTGTCTGCCTGTGTCTGCGTGCAGACTGTTGTAAACTCCTGAATCCTACCCTCGTCTCTCCCTACACTTCCATCTATGGTTGAAGTCCCCGTGAGCAAGGCACAGCACCACGTTGCTCTAGGGGCAGCCGTGGGGAACCCATGTCTCGAGGGCCGTTTACGGTCCATGAGGCCGTTTTTTTCCGGTCCCCGGTATAACTTTAATGTTATGCAGCTTCAGATGAAATAGGACATGTATTGTAAAGGAATCTTAAAAATTATATTAGCAATACAATGAAGTTATATTTCAGGGGATGTAGAGAAGGTGGGGTCGGTTTTAAAAGGTGACTGCCTTCAATATAAGCCTACAGTGCAGGGGGAAATCCTGGTTTGTGTTCATAGTACAGACCTTGGAGGACTTAAACGGCCCTTGGAGGAATTTGAAGTGGCCCCTCGAAGGAAAAAGGTTCCCCACCCTGCTCTAGGGACTGTAACCAATACCTGTACTTCAAATAACTAAGTCGCTTTGGATAAAAGCATCAGCTAAGTGCAAAGCAATGTACTGTAGTGTCATGTCTCTGCACCGTATTGTACTACTAGCTCTACTGTCTGCACACACAAATTTGCAATTAGTGTGTGCTTGCTCACCAGTGCATTAGCCTACTTTCTCTGCGTACATGAGAGCCAAAGTCCTAAGGCCAATGTGGACAAGATGATATGGACTACTGACTGACTCTTACTATGTGTGTGTGTGTGTGTGTGTGTGTGTGTGTGTGTGTGTGTGTGTGTGTGTGTGTGTGTGTGTGTGTGTGTTTTAACCTTTATCCTACTTGATAAACGTTGACACATGAAAGAGGTAGGCCAACACTGCAACAGTTCATCCGGAAACCGTCTTTATCTGATTGAATTAGTGGCATTGTTGGAATGGAATCACACCCATTTTGACCTCACGTGTGTCATTTAAGACCAGAGACAGTGGCCGTCGTACCAATAGCTATAGTAGATTAAAACTGTTATCGACGGGGATGTCCTGTCCAGTCGTCGCCCGTCAGTTTCTGATCTGATCAAATCAGCTGACGTCCGATGCCACAGACCACCAGATCGCAGAGCAAACATCAACTGCGACACTAGCTGCCATTTAGGGTAAATGAAGTTGTAAAAATATACGTGGACGCAGTCCCCCAATGGCTTCAATAAAAACAACTCCTTTACACTAGCTGTCATTTCCCTTAACTGCAAACCACGTCGGGATACAGGAATGTGCGTAAACATGTCACTGCGCAGTTGAACTGGGCGAGGTTTCAGTGCAAAGCCAAACGTTAGCTTAAGTTAGCATTCCACCGCTAACTGGCACAGATTCCTTCCAGACAGCTCGCTAGCCACCGACCGGCAGCTAGAGCTAGCGGCAGAGCTAACTCAGCTGACCTAGAAGCTACACGGACTTTCCTCAAATCATGCAGCATCAGTACAGCTGTTGTGCAACTTGAAAACAGACAAACAGTCTTTCACGACCGGGGCACATAATCCCCTGTAAGCCATCAGCAGAACAACGGCCTGTCGTCAGTGAATGCAGACTCTATTCAAGCCAACTCATCCCTGGTGCCATTTAAATTGAAGAGTAACTGCTAGGAATTAGCCCAAGTAGTTCATGAGCATTCATTTCACTGTGTCACTAACAGGAAGCTTTGCCTTGCCACATAATGATCAGCTGGGCCATTTCCAGTCGCAAGCTCCAAACCTGACTTCCTGCCACGAAATTGTAGTGGAGCGCATCTCTTATACCGGCTTGCCATACGCATTCCGTGCACATGACATTTCCTACATCTGACAGTTTGAGCGTAAACAAAAAATCCCTGACCGTTTAGCGGCTTGCACACAACACGTCAAGCGGTGACAGGAGAGGGACTGCCGATGCCACTTGTCGCCTGTCCCACTTCTACATGCTAACAACGCTAGCTACCTATCATAGCATGCTAACGAGGCTAGCCAGTAACCCAGTTTCTGTGCACCAATTTCCACCATTTGAACAAAAACAACCCAGCGTAAGTGCTGTGTTTTACCTACCTGACTGTTCAGTGGACTCGACCCCGCAGTAACTTCAGGCGTGGATGCAGGACCGACTCCGCGAAAACCTTGAACCCAGGACTGAATCACTCAGCCTCTGCTGCACATCCGGAAGTGTCTCGGTTTGTCTACGTCGCCCTGTACGTGGCACACGGAGCACACTGCGCAGGCGCACTGCCACACAAGCGATGATTGTGACTGTCAACCAAAGTCCTGTAATTATTTTGTGGCCCTTGGTGCATTCATCTAGGCATACTACGTGTCCTATTTAAGCCAATACTCCCCATTCTCAGTGAGTTTGTTTTGCAGTAAACATCCTATCAACACTGAAGATATCCACATCATCACCAATCAGTCTGCTCATTCATCTAATCTATCCTAATGTGTAGGCCTATTTGGGCGTGTCAAGATAAAGCCAACAAACTGAGATGAATAGCTATTTAAACCATTTGCGTGTGTGTGTGTGTGTGTGTGTGTGTGTGTGTGTGTGTGTGTGTGTGTGTGTGTGTGTGTGTGTGTGTGTGTGTGTGTGTGTGTGTGTGTGTGTGTGTGTGTGTGTGTGTGTTGGGGGGAGGGGGGCAGTTGTGTAGTCATGATAGTATGTGTGTTCTCCTTGAAGACCTACATCAGGACGTAAACCAATTTGATCTTAAGTGGGCCAGACCATAACATAAAACGACGTATCACACATTTTGCACTCCACATCCGAATAACATCGCTTCAATCATCGTGAGGAAGGCCTGTCGGGAGCATTGACTAGGCCTATAGTGAGCCGAAAAGGTAAATCTGTTCTCAAGGGAATACTTGCAAGTAGGCCTATTGAAAACACCTAAAGCACCTTTGTAGAGATGTATTTCTTATTTTTAGATTATTCTCTCTCTCTCTCCCTCTCTCCCTCTCTCTCTCTCCAATTCTGGGGCAGAATTGGCTGCATTTGCTCCCCGGGCCTTATGTTTGACACCCCTAATATAAGGCACAGCTGCCCAATTTAGGGTCTGCGGTACATCCTTTCTGACATCGTTCCTATTTCAGCTGAGTTGGGACATTTCTATCTCAAGTTCTCATAGAATTGACTGCATTTCATCGCCACACTTGTACACAACTAAAGCAAATACAGTACATTTGAACTGTTATCTGACCTATACATCACATTTTCACCACATACATAGTATAAGGTCTGTTACATTGTACACATTTGGTTTTTTAGTCACAGCTCACACACCATATTCCCTTTCGGCCCATCATGGGAAACAATCTGGGCAACCCTGATCTAAACAGACCCCCACCTCTCTGAACTCAGCCTATGTAGACTGTGTGGTATTGCCAAGCCATAAGCAGCATTACCTCTTTGCATAAGCTGCATTGCCTCTTTTTCATTCATTACATGCCTTATGGGAACAAAACAACCACCTCTAACCTTCTGTATGTTGTGTGTTCTGTTGTAAATGAGTGGACATTTTGGTGTGAAGATGTCTTCTGCCGGAGGATAGTGCAGATTCTAAGCTTTACAATGATTCTTTACACATGGTGGCCTGGTGAGATCTGATGATTTTGTTTCCTTTTGAATGTGCTCACTTCCTCAGCTCTGGAAGATCCTTTTGCCCATAGATAAGACACGTAGCTAGCCCTTTTAAAGACAAAATGTATCATTCAAGACAACATGTATGTATT
>NC_085869.1:27610710-27613210 GCF_034702125.1 Engraulis encrasicolus | reverse complement strand
CCAATAGGCAGACTAGGTAACTGCCAATGGCCTCACCCAAAATCTCCTATCTGTAGGGGCACCCAACAGTCAGCCCCACCATGGAAAACACCAGCAACATAATTCAAAAGGGTCCCATGTCTATATTTTGCCTAGGGCACCAGAAATGGTAGAACCGCTGCTGGGAAATACAATACGATACCCATGGTACATACTGGCTTCAAAGGTACAGCACTGCACTGCATAGTTCTATGTACATTACCCACAGTGGCCACCAGATAGCCTATCAGGGAAGAGTAAAACAGGAAGTGAACAAAAAGTGCTGATCAAAGCAATTTTAGGACAGAAGAAAAATCCCTTATGATATGAGCACATAATAACTGAATGTACTATTGTAGCTGATGTTAGTAGGCTATTATCATTATTATATTGATAAAGGCTATCTATTGTAGGCCTATATTGTTTTATCATTGTTTAGCCTATGGCCTCTATCGGCCTAAATGTCCACATTTGCATTCTTGTGCTCTGTGAGGTTGTTTTTTTTTTTTTAATCATAATAGCCCTGTCCATGACGCATTTTGACATAAAACCTTCTAACAGAAATTAAAATACCCCGCACCCTATCCTGCTACCACAGGATATAGCACTCTCAACCCCCTCCCCCACCGTCCCAAATGCTTCTCAGCATCATCTTTCTAGAATAAATGTAGCATATGCGTCTGCGTTGCCTCGTAGCATTTCAGCATTGCTGGTGAAACCTCAAATGCATTAAACTAACCCCAGCGACTAGGAAGGCATAACGACACAAATCGGCACGCAGTTGCATTACACTTAACATCTGATTCCAACCAGGCTGTCTTTATAAGTATTATATAGAAAATGCAGCTGCCCTGTAGGTTACACGGCTTCAAAAGGCGCCCTGATCTAGCCCGGATGCTGCGGCGAGAGACGCGGCGACCTAGCAGCTGTGATGCCCTGTCCCTCCCGTCCAAACACACAAAGGATTTTTGCTTTGCACCTGCTGTGCCGGTCTTAAAAGCAGCAGCTAAATAAGTGGATAGCTCGCTGTCTGGCCATCGGAGAGATTACTCACAGAGGCGATCCTGGAGGATTAGCGCTGATGTAGTGAGTTGTTCAGTCGGCTGGCTGGTGTGTGGTGGCTGTCGGTCGGAGGATGATGCAGGCTCGGAATCACGGTGAGAGGTTTTTGTCAATGACAGAGTGCCGACTTGAGCGCAGGCGCAGGGAGAAGGCGCACGCTCACTGGCGCAGCATCCCGACCAGTCTCGAGCGGCTGGAGCGACAGGAAGTCATCTTGGCTTCGCAGGTGGAGAGAGTAGCTCGGACAGAAGCCCACCGTGTGTCTGATAACCCAAATAAGACGGATAATCCAAACCTAAAATACATCTGGATATGACGGTAGCCTATGGGTGCGTTTGGACATTTTCACAGTGTAGGCCTCACTGTTATTGCAATATCCACAGATGTCTGACTGCAGGTTTGATGTCCTTGGCTCCTTGCTGTGAGAATTGTGAGTGCAAAGAGTGTTCAACGCGTCTTCCCCTATCTCTTTCTTTTATTGAACACATCTCTCCCCAACATAGCCAACTAATTTAACAAAGCAATTAATGTACAGTACAACACAGAAAACTGTTCTCTGTGCAGTATCTTCTGTATCTAGTTCACACACACACACACGCACGCAGGCGCGCGCGCGCACGCACACACACACACACACACACACACACACACACACACACACACACACACACACACACACACACACACACACACACACACACACACACACACACACACACACACACAGAGAGAGAGAAGCAGAGAGGGAAGTGAAGAATGAGTGATGTGATATACAGTATTTAGTCATAGTATTTATTTTGTGAGTGTTTGTGCGGGTGTGCCTGTGTCACTGTGGATGATATCCTTAATGGAATGCAGGAGAAATACATGCACCAAAACACAGTCTTGTTTTTTTTAAAATTTGTGTTTATTTAACAAAAACAACAACAAAACGAGTTGTATTATTGCAAGTGTAACAACAATTAGAAGAACAATAAAAGACATAGCATATTGTGTAAAATAGGCTGTTTATACTATGTTTAGCACCAAAGAGATGGCCCACACATTGAGATTATATAAGTTCTATTCTACAATCTGTGGGCCCACATGATGACCTGCTCTGCTGCCATACATATGCAGCTTGCCTGGCAGTGAGGAGAGATGCAAACAGGCTGACTTCATTTTGTCATCCATTTCATTCATTTGCTCATTAATTTCTATCATTATTATTGACTTTTTTCGAGAGTCAGTGTGTATGTTTAGCTGTTTATTTCCAAAAAATGTACCGGTATGTTGCCCATTCACTAATTTGACATCTTTCATGAATATTTCCTAAGTAGAGTAGCGAATAGAGGAGAAGAGAGGAAATAAAAAAGAGACAACATTTACTGGTCTGGCCAGAGTATGATTTGCCGCCTAAGATGTCTATGACGAGTAATTC
>NC_085869.1:27570710-27605710 GCF_034702125.1 Engraulis encrasicolus | reverse complement strand
GGTTCTCCCATACCTCCGGGTTCGCCTTTCTGCCCCACGGGTCCTCCTTCACCTCTCTGACCCGGCACGCCGATGCCTCCAGGAGGCCCCAGTCGACCTGGTGGTCCTGGGGGTCCCATAGGTCCAGGCTGGCCCAGAGATCCTGGTGGGCCTACTGGACCTCTCTCTCCCTTTGGCCCAACGGCGCCCGGCTGGCCTCCCATGCCCTTATCTCCCTTTGGTCCTGGGTATCCCGGTTTTCCGATCCCTGGCAGTCCAGGTTTTCCAGGCAAGCCTGGGGGGCCTTGTAGTCCCTTGCCGCCCTGAGGACCAGGCTGTCCCGGAAGGCCATCCAATCCGGGTTTTCCGATCCCGTCTGGTCCAGGTAGTCCCTGAGGTCCTTCTGGTCCTACAGGGCCGAATGGTCCAGGTTCTCCAACTGCTCCTGGTTTTCCTGGTGCTCCGGGTGGACCTGGGATTCCTGGCATTCCCGGTTTTCCGATACCGGGAAGTCCGCCCTGTCCGGGCCGTCCAGGGGGTCCCACGAGCCCCTTGTGTCCGGGCAACCCAGGCATGCCGATCCCCTTGTCCCCTTTAGGTCCGGGCAGTCCAGGAAGCCCTGGAAGTCCCTTGTGTCCCGGCTCACCTTTCATTCCAGGTGCCCCGGGCAGGCCCTGTCCTCCAGGCTTCCCGATTCCCGGCAGTCCGGGAGGCCCCGTGGCTCCGGGAGGTCCAACCGGCCCCTCTGGTCCCTCTCCGCCACTGGGGCCCTGGTCTCCTGGTTGTCCGGGGAGACCGGGAGCACCCGGCTTTCCCGCCATTCCTGGAAATCCTGGCTTTCCGATGCCGGCATTTCCTTGCGGTCCTGGGGGACCAGGCTTTCCAGATGCTCCTGGGACTCCATTTCCTGCAGGGCCGGGAGGTCCGGCAGGGCCGGGGGGACCAGCGGGACCCGGGGGTCCAACAGGGCCAGGCTCACCCTGGGGAATACCCACCTCTCCCTGGGGAAGGGTCATACCTACAAGGGATGAGAGACAAGGGCAAGACATCAGTGAGTATCCCCTTAACACACTTAACACACACAGTAACGTAGCCTCTTACTGCAGCTGGGGTCGCCGGCGACCTTATTCACTTGCTGAAAATGCTTAACTAAGTCATAACAACATTGCTATGACATTACAGAGAGCCATAGTGCTGCGCTAAGGGGTTAAAAACCTTTACTAACATAGAACTACACCATTATGACAGTACACAGGACCTTCAGTAATATATTGAGGCTTGACCATTGCTCTTCTGGTAACAGCTAGACTGTGCCTTACTGGGTTAAGGACCAAAAGTGGGACAAGAAAACACCAGGAATATCAGGGTGAGGAAAACATCAGTGATCAGGCTCCAGCCAAAGGAAAGCATAAGGACAACAGAAGCATCAGTGGTGACGATGAGGGGTCTGGACTTCAGGAGATAAGGGGTTATTAAGCGGGCTTGCAGAGCAAGGCCCGATTCTAGTAATCTTTAAGTACGTTTATTATTATGCTTGCTTGATTCTCTTGTGCAGGGCAGTAAAAATAGAAAATGGATCTCCTCCTAGGCCTTTCGAGATAAAGACACAGTTCAAACACTAAAACGACCGGCTCAGCTTGGAGATCATTTGTACTGATATAGCGTGTCCGTGTCTCTTGTCGTTTTTTCCGTTTTTGGCAATTTGGGGAAATTTGGGTCCCCATTGAAAACAATGGTAGAACCTTCAGAGACAGAGTCCCGTCCCACTCTACAGATCAGAGTGTAGGAGGCTTTTTTGATCATAAAACATCAACACTTTCACCTAGAAGTTTAGTTGACGCGTTGTTAGCGAGCTTTATGAGATGTCTCCAAACTGTGAAGGTTTCATGTCCCAACTCCCATTACTTTTTAAATGGCAGGTGTGTAAAAACGGCAGGGCTGGCCCAATGGCTTTTCCCATTGGCTCTTGAAGTGCCTTTTTGAAGAGGTCAGCACATGTTCCACAAGAGGTCCATTTGTGACTGAACCGTTTAACCTATAAACTTCATTCAAAGACTGTTAGAAAGATCACACATATGACTCCAATCTGTGTGCAGGATATGTGCCAATTCTTTTTTGTTGTTTTACAATGATAAGCTAAATTGATATTGATTCTGCCCTCTGCCTTACAGCACCACACTAACTGCCATATAATCACAACAGGTGCTGCCAATAAAGTGTTCCATCTCAACTGTCACTTTCTCTCAACATTCTATTCTAACGAGCAGCTGCACTACAGTTCTAGAAGCCTATTGTTCGGCTCTTCAATGCAATCTGATATTGTCTTGCTGAAATGCTTTTGGCAGGCAGCTGCTTGGCCCAATGGTGAAGGTGCTGGATTAGAGATATGGAGGTTAGGAGTTCGAATTCCACTCGGACCCATTTTGATTTTCAAAATTACATCATATGCAGTGTTCCTTTGCCAACTTAAAATACCATGTATGTCATTTAGTATCAATGGCAAAGGTGCTGGATTACAGTTATGGAGGTTGTGAGTTCGAATCCCACTCGGACCCATGTTGATTTTCAAAATTATATCATATGCAGTGTTCCTTAGCCAACTTAAAATATCATGTATGTCATTTAGTATCAATTGCAAAGGTCCTGGATTACAGATATGGAGGTTGTGAGTTCGAATCCCACTCGGACCCATGTTGATTGTCAAAATTATATCATATGCAGTGTTCCTTAGCCATTTTAAAATACTATGTATGTCATTTAGTATCAATTGCAAAGGTGCTGGATTACAGATATGGAGGTTGGGAGTTCGAATCCCACTCTGACCCATGTTGATATTCAAAATTATATCATATGCAGTGTTCCTTAGCCAACTTCAAATACCATGTATGGCATTTAGTATCAATGGCAAAGGTGCTGGATTACAGATATGGAGGTTGTGAGTTCGAATCCCACTCGGATCCATGTTGATTTTCAAAATTATATCATATGCAGTGTTCCTTAGTCAATTCAAAATACCATGTATGTCATTTAGTATATCCCCAAAACGCGGAGCTACAACACTTTCAAGATGGCTGAATCCAAGATGGCTGAATTGTTTGGCCCATAACTTCTGACTGGGTGGATGGATTTTTTCCAACATTTATTTTAGCTTTGTTTTCTCAATAGTAGTTTGTTTTTAATTTAGGGATAGAGATATCAAAAATAAAACTGCTCATCTCTGCCCCAAAAGGCAAGCCCGCTTCCAGCATTTTCTGTGAGAATGCAATCTAGTTTCCATTATCCTTGTGCTTGTGGCCTCATGTTGATGTAGCAAGACAGACATTTAATTCCATATCTTGCAAAATGTCTAAATACAAAACAGTATAAATAGTATAAACCTTATAATGTGTAAATTAAATTATGAACTATGCATGAATATTGTATATTGAAATGGGATTATGGAGGACTTAATGGGACCTAGAGGGAAGAGGCTGTATTGTCAGTCTGCTCCGTTATACTACTCTTTACTCATGTACTATACTAAATACTGTAGAAACAAGAATGTGGAGAGCGTTGTGAAAGTTCAATGGGCCACAGTGTTTAGCACATAAACCGCCATATTGTTGTAACTGTTAAGTAGGCCTATATACATTATGAATATATTAGAACTGGGATGTTGAAGGCGGGTGGTAAGGTTCAGTGAGTTTAGTAGATTAACTGCAGTAGGGAAGAGGCTCCCTCTAAGGGTTTGGTTACTTGTATGCAGGTACAATGCCAATAATGGCAAGCAATTTAGAGCACCATTCACAAAGTCTGCAGGCGCGTACATACTTAGGGTGCAATATTGACAAAACCTCAAGGGGTGATCTTCCGTACATCCATGTTGAGTTTGTGTTAGAGTCAAAAAAAGAGCTCTCTGCACCCTAGATGATACCTCCAGTATCATGCAAAGTGCTCCAGTCATTCTAAAGTAAGTTGGCTATGTGCACTCGGTCGCATGCGGTTGCATGCATCGTTTTAGGCCTTGACAATTTCCTTTTTTAGTCCATTTAAATATTTTGTTCCCCTTTACACGTATGGTAAAAAAGCCGCACTCCCAGATCAATTTCTTGCAGTTTTAATACTGGGTTAGCATGGCAGACAGACAGACGTTTCGCCCCCCTTTACACGCCATGTGGATGAATACAAAATCACCATTCTGACGGGCTTTTTTGTGGAAAATGTTTTACAATATCTGTTTTAGGGAGCCTGCTCTGTTTATGTAAAAAAAAAGCATGTGCTGTCTGTTAACATATTTGAAGGAATAAAGGGAATATGTTGTGCTGCTATGGTCATGCTGTATTATAATATGTTATGATATTGAGATGGCTTATTTTGTACTGTTATTGTACTGACTACTGTGATGGGAATGAAGATCTGTCATCCTGATATAGTGTTATCATGGCATTGTGGTGTGGTCATGGGAAAATGGTGAAGGATATGACTTCTGTTATGGCAATGACTGAATGGTGATAATAAAAGCCATGGCATTCTGTTACGGTGATGTGAATATGTCATTATTTTATGACAATGGGATCTGGCAACTGGTCATGGTAATAATATGACTTCCGGTAATGTTCATAAAATAATTTTAATGGTGATGTTATATTCTGCTATGGTAGGCTAATGTATGACATTCTGTAAAGGAAGTGATGGCAGTCTGTTCTGGTAATGGATATTATGGTATTGTATGATATCTTTTGGTGATGGTAATGCAACATTCTTTTATGGTAATGGAATCTGTTATGGTATTGGCAATCTGACATTTTGTTAATTGGTAATTGATATGACATTGTGTTATGACAATGGGGATATGGCATTCTGTTGTGGTATTGGATTCTGTTGTAACAATGAACATGGCACTCTGTTATGGTTATGGAATAAGTTATAACTAGAAGCACTCAGAGAGTGCAAACCTCCGCCTAGGCCATGGGGTCACTGACGCCATAACATCTACATGCTGTGGAATCCTATGCTTATAATAGCCCTAACTTACAAATACAGTATTTGACTATGTTTAACCCTAATTGTTATATATTTTAAAAATGACAATGTGCATGACATTCTGTTACGGTATTAGGATTTGAGTGTGTTTTATGGGTGTGACATTCTGTAATGTTACTAGTATGACATCCTGTTATGGGAATGGACATGACATTGTACCGTGGTAATGGTGATATTCCATTCTGTTATGGGAAATTCATTAGGAGATGGAGGAGAAGTTTTGTTGGAGTTGGAGTTAGGAGATGGAGGAGTTGTGCTGTTGGAGTTAGGAGATGGAGGAGTTGTGCTGTTGGAGTTAGGAGATGGAGGAGTTGTGGTGTTGGAGTTAGGAGATGGAGGAGTTGTGGTAGCACATCACCCCCAAGCAGCTTCACCGGCTCCCCAGCAAGTCACGCATTATCTACAAAGTCCTCCTCCTAACCTTCAAGTCCCTGCATGGTCTGGCACCCCACTACCTCATAGACTTCCTTCACCCCTATGATCCCTGCTGTCCTCTTCCAAGGGCCAGCTGATCGTCCCTCGTACCAGTGACAGAGGCCACCAGTGACGGAGCCTTCCATGTTGCTGCTCCTATTCTTTGGAACAATCTGCCCGATCACATCCAGAATGCCTCTTCACTGACCATGTTTAAGACACATCTCCTCCTGGAGGCTTATGGCTGCTAGTTCCACTAGCACATTCACTTACATGGACTCACACACACGCTCACGCACTGACGCGCACACACACTCACACTTTCCTACACGATACCCTGTGAAGCGACCTTGGGTGTTTTGAAAGGCGCTATATAAAACGAAAGTGCTATTATGGTGTTGGAGTTAGGAGATGGAGCGACTGTTCTGGTGTTGGAGTTAGGAGATGGAGGAGTTGTGGTGTTGGAGTTAGGATATGGATGAGTTGTGGTGTTGGAGTTATAGGAGATGGAGGAGTTGTGGTGTTGGAGTTAGGATATGGATGAGTTCTGGTTATGACTTTCTCTTGTGCTCTCAGCATTGTGTCATCCTCTTGTGATCCCTTACTGTTTTCAGGCCAACGGTGCCCGGGCACTAAAGTGCTTACCTGCGAAACCACCCACGTTTATAATACATGGCTCCGAACTTTTCCAAATGTGACTTTATGTTACCCGGATGAACCTACTGACGTCCGCGTTGTTGTCATGGTTTTCGGAGAGAAAAGTATTTGTTGGTTGGCATGGCAAACCAAATTTACAGTTCTTGAACACTCAGATTTGCAACGTGAACACGCCAGTTGGTTCAAGATTAGGTGCAGAAACGCATTGGTATGGTTCTCTGTTGGCCTGAACATGCCTTCTGTGTGTTGTGTGCTGGCATGGTGTATGACATTCTGATAATGAAAAGGAGATCGGTATTTATTGTAGGTGTTGACGTGTTGACGTGAAAGGTCTTTTCATGTCGATAGCTCTTTCTATTGTGAAACCGAAAGTGAAAGCCCACCAGGGAAACTCCCATTGTCATTGTAATACAGCACGACACAGCACACAATGCTCACTGCTCACAATTAAATTGCATTTATGCCTCACTGGTACAAGGGGGCAGTGCGGCGGGATGGTACAATGCTCAGGGTACCTCAGTCAAGGAGGAGGATGGGGGAAAGCACTGGTGGGTTTGGAGTTGAATTAGCAACCTCTTGGTTTATTTGGGCTTAACCAATAACGGCCAGTCATACTATTAATATTGTGTACTGTAAATATAGTCTCAGAGAGAAGTGTTCAGTATTTCTCAATCGCTTCTCAGATGGTTCTCATGGGCAACAACTTGCCCTAGTATCTTCCTTAAAATTTGAGATGGCAGGTTTTACAAGTGTGTTTTCCCACAAATCGCAAAATTGTGTGCGTCTGTGTGTGTGTGTGTGTGTGTGTGTGTGTGTGTGTGTGTGTGTGTGTGTGTGTGTGTGTGTGTGTGTGTGTGTGTGTGTGTGTGTGTGTGTGTGTGTGTGTGTGTGTGTGTGTGTGTGAGCGTACATGTGTGTGTGTGACTGTGTTCTCTTACCCTTCTCCTTGTGTGGCATGTGTGGCAGATCTTTCCTGTAGTGTCCGTAGTGTTGCATGTAGGCCTTCTCCTTGCCCCCCATGTGTCCCAAATGCGCCCCCATCTGGGGATGCTGCTGCTGTGGGTGGTGCTGTGGCAGGTGCTGTTGGGGGTGGGCCTTGTGGTTGTAGTATGCCCCCGCTGAGACAGGGGGCAGCACCGACACCTGCTGCAGAGCCAACGCCACTAGGAGCCACGCAGCCGACATGGCCTACAGCACCAGCGAGAGAGAGTCGGGGGGAGGGAGTCAGAGGGTAAAAAGCAGGGAAAAATGGATGAATCCATCAATGAACCAATGGATGAATAATTTTGTCAATGAATTGGTCAATTCATCAGTCAATTCATCAATGGTAGCCAAGGCAGCCAACATAGCCTACAGAATCAACGAGAGAGTCACCTTGAGAATCAGAGGGTGAAAGGGATGAAGGAAAGAATCAATAAAGTCATGAACCAATGAACTGTTTAATTAGTCAAACACTTAATATGTTTATTAAAGGGGCACAAAGTAGGATTATGTAGTAGCGCGGTGCCCGTGGCATGCCTGTCTCAAAATCTACACCCCCATGAAAAAAAATACTGTTTAACTAAGCTCGCTGTGACTATGTTTTTCATCACAGAATGCCAGCAGTTGATACAAATGTGAATATGTATCTCGTGGTAAGTAAAGGAATTTTGTTGTATGAGAAGTGTTTCCCACGACACTCGTTCGGGTCGCTCTGTCAAAAGTTACATTTGGGGTTCTCTGACAGCGGACAGTGAAAGTGGTTGTGAGAGTCATCGTTCACTTACTATTGACTCAAATAAGCATCGGCTGACTCGGGACAGTGATTAATTAAACATATTGTATATTGTATATTGTATATAATATTATACACATTGCAACTTTAAACAATAGCAGCGAAGACATGGCCTATAGCCCCAACGAGAAAGTCAGGGAGAGGGGGAATGGCAGGAATCACCAAACAACCAATCAAGCAATAAAAGAAGCAATGAGATAATGAATCAACCAATCAGTTAATTCATTGATGGAATAATCAGTTAATTAATCATTGAGAGCCAAGGCAGCTGATATGTCCTACAGCATCCATGAGAGTGTCAGAGTGTGAAAGCGACAAAGTTATGAATGAGTCAATGAATGAATGAATCAATCAATCAATCAATCAATCAATCAATCAATCAATCAATCAATTGGTTTATTAACTGGACAATTGATCAGCTAATTTTTGGGGGCTTTATGGGTCTTTATTGTTGATACAGGACGTATGAAAGGAAGAGAGTGGGAGAGAGAGATGGGGCAGGGCTGGGAAATGACCCAGGCTGATGAATTAATCATTTAATTTATCAAGGGAAGCCAAGGCAGCTGATATCGCGTGAATCAGACAGAATGGGAATGGAATGAATTAATAAATCAATCAATTAATCAACAAGTCTCGGAGTCAATTCTCAATTGGTTAGACCAAACGAGGGAGTCAATTAATCAAAGAGTGGGAGGTGAATCAGTGAATCAATCAAACATTAATCAATTAATCAATGAATCAATCAATACACCAACCAAACAAATGAGCATATAACATAAAACACTGATCAATCAGTCATCCAATCAAGCGACCAACAAATCAACCAACTGAAAGATCAGCCATTAAATCAAGCAAGCAATCTGTTGATTAATAACTTTGTAGCTCCAGTCTAATGAAGAAGTTAGAATCAATTACACAAGACCTGCAATCAATCTAGCAATACATCTTCCTCACAATCAGTGGTGTGTGTGTGTGTGTGTGTGTGTGTGTGTGTGTGTGTGTGTGTGTGTGTGTGTGTGTGTGTGTGTGTGTGTGTGTGTGTGTGTGTGTGTGTGTGTGTGTGTGTGTGTGTGTGTGTGTGTGTATGTGTGTGTGTGTCTGTGTCTGTGTCTGTGTGTGTTTTGTGTGTTTAAGAGGGATGAGCCAGACAGCCAGTGACAGCATAAGATTTGCCATTTGTGTGTGAGAGGCTATTTTTGCAGTATACATATTTAACTTTTGTCTCCATGCTGTGAGTTTGACAATTTGTGCTTGTCACACTATTTTAGCCTGGCAACAAGGTGCTTGTGTGAGTGTTTGTGTGTGTGTGTGTTTCACAGTTTTGACCACAAGGAGGAGCAGTATATCACGCACACACACAGGCACACGCACACGCACACACAGACAGCTTGCATGTGGAGGGCGTATGTTGAAGATGACAGATGAAGCTACACACGCACGCATGCTTGCACACACGTACGCACACAAAACAAACACAAGCACACTCACAGGGAATCTCACACTCATCCTTAACCCGCTAGAGCTTACATTCCCATTCTCACACAGGGGCAGCACATGCATGTGTGCGTGTGAGTGTGTGTGAGAGTTTGAGTACCGACGTGGCAACTCTACTCCCCTTTGCTAATCTGCCATAATAACTGGATAAACCTGTACATATTCCTCTGTCTGCCATTGTCCAGGTGGAACCCATGGTTCGTGGGCTAACTGTCAGTTTCACGAATGCTCATCAGGCGTGGGAACGGGCACCGGCACGGTTCTCTGCCAGCCTGAATGCGCCTTCTGTCTTTGTTCAGATGGAACCCTAATGGGTCTGCCCATCAATCGGGTGGAAATGTTCTGCATTGGTAGAACCTTGTGGAACTTTTCTGAATCCCATAGATCGGGTGGAGCCTTTCTCTCTGTCAGTCCAGGTAGAACTCTGCCACAAGTTCTTATGATCAATATATGCATGGCCACAGAGTTCCCGGTTGTTCTGCTGTCTGCAACTGGTTCACAGCACCACAGGAAGAAGTTGGACTTAAAGTGTGCAGTTAAAGTACACGTGTCTTTGCATTGATATGTCACCTAAAGCAAGAAAACAACATTTCATAGCCATGGGCAGCTGTGACCCTTCCATCCATGGCTGAAGAACACATGAGCAAGGCAGCATAACTTACATTACTCCAGGGACTGTAACCAAGACCCTCTAAAAAACGAAGTCCCTACGTTTGTATAAAAGGATCAGCTAAGTGTAATGTAATGTAATCTACTGGTAACACTTCCTATTTTTCCTCTCTGTCAGCAGCAGGATTCTCATTTAGGTTATGTGTCATGCAGACTACAGGGATGGCCCAATCCAATCGTCTTTTTCTTGTCAGCAAAGCGCAGGGAAGTAAAACCACTTAAAAGGATTTTTTGGGAAACAACATAGTTTCTCTTTAAGTTTTTATGAGTTGGGTGTTCCTGTGTAGTTTCCTGGACAGTGCTGGACTGTCCTGAATGGAAGCACTATGCAAGTGTCTCACACAATGTCACACACACACACACACACACACACACACACACACACACACACACACACACACACACACACACACACACACACACACACACACACACACACACACACACACACACACACACACACATACACACACACACACACACACACACACCCACACACAGTGAGCAATGGTGTTTCCTGTCTCGTTCGGTTGTTGATTTTCACGCAGGCATGCAATGGTCAGCCGGGTCACTGGCTGGGGTCCTCACGCTCTTTGAAGCCTGCTTCCTGGCTGATGCACCAAAAGAAACTCTAATCCCCACTGTTTACTAAACACACTAACCGTCTGCATAAAAGTGATTTATCCATACAGGTAGAACATTAGACTAGAGGTGTCCCCACCCCCCTTTTCACGGCAATCCATTGCAGCCATTTTTGGAGGTATACCTGAGAACTGGAAATGAACGGAGAAGGAGGCTCATCTCTGTCAAAAAATGGCTTAATAATGTGAAAATTCCCATCAACACACTATAAGGACAATAGTTGAAGTGTGTTACTAAATATCTACATACCGTAATTAATATAATTTGATTTTTAAATGTTTTTTATCGACTCATATGATTTAAATAGATATTTAGCCTGACATTTCAAATCTGGTTTGATTAATGTGTTACTTTATATTCACACAGATCATTTCATGTCCATTTTTTGAAAGGGGTGGGTGTGTTCTCCATTGACTTGCATTCACTGAAAATGTTTAAACTAGCTACACAAGATGGGAGGCGCCATGTGCTGCTTCCCAGTGCTGCCGCGAATTGTCGTGTCACCTCTCTAATATTCTACCTCTATGGATTTATCATAGTAGACATTGCCCCAACAGCAAATCATTGCAGGCTGATGAATGAGTGTGTGCGCATACAGAGCCAGACAACTAATCTAGACTACAGGTTGTGATAGGCCCCCTGCAAAAAAAAAAATACAGTGCCATAATTCCGAGCCCTGAATTATGTCTTCCGAATATAGAGAGTGGCATTAACAAGAGAGATTAACAGACCTGCCTCTGCAATTATGTTTGTCGCCCTTTGACCAATCAGAGGCCACTGGCTGGAGGAGGCCCCTTGGCTGCAGCCATATCTAGCCTCTGTGTTAATCCGGCCCTGCGTGCATAAGCACTTTATAAGAGGGCAGCATGTATCTCTCTCTCTCTCTCTCTCTCTCTCTCTCTCTCTCTCTCTCTCTCTCTCTCTCTCTCTCTCTCTCTCTCTCCTCACGTAACTCCCCCCACACACACCAACAGTGGCAGAACTGTGAAAATAGCTGAACTCTACAAGCAGACAGCTTCAGAAGCCACATAGGTGATGGAATGTTTCGGAGATGTAGACATTTCCTCTATACAACGCCAAACCATTATCTGGAGTTTAATCTTCACCTCCCTCTCAACACCTTTGCCCCTTATCATGCTTTCTCATTTACTTCATGCAAACTCGCTTCTGCCACTCTTAGTTTGACTTGCAGTATCAGTGATAGCACCGATCCCACTCACAATGCTATAGTTACTTTACAGATGTTGATCTATAGTTAGTGGATACATTACTTGATGATACACTAAGCAACTTTTTGAGTAACACTTTTGGGCAACCTGCCGGTGAGATTTTATTTTGACAGATAATCACTAAAACACGTTTATCAGGAGAAATGGGACCAGAAGTAGATACATTTCCCAAGTCATTTTATTGGAAAATTAGGAGCCAGTAATGTCATTGCCCAGCAATGTTGCCCAAAAAGTTCCCCTATGTGTCACCACCTTTAGTGTTTGCATACTGCTATAGTTAGTATATAGGCTGCTACTTGATGTCAGTGTTTGGGAGTTGGTTTCCCAGGGGTCTCTGGGTCTGTGGGTAAAAAGACTTGGAATGCCCAATGACCCAAGAGAACAAGACCTTACATTATGTGTGTGTGTGTGTGTGTGTGTGTGTGTGTGTGTGTGTGTGTGCGTGCGTGCGTGCGTGCGTGTGTTGACCTACCCTGGACACTGCCTAGTTTGGTACTATTCCTATTCTCATGCACACACACACACACACACACACACACACACACACACACACACACACACACACACACACACACACACACACACACACACACACACACACACACACACACACACACACACAGTCTGCATATAATTCACATGCACAGACATACAAAGCACATGAATGTAGATACGCATCTAATGTCACATATTTTCTCACGTTCAGTCATAACATGATCAGACAGTGATTTGTTATTGCCAGCTTATGCACACACACACACACACACACACACACGCTACAGTGATTTGTCATAGGCAACACATGCGCTAGTGCACGTACACGTGCGTGCACAGGCACACACACACACACGCACACGGACACACACACACTACAGTGATTTGTCATAGCCAACACACGCACTAGCACACACAGGCACACACACACACACACATACACACACACACAGGACTGCATTCTCCTCCACGGTGAGTCCAGAATAGCCTTTGCTTTTCTAAGATGTCCCGGGACATCTGTGTTTGAGTCAAACATTTCAAACTGACATGTGCTGTTAACAAATGAATGTGTGTGTCTGTGTGTCTGTGTGTGTGTGTGTGTGTGTGTGTGTGTGTGTGTGTGTGTGTGTGTGTGTGTGTGTGTGTGTGTGTGTGTGTGTGTGTGTGTGTGTGTGTGTGTGTGTGTGTGTGTGTGTGTGTGTGTGTGTGGACAAACACCTGGAGTGAAGCGTCAGCTCCACTTATGGCTCTCTCCAACAATAAAACGGCAGCTCCGCAAATACTCACATTCCTCAACTACTGTACACACACACGCACGCACGCACACACACACGCACGCACACACACACACACACACACAAAATCTGAGCCTAAATTATATTTACACTGTACTCTCTCTCTCTCTCTCTCTCTCTCTCTCTCTCTCTCTCTCTCTCTCTCTCTCTCTCTCTCTCTCCCTCTCTCTCTCTCCTGCACTGAGTGACCTTAGCTAATAGACATCAATTTCTTAATATTTTTGCTTTTCAGTTCTGTAAATCCCGGTGTGTTTCTGTGTGTGTGTGTGTGTGTGTGTGTGTGTGTGTGTGTGTGTGTGTGTGTGTGTGTGTGTGTGTGTGTGTGTGTGTGTGTGTGTGTGTGTGTGTGTGTGTGTGTGTGTGTGTGTGTCTGTGTGTGTGTGTGTGTGAGAGAGAGAGAGAGAGAGAGAGAGTTAGCAGGATGAGAAGAGGATGAGAAGGAGACATTTTGCAAGAACCTGAGAGGAGGATGAGAAGGAGACATTTTGCAAGAAACTGAGAGGCAGAGAGAGAGAGAGAGAAAGAGAGAGAGAGAGAGAGACAGAGAGAGACAGAGAGAGAGAGAGAGAGAGAGAGAGAGAGAAAGAGAGAGAGAGAGAGAGACAGAGAGAGACAGAGAGAGAGAGAGAGGTGGGGAGAGTGAGAGGAAGAGACAGGGTGA
This sequence comes from Engraulis encrasicolus, assembly GCF_034702125.1. NCBI lineage: Eukaryota > Metazoa > Chordata > Actinopteri > Clupeiformes > Engraulidae > Engraulis > Engraulis encrasicolus. The sequence goes on along the minus strand of NC_085869.1, from coordinate 27,591,880 downwards.
GAGATGAGAAGAGAGAAAGAGAAAGAAAGCTAGGGATAGACAGGGGGTAGAGAGAGAGAAACAGGGGCGAGGTGGGGAGGTAGGAAGATAGAGAGACAGAAAGAGAATTATGGATAGAGAGAGAGTGGGGGTGAGGGGAGAGAGAGAGGGAGAAAGAGAGTTAAGGATAGAGAGAGAGTGGGGGTGAGGGGAGAGAGAGAGAGGGAGAAAGAGAGTTATGGATAGAGAGAAGGTGGGGGGGCTGAGGGGAGAGGGGCTTAATCTTGCTAAAGTGTTTGTAGAGCCTCCTCATGCTTCAGTGTTAATTTGGATGAGAAACCTACAGTTTGCCTGCTACCCTCCCTCCTGCAGACAGTGTGTGTGTGTGTCTGTCTGTGTGTGTGTGTGTGTGTGTGTGTGTGTGCGTGTGTGCGTGTGTGCGTGCGTGCATGCGTCCGCGTGAGTGTGTGTGTGCATTTGCCTCGAGTTTACCTGCAAAGTCTGCTGCCACTAAAACTGTCTCACTATAAATCATTTGCATCAACTGTACATAGAATACACTAGGGGCAATTATCTCTTATATATTCAGTCTTATTTGGCCCCAGCATTTCCAAGTTTTTCTATGGAAAAGATCCCCATTTTCATGTAATGAGTGTAATTTTCAGTCATAATGATCTTGAGGGTGGTGGCAAGTATTTGTGAAAAAGGTAGCATTTGTGAATGGGCAGCATGAATTCTGGAAATGAACTACTAAAACATTACATAAAGCACCTTTAATCCTTATATCACATTATATTGCATTGCATTATGCTTCAATCCAAGCGTAGAGTTACTTAACAGAGCATTAGTTAATTCTATGCAGCAATGGGCCTTGCTCAGATATACACTTCAGATATGGATAACGGTGTTAGTAGGAGATCACAGTCTCATGAGATCTGAACTGGCAAACTTCAGATGTCAAGACCAACCCATATCAGGCCACAGACATGCATTTGTTTGCAAATGATGATGTGTGCAGCCTCCATGACTTGATAACTGATAACTTGATAACTTAATGACTTGATCTATTGGGGAAATATGACATGATTCGTAATGTAAAACATTTCCACTCGTTATAAACTCTAAGCAGCTATGGATATCATCTCGCCCTTTTCTGGAAGGTAGTGTGCTCCGGGTATTAGGCACTACACTGCATAAATAGGTGTATGTTTTCTCATTCATTAAAAGGTTGTTACACCTTGTCCAAATTGTGTCGCTACAGAATAGGTTGCATTACATTACATAATTTTCTGTTGAACTGACCAAACTGAACTGAACTAAAAGCAGAGTCAACAATTGTGTTTCTATGCAACTTAAAAAAAAAAGTTATTTTGGTGCGCTTAACATATGTTTGTAGTAGTATGTGCAACAAAGTAGAATCACGATGTTAGACCAAATATAATTCACTCTCAGACTCCCTACTGGTTCCATCATTGCTTGCTATTGTCGCTAGGGCAACCGTAATAAAGTTCTATCATCAGTTATTATCGTTGCTAGGCAACCGCACTGGACTTCTATCATCGCTTATTATTGTCGATCGACAACCATAATGGAGCTATATTATCCGCATTATCAGTATGATAACGATACTGGAATTCCACCATTGTTTACAGTAATATTGTCGCTAAGCAACTGTACTTCGTCACTTACTGTAATCACTAGGCACCCATAGTGGAGTTCTATCATTGCTTACTATTTTTTGCAAGGCAAGTTATCATTACTTCTTATCATCGCTAGGAAACTGTACTGGAATTTTATTATCGCTAACTATTGTTCTTTTGTTCCAACACTCTGACACCAGTCTGGGTGTCTGTGTTAGATCATCTTAGAACAAGCCACAAACAAAGCAAAATTTTGCCATGAGAGTCTGGAATGGAACACAACTCATTCAAATTAGTGCTGGCTCAGTGCAAAGACTCAGACAGAGAAATAATGATTTTGACTGTCTGTCATGCTCTCTCTCTCTCTCTCTCTCTCTCTCTCTCTCTCTCTCTCTCTCTCTCTCTCTCTCTCTCTCTCTCACACACACACACACACAGACACAGACACACACAAACGGGCAGCCGGATCTGACTGGGGTTTTCTGTCTGTCTCTGCACGTCTTTACTTGAATCTTCTCTCACCGTGCTGTGAGGTCTGGCAAACTCACACCCTGCCTTATACACACACACAAGCAGTGATCTATGCACACTCACACAGACATGTATGCATGCACAAAGACACACACACAAACGCACACATGCCAAGAAACAGGCCTGCAAGAAAACACACACGGACAAACACACTTATGCACGTGCACATAGACACAGACGTACGTGTGCGCACACACACACACCGATACAGCATAGCCGAAGAGCCATACACTTAAAACCAGCATTTCATAAGTAGTAATCAAATACTGAAAATACACTCATTTGCACAGAGAGAGAGGGAGATAAAGAGAGAGAGAAAGCGATAGATTGAAAGGATGTCACAACCGCCAAACTCACACACTCACACCTTCTCACAATCGCCCAATCGACAGACTGTCACGTGCACCAGGCCACATGAGCAGAATATAGCATATAGTTCAGTTCGCCAACCACTGAATTCATTAAGACACACAAACACGCTGCATGAATTTATGCTTAGAAAGGTGGGACGCTATATCCACATTATCATAACTTCATAATGCATAGCGTTTCATCAGTGGGATAGTCATTGAAAAGACTTATAGTACTACATAGAACTATATAGTACTACACTACTACAGATTGAAGACCCATTAGTATAGGGCCTAGCCTATATTATTGTCATATTATACTACATATTGTATATTGTGTCTTAACTGGTTAACTATATATTCAACACACACACACACACACACACACACACACACACACACACACACACACACACACACACACACACACACACACACACACACACACACACACACACACACCCTTCACGGTCATCCATTGCCTCATTGCTACGTATATGCATCCAATTACACACACTCCCTCACTCTCTTCCATATTCCCTCTCTCTTATCATAAACTATACAGTGCTTGTATGATTCGTAGCTTATTGCAGGTGTCATAACAGACAGACTATCCCGACACGTTCACACCATAAACTGTACGTGCCACTGTGTTCAACAACCGATCATGACACAACACTACACAACATAACATGACACAACGCAATACAACACAACACAGCAGTGATGGAGAATAAATAGGGTAAGTGTGTGTGTGTGTATGTGTGTGTGTGTGTGTGTGTGTGTGTGTGTGTGTGTGTGTGTGTGCGCGTGTGTGTGTGTCTGTGTATATATGTATGCAATATGACTGTCAAACTTACCTTCAGCTGTGTCTTGTTATGCCTTGAATGGGGTAATCTCTGGGTATGCACACCAATGCTGTGCCACCACCAAGAAACACACACGCGGGTGGGGTGCACACGCGGATGCGGAAACACACACTCACACACACACTCTCACAGATGCTTGAGGCAGTAGGTACAGTACTAAGATCAGCTGGAGGCAGACAGACACCTCTCTTATACCCGGGGCACGGGCAGAGGAGGGGCAGAGAGGGAGAGGACAGCGGTAGGGAGGGCAGGTTGGTGTTGGGATGGGGGGGCTGGGGTGGATGGAGGTAGGGAGAGGAGGGGAGCTTAAACAGAGGTTACGATGGGGCTGGGGCTGGGGCTGGGGCTGGACAGAGGTAGGGGTGTGGGATGTTGCCGGGGTTGGAGCAGGGAAGGGCAGGACAGGGGTAGGAAGAGGGGAGGGTCTTGGAGCTTGGACAGGGGTTGGGGTAGGGCAATGGGTTGGACAGTGGTACGGAGAGAGACATGGGTAGGGAGGAGAGCTTGAACAGGGGGTTGGGATGGGTTTGAGTATGGGTCTGGGTCCAGGGTTGGGCAGAGGTTAGGGGTAGGGAGGGAAACAAGGGTTGGAGGTTTGGGATGGGGGCTTGGAGCTTGAACAGGAGCAGGGGAGGGCCGAGGAAGGGGAGGGGAGCTTGGAGTCTTGGGTCTAGAGCAGAGGTAAGGTAGGGGTAAGGGATAAGGGGTGGGGGCAGCTTGGGAGCTTGGGCATTTGGATGGGGATTGCAGGGTGGGAATGAGGGAGCAATACAATGTAAAGAAAAGGGGGAAGTGTGTGTGTGTTTGTGTGTGTGTGCGTGTGTGTGTGCGTTCATGTATACATATCAGTGTGTGTGTGTGTGTGTGTGTGTGTGTGTGTGTGTGCATGCGCGAGTGTGTGTGTGTGTGTGTGTGTGTGTGTGTGTGAGCACACGTTCCAGTGTGTCTATATCAGTGTGTGTGTGTGTGTGTGTGTGTGTGTATTCCTGTGTCTGTATCAGTGTGTGTGTGTGTGTGTGTGTGTGTCTGTGTGTGTGTGTGTGTGTGTGTGTGTGTGTGTGTGTGTGTGTGTGTGTGTGTTGTGTGTGTGTGTGTGTGTGTGTGTGTGTGTGTGTGTGTGTGTGTGTGTGTGTGTGTGTGTGTGTGTGCGTGTGTGAGGCAGAGGGCTCCTCCGTCATGGTTGAGCAGTGGTGAGTTCAGGGGTCAGACCTCATCCTGCTCCTGGCCACATCCGTTCTGCCATGCCTTGCAACCCTGTCTACGTCTGAGTGTGAGTGTGTGTGTGTGTGTGTGTGTGTGTGTGTGTGTGTGTGTGTGTGTGTGTGTGTGTGTGTGTGTGTGTGTGTGTGTGTGTGTGTGTGTGTGTGTGTCTGTGTCTGTGTCTGTGTGTGTGTGTGTGTGTGTGTGTGTGTGTGTGTGTGTGTGCGCGCGTGCATGTGTGCGTGCGTCACCATCCTCGCCCCCTGTCTATGTGTGAGTGTGTGTGTTTTCTTCTTCGTGAAGGTCAGGCCACCAAGAGTTTGGTGAGAGATTCAGAACAGGATTTGGGGCAGACTTCACAGGCAGAACAGAGGAGCTGTGTGTGTGTGTGTGTGTGTGTGTGTGTGTGTGTGTGTGTGTGTGTGTGTGTGTGTGTGTGTGTGTGTGTGTGTGTGTGTGTGTGTGTGTGTGTGTGTGTGTGTGTGTGTGTGTGTGTGTGTGTGTGTGTGTGTGTGTGTGTGCCGACTCTAAAGGGTGTGGAAAGATACACCAGGTGATACTTTGGTGTGAAACACTGATTTTCTGAGTCAGCCTTTTTACACACACACACACACACACACACACACACACACACACACACACACACACACACACACACACACACACACACACACACACACACACACACACACACACACACACATACAAGCAGACATGGTGTCCCGCCTAAGTGTCTGCCAGTGTGGGCATTTAGATTTGGTCGTCTCTTTCAGCCTAACCCTATACAAGACAGGCCAGTCTGTGTGTGCGTTTGTGTGTCAACAGGCCTGTCAGATGCAGACAGACATGCACTGACAAATGGACATTCAAAAATGATTATGTTGATTCAGAAAACATAACGTGCAAAATGGTTACGTTGATTCACAAAATATGCAGGAAGTCTAATAAACACGTAACTTTTCTCAGCCTTTCATGCCGTGTTTAACCTGAATTATTTATTGAATTTGGCACAATGAACATTTGAGAACAGTTCTACTAATTAATCACCTTTATCCACATCATCATAGAGACTGACCGGCTCCGACAAAGTGCAGAGCACTGCTCCGCAAAAGTTTGATTCCATTGTTTTTAATAGAACCCCTATCCACTATCCACTATCCACTATCCATGACTATCCATGCTATGTTCGTGTGAAACTGGGTTTGGGGTCGAAATTTTGTCAGAAGCTTAAGTACTCCTGGACTCTGATGAAGATGGTCTAACCATCGAAACGTTAGTCATGTTGTGCACTTGAATAAAAACACAAAGAAATACATCTGTGCTGCTCCGGTGTTGTCCTTCAAGTGAAGATTTCCTGCCTCTCTCCCGTCGATGCACCAGATGATAAAGCAGAAGCGCGAGGAACTACCCTTTTACTCCGCAGTTTTGTCGGAACCGATGTGCGGAGGCCCTTAGTCGGCTCCTTGCATCCTTGTTCCTTAGAGCAATGTTTCCCAACCTTTTTTGTCTTGTGTACCCCCAAGCCTTTTCATTGTGCCATGAGTACCCCCTAAGTCAAGTTCTATATCGCTTTCTCCATCCCAATGTAACTAAGCTCCATATGTTTGTTAAAATTACAATTTTCCAAGTACCCCCTGCAGTGTGCTCGCGTACCCCTAGTGGTACACGTACCCCTGGTTGGGAAACACTGCCTTAGAGGGTAGGGCTGTATGCACCCTAATTCCTAGAGGGTGGGGCTGTATGCACCCTAATTCCTAGAGGGTGGGGCTGTAAGCACCCTAATCCTTCAAAAAAAGTCGCTATTGGCTCTCTGAAAAGTCAGTAGATGACGTCATGATGTTGCGTATGATGTCACAGGGTCACGCACGACACACTGATTTCTAGAAAACATACATACATGGTAGTATGTTCATCATTCAGAAGGGTGGTGCTACATGTAGCTACTTTTTAGAGATCAGAGCCAATCTGTATCCCTGCTTAACCGTGGGAAACGCTTCTAACAACGGCGCAGAGTTACAATTATGTTGACAAACAGTGATTTCGTCACTGAAAAACAAGTTATTTAAAGTCGCCAGATTCACCAAAAAGTCGCTAGATGAGGTTTTTAGTTGACAGAGATGTCACAAAGTTGCTAAATCTAGTGAAAAAGTTGCTAAATTGGCAACACTGATTCTTAGTAGCGTTTTCCAGGCTCAATCCAAACTAATAGGAGATGGGACTTCTTCTAACCTTTTATGTGAATGCACCGTTCGCTAGAGTGTAGGGCTGTATGCACTATAGTCGTGATTCGTAGCAGGATTCACTAACGTGGTGCCGGTAGGTGCCTGGTAGCCCTCCAGGAGTTTCTGAAGTGTCCATCAAGGATCTTAACAAAGAGTAACAACAAGATTTTAGTGGATGTTAATGCTGTTCTGAATTTAAATATGAGATTATTTCTGATAGAGAGCAATGAAGAATATTTCTTTAGAACCTATAAGCAAATTATCAGTCATAGTGTGATTTGAGAATTTTTAATGATTAAGTAGCCCTCAGATATCCCTCAGTAGACCTCGGGTAGCTCCTGGTAGCCCTCAGACCCAGAATCCCGTTTTACAAGTCAGGGCCGTATCGTATGCACTGTATTCCGGAATCATTGGAGGATATGGCCGTATACACTGTGCTCTGGATTCCTTAGATGCTAGGGCTGTGTGTATGTTTGCATAGGGGGACTATAAACTACTCTGCCTGCTGGCTACCAGCAATAGTGCAAGCAGGCTAACTATTGGTCTTCCTCTGCTATTGCACATATAGTATTCTCTTTACGTGTACACAGACCACACACACACACACACACACACACACACACACACACACACACACACACACACACACACACACACACACACACACACACACAAACTGGCATTCACACACACACAGCAAACTCAATTAACAGCCTGTGTGTTTGCTCCTCACACACTTAAGCTGTGGCATTTGTCTCTATGCCTGGAGGGAGGAATGCCCCGAGCACAGGAAGAAGAAGAAGAAGAAGAAGGGGAGAGAGAGAAAGGGAGAGTAGAAAGTAGAATGTAGCCTTGTACATAAATTCAGAAATGCTTACAGCAGCTACAGTTGGACTCCAGTGTAAGCTACCCATCAAGCTAACAAGCTATTGCAATACGTAACAGCAGTGCCTCTAGGGCCTAGGGTTTGGGTTGGGTTGGGCTATAGTCAAGGACACCGATGAAGAGGACAAAAGGGTCAGTTGTCCCAGTCCCAGGGACTGTGACGATGTAATGCATTTTTAGCATTACATCGTATGTATGGATCGTATGTATTGACATCTCGAAAAAGCCGCCCATATCACATTGAAAGATCACCAGCTTCCACAATTGGTTTTGCCTCTGCTTCCCACACCAGAGTTTGCTATGAGGTCATGGGTTCGAGACTGGGTCTGGACTGAATAGTAGAGGTCTGCATGGAACAATATTTCCAGTCCTGATCCCGCCGAACCTGCCAAATTTTGTCTTGCTCCTGCTCGCAGATCCAGCAAGATGCACGTTATTTTTCTCAAAAGCTGAGCCCTCCTCAGATCACAAGCCACCTTAAAAAGAGACCACATCTTCAAATTATGGCATTTTTATTAAAGTCAAATGAAATCACCAAAAGCTGGACTACAGCTCATTGCCTCTGCCCCCTCCTGCATTGTGCACACCCGCTCCCACCCATGACCGCAATGAACTTTCAAAATATGTCCCCCGCCACAAGGCTTTGTGTCAGGTCCCGTGGAACTGGAATGTTGTAATGTTCCTTGAAAAGGGATACCCACCTCACTACACTGCTATGCCATAACACAGGGCTTTTAGTAATACTTGGTCATTGTCATTGTGGTAACCAAGGCTGGATTAATGCACAGGCTAGATATGGCTGCAGCCTAGGGGCCCCAACCTGCCAGGGGGCTCCTGATTGACCAAAAGCGAAAAAATTGCAGAATTGTGACAAGATGCAATATCAAAAAATATATATATTTTAATTTAGTATAGTTGGTAAATATGCTATCCTCAATCCTAGATCGTAATTATGACATTGTCTATGTAAAAGTACGGCAAACTTTGCCTTCTGCGGGGCCCCACAGCAACCTGTATCCTAGGGGCCCCAGGCCATCTTAATTTGGCCCTGGTGGTAACAGCAAATTTATGAGAGGTGCCTTAACAGGGTATTGGTGTAATTTCATTTCACGTCATCTATCAGCAATAACATATCCATTACATTGTGTTATAATACTACTACTACTACATACTGTAGGAGTGCATGTAGTGCATAGGAGCACATGAGATGTGATTGGATGGTTGCAGATTCAAAAATCCTGTCAGAGTGCTGTCAGAAATGAATGGCATGAACTCACATGCAGGCAGACTGTCAGGTGTGAAAGGCAGACCTAAAGACACCGCTTGACACACCCCGAACAACCCCAGAATTTTTCCTGCTTCTGAGTCATTGCCGCCATGTTTGAATCAACCCCAACATAAGTGTTAGCATTCAGAAGGAGCGAAAAATAAAATCCTCAACATTAATAAAATCAATTTTTTGTAATGACACCAGCAGGAACATGTTTGGTCAGCAGCTACACTCTAGTGCCACTTATTAATTCTTTTGAAATATACAGCGCTGGATTGCTGCTTCTAAATCCAGCCTGCCCATTACTGCCAATACCCTCTACTTGAATAACCGAGGTGGCCAAAGTAAAAGTAGAAGTAAAAAACAAAACCTGCCTTAGTTTCCTTCCAACACAAGTGACTAAACTGAGTAACTGGTCTACAGTTAATATAGACCAATGTGCCTGATTCTTCACTGGTTGGATCAAATTTTGGGGCTTTCTTTTTAGTTTTTTTGACAATAGAAACGCTTTATTTTTTCCGTAAGACAATGTCTAGTCATTCGGTACAATGGAATAACTGGTCTAACCGCAATATATTATCATGTACTAGTGTTGCACATACAGCATAAATGTACTTTTACTTTGGCCACCTCTGGCAGACACACAGAAGACACATGCGTTGTGAACCCCTCCAACACCCATCCCCCAACCACTGCCTCCGGGTGACCCAGGAAGGAATTTTGAGTGTCCATACTACACACACTATTCCCTTCACATGCCACACCACACACACACACACACACACACACACACACACACACACACACACACAGACACGCACACGCACACGCACTTCCTTCAGATGCCACACAAATCATTGAGGGATACACTTTCACTGGCATGCTACGTGTGTGTGTGTGTGTGTGTGTGTGTGTGTGTGTGTGTGTGTGTGTGTGTGTGTGTGTGTGTGTGTGTGTGTGTGTGTGTGTGTGTGTGTGTGTGTGTGTGTGCGTGCGTGTGTGTGTGTTTAGGGCTTTAAAAACACTATGCAGTGCATCAAGCAGCACCTCTACCACCCTGTGCCACAGCCATTAGCCACAGGGCCATCCTCCAAACGACCCGCGATGGAATGGTATGCTGTGTGCACACTCACACTTTTCCCGCCATTTTGAACCTCTGGACATTCTGGACATTCCAAGAGGAGAGCAATAGATGAATGGACTAGGCTAGTATTTCTCAACGGGGGCTCTACAGACCCCCAGGGAGCGTTAGAGAGCCCTAGGGGGGTGTTGAGATGGAGACAGCTGGGAGGGGGGGAGGAGGTGATTTGCCATTGAGCGACATTAGTTTATTTAATTTTTTACCCCTTTGCGTAGAGCCTATGATATAACCTTACTGTCACCAAAATTGTAATGTCTTAATTTGTTCCTTAAGGCTCTCCACAATGTCATAGCAATGTCATTATAATGTAGTTAAGTCTTTTCAGCAATGAGTGAACCTACCAACTGGCTGCCTTATCTGTGCAAAGACGCCACTACAACGGGGGGCTTTGGCAGGCGAATTATGAGATCAAGGTGGCATTGGAAGGCCTATAAGGAAGTCAAGGGGGCGTTTGTTCCAAAAAGGTTGAGAACCACTGGACAAGGCACTCTGACAACAGGCCCTTTTCCCACCATTTTGAACCCCTGAAGATTCTGAGCATTCCAAGAGGAGAGCATTAGATGAATGGACTAGGCCCAGGGTGCCCAATACGTTTCCCATGGAGGGCCAAAGGAAAATATTGTGGGCGGGCCAGAAACAAAAAAGCACCATGTAACACACTTTACTGTATATACGTGTATATCTGATAAAAATGTGTCATGTTTTATTTAAAGGTACACTGTGCAAGAAATGGTCAAAAAAGGTACTGAAACTATGCTGCTCATTAGCGCTGATTAAAACCCGGATGATCCGTTTGGACAACCGGATAAAGACCTCCTCCGGACAGACCGGATGGCTGTCATGCATTGATCCGCCAAAGGCGGGTCAGACGGCATTTCATTAATATGTCAACAAAATGGCAGTTACAGCGCGAGAAATTGTGAAACCGGAATATATCCTCTTTAGTTGAGTACAACAGCCATTCTCTAATATCTCAGTTTGCTGTTCAGTCACGAACACTCACTGAGTAAAACGGAACCAACTCCCGCCTCGTCATTCATCGAGCCTGTTTGATCCGTCCTGCCTGTTGTGGCCAAATGAGTCGCGGATCCCCACTCCCTACGTGTGTGCTTCTGACTCTGTTGAGGTCTAGCCTACATTTCTAAATGTTAACAGTGCTCTGCCAACGCTTTTACATCTCAGTCTGTAAGCTAGTGACTCTACTATCACCCACTGCGTTACAGCGTACAGACTTTAAAGCCACTGCTGTCACTCCCCTCGTCCGAGTCAGCAGCGGCGCCCTCGGCGACTCGGTGAGACGAATCCTGACTGAGTTGTTGGTAGCAGCAAATCCCCTATGGATCGGATCAATCGCTTAAGTTTCGTTTTTGCCACGAGTGTGCGAGTCGCAAGGCAACTCGGCAGCGGAAGCGAGTGGTCATCTGCTGCTCGCCTCCTGTCTATCCTCCCTGCTCAACTAGACTTCTGCACCCAAATATTTGACTTTTAGTCTTCTTAAATACAAACACACACATTATTTATTGCAAAATCAGGAACATGCCGTTTCTCTGCTGCCAAAGGCTCTTCGAGTCGTGGTCGCATGTTTAGTGAGGAGACCCAGGGTCGGATCGCAGCATGAGTTTAGGAACTGTGACGATTCATAAAGTGAGTTTTGTTGATCAAACTGTCTTACTCTTTGATTTATCGATGTGAATTGATAAATGGGACAACAAAGGCGAGGCGCATAGCCACTTAACGGCAGAAACGTTTGAAAAAAGAAATTATTATTATTTATTTTTTATTTATTTTAAATAAGTGATCCGAATGATCCGAGTGATCCGTCTAATCCAGAAACCCTCCTTGGAATGATCCAATCCATCCGGACGCCTCAAAGATTCGAGTTAAGCACCTCTACTGCTCATTGAAACTGGGCTGCCTATTGCCAAATTTGATTTTTTTCATGAAAGTTTATTAAGCAAGAAACTAATATTTTATAGTATGGCCCAAGTACAGTCATTTTTGCAGCTAAAAATGGCTATTTCTTGAAATTCAATATGGCGGAGAAGATCCCCCTTTTCATGTATGAAAAGTGAAATTTCCAGTCAGAATGAATACTTAGAATTTGATGGTGGTGGTAAGTAGTCATGAAAAAGGTAACATTAGTGAATGGGTAGCATGAATTCTGGAAATAAACAACTAAACATTTTACACAGTGTACCTTTAAGATGACATAACATGTTAAAATGTGCTGTTTTTACTTAAATTATGTACAAATGTGGCCAGATGATGAACTGCGGTCAATTCTATGAGGACTTGAGATAGAAATATCCCAACGGTCAGCTCAAACAGGACAATTGTAAATAAGGTGTAGCTGGAGGTACAAAAAACCCCACATATCTCAAATTGAGCCCCTGTGGACTAGGCACTCGTGTGTGTGTGTGTGTGTGTGTGTGTGTGTGTGTGTGTGTGTGTGTGTGTGTGTGTGTGTGTGTGTGTGTGTGTGTGTGTGTGTGTGTGTGTGTGTGTGTGTGAGTGTATGTGTGTGAGAGAGAGAGAGAGTGTGTGTGTGTGTGTGTGTGTGTGTGTGTGTGTGCTTGAAACAGCTGGGTGGGTTATCAAGCTTCTTTGTCTTTCCTTCCTCACTTCACTTTCCTACCCACAATGCATTGCCTTAGCAAACACCACTGACCACTCTAACGATGGGAGAATGACATCAGAAAGTACACACGCACGCACGCACGCACGCACGCTCTCTCTCTCTCTCTCTCTCTCTCTCTCTCTCTCTCTCTCTCTCTCTCTCTCTCTCTCTCTCTCTCTCTCTCTCTCTCCCACACACACACACACACACACACACACTCTCTCTCTCTCTCTCTCTCTCTCTCTCTCTCTCTCTCTCTCTCTCTCTCTCTCACACACACACACACACACACACACACACACACACACACACACACACACACACACACACACACACACACATCTCAATAGCCAACAACAACACAGACACATACACACACACACACACACACACACACACACACACACACACACACACACACACACACACACACACACACCCACATACACACACACGCACACGCATTCCTGCCTGCGCAAACGAAACAGCACTGCACATTTTTCAAGCGAGGCAGCACACTGTGAGACTCTGTACAGAGTAGAGTGCATGCACACACACACCACACACATACACACACACACACACACACACCACACACACACATACCCACACACCCCATACCCCCCCACACACACACACACACTGTACAGAGTAGCATTCCCTTGACATATTCGCACATCCACACCACGTCTCAACACCATATGTATCAAGTAAAAATACATCAGTATCATAGTCTGAAAAATATTCATACCACAGTCTCAAATATGTTGACACTCCTTAACACAGTCTTAATACCATATATCAGTATAAATATGTCAAAATGATTGTCTCAAAAACATTCATGATAGAGTCTAAAATATGTTCATACTTCAGTCATATCTTAAAGGGGTATGCCACTATTTTGGGGCTTAATACAGTTAAAATCGTTGGCTGGGGTTTATAAAGGTGGTAAAGTGTCTTATTTTTCATGTTAAGCGTTGTCTTGCTTTAAGACAAGTTAAAAGAGGGAGCATGTCGCTAAGCTAGTGAAAGTCAATGCATCCATGTAGCATGCTACAATGCTACACGGATGCATTGACTTTTCACTAGCTTAGCTAACAACAATTTTACTCCATCTCTCTGTGCATGCTTAAAGGCCAACTTCCGATAAAACTCAGTTTTACTCACTCCTTTCGAAGATCGGACGGTCTCCCCAAGTTAAACTCACTTGCAAGGCTCTCATAGCGGTGCGTCAACTCTCCTGGCTGTGTTTCCCGGTGTTTCCCAATTTCCATAAATAATGCAGAGAAACGAGCGAATCACGAAAGCCTTTCTGTGTTTCGTCACGTCGAAAGAAGGCGTTGCCCACAAAGGTTTATATCGACCCATTTATCTAAAAACATGTCGAGTAATTTTTTTCTGTTTGTTTTCAAAACAGGCAACGTCTGGTGGCCCGAAACATAGCTTAGCTTAGCTATCAGCTGGTTGCTACTCTCAGGTACACACACAGCACAAAGCCTCATACATAAAGCCTGCTCACTCCGGTTGCTCCGTGCCTGCAGCTCGCCTAGGGGTCACTGTCGAAAGAGCACAGCCCTGAATGGAGCCTGCACGCCTCCGTTGGCGCCCCTATAGTGCAGTACCACCCGGGGAAGTGGCGACTCTGTTTCCCATTACATTCTCTCCAAAATTGGAGGACTGAGCCAATCAGAGACGCGTTTCTTTGAGAGCAGGAGGAGTGAGCCAATCAGAGACGCATTTCCACGAGAAACACGGAACACTCTCTCGTTTCTCCACAAGCCACCTTGCCAGCTTGCAAAAACGTCTTGAAACAAAGCAACCAGAACGTTTTTTAAAACAGGACCAACGCGTAACACATTTAATAACAATGGGGAACACGGCAATATTAATTAAATGATGTTGAGAGGCCATCTTTAACCATTGTGTGTCAAAACACCTTGTCATCTGTCTCACTTGACGTTTGGAGAAAAGCCATTACACAGATTGTACCTCCAAGCAAGCATGTACAATGATAAATGCTTGCTGGGAACAATGAGTAATATGCCTAGACTCAGAGAATGGCTGGAAGACTAGGAGGAAGGTAAAGCTCTATTACGTCGTATTGGACCGAAGGGGAAAGGGGAAATGAACACATTTCCAGCAATAGAAGAATGACACTTTAAAGGTGCACTGTGTAGGATGGTGGCCAGAGTAAGTATTGCAACTATGCTGCTCATTGAAACTGTGCTGCCTAAATTTGAATATTAATCATAAACTAACATTTACTAGTATGATTTAAGTATAATAAACCAAAAATGTCTATTTCTGGAGATTCAAAATGGTAGCTATGGAGAAGATCCATCTTTTCATGTATGAAAAGTGCCATTTTCCTAGTCATAATGAATAGACCTGCTTAGAATTTGATGGTGGTGGTAAGTATTCGTGAAAAAGGCAAAATTTGTGAGTGGGCTGCATGAATTCTAGAAATAAACTACTAAAATATTACATAGTGCACGTTTACAGTGATACTATACCATTTATGGATGTAAGCTCATTTTAAACCTCAGGTTAATAATGCTAATAAATATTACCCAGGGTCCGCCCTCGCAGTGACGCAACACCTTCGGCTCAGCTACACACGCTCAGGAAAACTGTTTGTTCAGGTACATTTGGGTGCCCTCGACAGCGGGAAACTCCATCCACTTTGTCAGGAAGCAATCAACTTTGAGCATTTCTAACCGTCCTGGGTAGAGGCGTGTTCAAGGCAGTGACATGGTTTAAGCAGAGACATTCTATTTGAAATGTTTGGTTTAAACTTTGGTTCAGCCTCTTCTGCCCTCGACAAGTAGCAAACCAAGGGAGGTGGGTGAACCATGCCGTTTAGGAATGTTCGTTGTTATGCTCTTGGTCAGACCAAGTCGCGAAGAGATTTGAAAGTCATGATAATCAGGCTAATTATATATGCTAGCTTGGAGGTAAAAATGCTAGAACAGAAAAGCAAAAAGAACAGCTGGAAGAACAGGAGAAAGGTAAAATTCAATTCACTCAAGTGCAAAATGAGCTTATTTCCAGAAATGGTAGAGTATCTCTTTAACATTTCCTAAACTGTTTCAACACCATCCATACTGTCTACGCACCACCAATACATTCACAACATTATACTTAGCTGACGGTTTTACCCAAAGCGACTACCAGTTATTTTAAGTACAGGGTATTGGTAACAGTCCCTGGAGCACTGTTAGGTTAGGTGCCTTGCTCAAGCCATGCACCTCAGCCATGGAATGAGATAGGGAGTGGGATTCGAACTAGCAACCTTCTGATCTAAAGCCCGACCTACTAGGCCATGGCTGCCCCACTGCTGCCTCAACACCATCCATACTTCACTCACCAATGAGTGTGTGCAAATGCATGTGCACACATGTGTGCGTGCGTGTGTGTGTGTGTGTGTGTGTGTGTGTGTGTGTGTGTGAGTGCGTGTGTGAGTGTGTGTGTGTGTGTGTGTGTGTGTGTGTGTGTGTGTGTGTGTGTGTGTGTGTGTGTGTGTGCGTGTGCATGTGTGAGTGTGTGTGTGTGCGTGCGTGCGTGTGTGCAAGTGTGGCCAGGGACCAGTGTGTGTGTGTGTGTGTGTGTGTGTGTGTGTGTGTGTGTGCATGTGTCGGTATGTGTGTGTGTGTGCACGCGCACTCGTGTGTGGGTGCGTGTGTGTGTGTGTGTGTGTGTGTTTGGAGGACACAAGAGACACTGGTGCCACAGGAGCATGGAAAGAGACATCAGGCCCCATTTGGAAAGCACAGTGCACCTCTCTCTTACTCAAACACACACACACATGCATGGACCCCCATGCACGCACGCATGCATGCACGCACACACACACACACACACACACACACACACACACACACACACACACACACACACACACACACACACACACACACACACACACACACATCCAATCATATCCTGAAATGAATGCATTTAAGGACAGTTGTGTTCATGTAGCTGAGATCATGATTTTTATCTGTGTGTGTGTGTGTGTGTGTGTGTGTGTGTGTGTGTGTGTGTGTGTGTGTGTGTGTGTGTGTGTGTGTGTGTGTGTGTGTGTGTGTGTGTGTGTTTGTGTGTGTGTGTTATGTCTAGTGATTCACAGTTTTGGTGGTGATGTGCCACTTCTGGCATTTTAGCGTGATGTGCGAGGGCAGTTCATAAAGACACACACACACACACACACACACACACACACACACACACACACACACACACACACACACACACACACACACACACACACACACACACACACACATTCTTACATGTGTGAAGGTAGTTCATAAAGACAGGGGGTATCAGATACAAGCACATACAGCACACGCAAGCACGCACGCACGCACACACACACACACACACACACACACACACACACACACACACACACACACACACACACACACACACACACACACACACAAATGTACAGTCTTGAACAAATACGCATGCACAGATGCATGAGCAAATATACTTTCACGCACAGACACACACAGACACGGACGCACACACTTGCACATGTCTCATGCACGTTTTCCAGAACATGCTAACCCCAACTTGACCTGCCAGATTTGTCTATCTTCAGTGTCGACATTACAGTATTCACTGGTTAAACAGAAAATTACACTCAGTTTTTGAATAATGGATTTTTGGAATACTACATTCTATTCTGAAATCATGGCTATTCCGAATACTGAACTCTTTTCTTTTATCTTGGCTATTCAGAACATTACACTCTGATCTAGAATCTTGACTATTCGGAATACTGAACTTTGTTCTACAATATTCCATCACAGGCTACCCAGCATACTTAGCCCTGTGTAGAACATCACAGTGTGGAATACTTAACTCTGTGTGGAATATTACAGTATTTCTCTCAGGTCCATCACAGTAAAGAAACACAAGACATGAAATTCTGAATGCAATTTCTTTATTAATGTATTGGATTTTGCCGTATGGCTGTGCTGAGAGGAGTCCCCTAATTTTCCATGAGCACCAGGGAAATCAGAGATTTGGGGGATAGCCGCAGCGTGGGGAATGCTCACCCAATTAAATTTTTAGATTAGGAAATCAAACACAGTGTTATTACACACAGAATTATTCCACCATGAACAGAGCAGGCAGCATAACAAGGAGGACCCGCACAAGGAGTAGCCTAATGCCATGTCATATACAAAGTGAAGCTGGGGAGGTGGTAGGTTGCGAAGAAGCGAGTAGCCAAGAGTTGGGAACAAAACAGAGTACTTTTAAAATATGCCAAACTTGAAACTGACCAATGAGGAGGCGAGGCAAGTTGATTAGCTGATCTAGAACACCTGAGACAAATTATAAGCAGCAAGCTCTTGACTACTGGCCAGAAGTGACGCTAGAGAGATTACAGTATTAAAAGAACAGTCCACATTTTTTTGATTTTCACATATTTGCAGTATTTCCCAGCATTATTCATGAATGTGCATATAATTTTCGTCTATGTGTTTCCATTGCCTAGTTTAACAGTATAGCCAAATTAAGTGTAGCAATGCAAGTCTATGGGGGCAAACAACACATCATCAAATGTACTTATAAAGTACTTTAAAATTAAGGTAACACTTTATATTAGGGATACATCTATTAGCACTAATACATACAATGTTAATGCCTGCATAAGTAACTTGTAAGGCATGTACTAAGCAAACGCTAAGGCCTACTAGGTTCTTACTAAGGTTAAATTGGTAATAAATCCCTTATTGTGCATGAACAAGACATTTGCGAATACATGCCTAACAAATGTTTGATTTTGCTTTGTACATGCCTTATAAGTTACTTATACAGGCACATTGTATGTATTAGTGCTAATAGATGTCGTCGGCTTGCTACCAAAACCGCCTAAGTCCGATTTTGGTGTTTTCGGAAAACAGGGGAAAACTAAATGTCCTAGGGGGCGCCAAACACCAGTGGCGGTTCTAGGAAATCTGAGACCCTGGACAAAGAGCAATTGTGAGTACCCCCTAATAATTTTGGTCAAAAGAACTTTAATCCCCTACCACTTCTGCATCATCCTGTCATCCTGTCTGTGTCATTGGTCCATTGCAAGCAGTACCTGTCAAAGATGTTAATTTATTTTCTTTATTTATTTTGAGTGAAGCTGCTAGTCAAACATGAAACGCCTTCTAAGGAAAACAAAACACTTTAAAATAAATTATTTGATGCAGCACAACAAGAACTATGTACTGCACATTATTTTGAGAGTTATACTATTCTTTTCATTTTTATTCCAAACTTTAATCCTGGAAATGGTGAATGATGTTTGTGTAGACCTTATATTAGTCTAGCATGGTTAATTTCATGGCTACCAACAGATTTCCACAGTTTTCTTTTACTTGCTACAACAGTACTTACAGTCAGGTTTGTTTTTAATGATCACGTTATTCACTTTCTCATCCAAAGTATAGCACTTTTTGCGATTGTGCCAGAGCAATTGCCATGATGGTAATGCATTCATTGCTCATGCCAGGACAGATCCTGCTTGCAGTCACACAGGGAAAGCATTGCAGCGGCGTCCAATCTCCATGTTGAGGGTTCATCAGTCATATTGGAGGATGAAGCGGTGGGGCACTTCTTTGGTCCTTGTACCTCCTCACGAACTGTCTCCTCCTTGTTTATCATCTTTGGTTAATATAACTTCTACTCTTCTCCATGCTCATAGAACTGCCCCACCCCCCCAACCTTGCCCATGACAGAGGTAACCTGGTCATAGAACTGTGCCCCGCCCACTTCAACACCATGACCGTGGCATTCAGAACATGGTATAGAAACACTACTGAATTCTTTACACATTAAACATTGATAACCCACTGTGTGTACAATAATATAATGCACAAGTGACATCAACCCAATACTGCTGTAAGTTTACATTATAAGACATTAGATAAATGTATGAAATAACATATTGTCATATGAGGGTGTAGTCTATGGTAGTCTTCTACAAACCAGTGACAATATTAATAAAAGCAGCTGATTAATAATATATCGTTTCCTACAGCTTAATTTTAAGGCTACGACCATTGTGTGGTAGTACGATTACCTCAGACAGTGATGTCTAAGGATGAAGTTTTGAAACATGGCCATTGTCTTTGAAGAGGGAAAAAAACTCTTAATAGATGTAAATAAACTGCTTCTTGCATCAAAAATGGCTAAGTCAAGTTACCCAAGTCATTCACATTGGCAGAACAATTGTGCACAGGGCCCCAGGATGAATAGATAGGGCCCCCATACCACCTGCCAAGATCATAATAGGGCCCCTACGCCTGCCACCTGCAGGAGGGCCCGAGGCCTACAGGCAAATGCCCTCCTTGTCCTCCCTATAGCTACGTCCCTGGTCATTCATTTTCTCATAGGCAGCGTGTGACTTTATACAATGACCCTGGCGGAAAGGCAGGGTGATGCAGCTGTATTAGGGGAGTAAGTTTATGCAAAAATCTCATTTCGACCAAATTCGGACTTAGGCGGTTTTGGTAGCAAGCCGACGATGTAGAAGAGTGCAAAACAGCCATTTAATCCTTTCCTGTGATCATTTGTGGCTAATCTAAGTACTGAAAAAGCTGAGAAGAAAATGATATGCACATTCATGTATAATGCTTGGAAATACTGCAAATATGTGAAAATCAAAAAAAGGGTGGACTGTTCCTTTAAAGGGTAATAGTAAAGCCTACTCTATAGTATTCTGTCATGGCTAGTAAGAATAATAAACTTTATGTAGAATATTCAATTATGGGGTTGTCAGAAAAGTAAACCCTTTTCTGTAGCTATTCCATTAAACTTGGATGGAATATTTAACTCATTGTAAAATATTCTATCACGGGGAAAGCGGAATAATAAACCCAATCCCAGAGGATTCTATAGCCTTGCCATACTTGCTGTGATCCCACACAACATTCATTATATCTCTGATATTTTCAATTTCAAATTTGGAACCAAATACATTTCCAAGGGTTGCCATGACATCCCAGGTGTTGCTGACAGATGAGTGAAAGGTGTTCTGAGTATAAAGCAAATAATCAGCACACTTCACTTCTATGCAAAATAGCTTTACTGAAGCTGTAAGCTTTCAGTCTGTGGGACCTATGTCGGGCAGATTTTTTTCATTCTTACTTAGAAGTCTCTGCCAAATCCTGCACCTTTTCCACAGACGAGGCAACCCCTCACTACTTCGGATGAGTGAAAGGTAAGAGTGACCTGATTGATGTACGCTTCAACCATTCCAAGAATGCGAGTTACACCCAGCATGGTCGAAGGTTGCACCCCTCCTTGACACGGGTTAGGACTTTGCTTTGAGAAGTGGGATTCACAAGTCGTTGAGCTGAATTGGAGTTGCTCACAGTTCGAGTTGGATTCACAATGGAGATGCAACTGTTTTCGCAATAGGCAGGCTAGTGTTTAGTGATTGGCCAGGGCTGCTGAAAC
>NC_085869.1:27478210-27555710 GCF_034702125.1 Engraulis encrasicolus | reverse complement strand
GTATTTGGACCATACAGTCTATGATTTGCAAAGGAATTGGATAGGCGATTTGATGAACCTAATTCGCAGAGTGCTCTCGAGAGGCAACTGGTGGGTAAGTCATGTTTAGCTTACTACTTGTAATGGCACCGCCGAGTGCCTCGATGTTCAATGCGGTTATGGCAAATTATGTTGTGGTAAAGTTACTGAAGTGCTTTTGTTGTGCGCAGCGTATCCCACTGTCGGTTGTAGAGAAGAGAGGTGAGAGCTGGTGTTTTATGTGCTGTAATCAAGGACGTCTTATTTATCTGTTGTTGTGGTCAATGCGGGATAAAGTCATTCGTGGCAGATGGACAGACGCTAGCTGACGTTAGCTGGCCCGCTCAATGTTTCGATGGTTTCCTCAGTATTGCGCAATATTTCCTGGCTGTCATCACGAATAACAGTAGGTCGCGTGTGACAACAAGCAGGGATAGAGAAAGACAGCGTATTTGTTGTTGTTTAAGTTATTATTCTCTTCTGTCGTGCAGAGGGCTGGGCTGATGGGATGGACTACGTGGAAACTCTTACTATTTTGTGACGCTTGTCTGTTAGGCAACAAAAGGTCTCCGGTTTTGTGGTGATGGACTTGCACTGGAATGGTTGGTAGCCGATATCTGAGAGCATATCCGAGGTTTCAGACTATGCAACCTGTCCCTTCTCTAGAACTAGTGACCCCTTGCATCGTGCACATCTCAAAACAGTTTGGGATTTTTTTGTGGAGCAAACTGTGTCCCTTTTACTTACACGTTTCACTTGCTGCAAACCTCATCATGGCCTATTAAATAGAGCTAGGCAAGAACTGAAATCCATGCCTATCGACACCTCTTATTATGCTGACGTTTACCTGCGCTATTCCAGAGATTTTTTTAGGAACTCTCTCTGGCTATTTTTTTAAACTCTCTCTGGCTATTCTGTATTGTGCCTCCCTAATCAACATCCACCCACCGCTACTGGGCTGGCATAGGCTACTTTTGATAAGAATTAGGCATCCGGTTAAATCTGCCAGGATGGATAGCCCATCTGAGTGTTTTTGGGTGTGTTATTATTTTTGAGAATAGCTGTGTAAATCAAGGGGAAATAATGAGTACGTCTATTCTAAGATAAAGTCCACGAAAATAGACTTAATATGGCCGTTAAACACTGCAGGAACGTTAAGAACGAACGTTATTTTTCGTTCCGAACCGGTTCAGGAACGATATTTTTGTGGGGGAACGATTGCAGGAACGAAAACGTTAAACTGAAACTTGCCTGAACCGTTCGGAACGGAACGTTTGAAAAATAATTTCGTTTTCAAGCCCTGCTGGGAACTCCCATACTGCCTTTAGTTCTACACAATCGTTTCGATCTGAAAGACAGTCTGGCGAGGATGACTCATAACGTCCAAGATCACGGGCCCTGTGTCATAATGGCCAAGCATTCCGACCTGAACAGTTTCTCTGCCCAATCAGAGAGCAGGGCAGTGTGTCATAATAGCCAAGTATTCTGCCCCCCACGGAATTTACAATAGGCAACTCCCCAGACCTAATCTCACTTGTGATTGGGTCTGGTGTTAACCAGGCAAATGTAAAGTAAGTGAAGATCTAAATGAGACAATACACTGAAATAGCACCAAAGCACAGATGTTTTGTTTATACAAGTATATACTGTAATGACTTTTCAGGGCTCCGTTCTTATATTTCGCCTAGGGCCCCAAAATGGCTAGACCCACCCCCATGTGTGTGTGCGTGTGTGTGCGTGTGTGTGTGTGTGTGTGTGTGTGTGTGTGTGTGTGTGTGTGTGTGTGTGTGTGTGTGTGTGTGTGTGTGTGTGTGTGTGTGTGTTTGTGTTTGTGCGTGTGTACACTATAAGTGGTGATTTACTGAGCTGTTGCAGTAGGTTGACTCTGCAATAACAAACATCATTTCACACACACGCACACGCACGAACACATGCACATGCGCACGCACACACAAACACACTCACAGACACAATTACAATAAGTAAGAGCAGATAATAGCCTAAACAAAACATGAACGTAGGTACTATTGTTTAGGGGGAAAATGTACAAAAAAAAACATATAGACTTTACAAATTGCACATGTGGGTGGAAAAATGGGCCACTGCACTCTGCCCAACCGTGATAGGATTATCGTTCAGCGGCACACACGAGAGCATTATGCTCAATTACACTATGTGCTGGTTTCCCTCTTTAACATCCTTCTGAACATCTTATAGCTATATCTTGCTCCTTCTCTCTTTCTCTCTCTCCCTCCCTCTGTGTGTGTGTGTGTGTGTGTGTGTGTGTGTGTGTGTGTGTGTGTGTGTGTGTGTGTGTGTGTGTGTGTGTGTGTGTGTGTGTGTGTGTGTGTGTGTGTGTGTGTATGTGTGCGCGCGCGAATAACATTTGGAAAATAGTACTGTTGCAGTGATACTCACCTGTGAGATCTCTCTCTCTCTCTCTCTGTGTGTGTGTGGGGAATGGGGGTGTTATGACACACAAAATAAGATTCTCATCACACTGAGAAAAAGCAGCAAACTGAGAGCCTACCTGGGGAACTCCCAATGAGTCTTTGTAGCTGTGTGTGAAGCCGTGAACCTCGAAAAACGTAGCGTCCCAAACAACCCTAGCACTGGGTCAACAGTGGATTTAACATTGGGTTATCTTACCCCTAACAATTGGGTTGGGGCCATTGGATGATGTCATCAAGGGTGTGTGCATGCGTGCACTACAGGTATGACGAGAGACATTAGGAGCCCAAGCAGGCCTTTTGTACTCAATAATGCCACACTCTGGTCATGATGAGAAGCACATAGCAGAAAATAATTAGAACACACACACACACACACACAGACACACACACACACACACACACACACACACACACACACACACACACACACACACACACACACACACACACACACACACACACACACACACACACACACACTCCCTTTCCCAGCCTCCTCTCCTCACATCCTTTGGCAGCACCATGTTGCCCCTCCCTCTGCCCTCTGAACGGTGTTGCCGTGGGAGCAGGGCCATGTCACGGTTCTGGAATTTTGTCGCCGGTCTGCAGAATTCCAGAATGTCTGCCTGGAGTGCTGGAAATGTGTCACATTCCAGACATGCCACCAGGAACTGGTCACATCACTCCATCAAATAAAATAAAATAAAAATAACAGGCCATCAGACACACATGTACACATGTATACACACACACACACACACACACACACACACACACACACACACACACACACACACACACACACACACACACACACACACACACACACACACACACACACACACACACACGTAAGAAAGATGACAATGTTTCCACCTTAAAAGTACTTGGTTGTTCAATTCTGTAGGCCTGCAAAAGTTGCCCAAGTAGTTGGGAAATAGTTTTATGTTATTAAACGTGGCTAAATATGTCACAACATGTCATGCTGTGTTATACCAAGAAACTGGTTCAGTTGTAGACCAGGTTAACCTTGAGGTAGGCTATATGAAAATCGGAAGAGCCTGTCCTCATCCCCAAAATGGATTCGGCGCACACGCGCACACACACACACACACACACACACACACACACACACACACACACACACACACACACACACACACACACACACACACACACACACACACACACACACACACACACACACACACACACAGAGAGAGTGCAGTGAAGTAGTGCAGACAAGCAGGGTGAACCTGGAGTGTAATTACAAAAAATGACCACAAGATGTCAGAAAAGCTCTTATAGTTTGGGAGACCACAAGCCAAGGCACGCATGAAAATCACAAAATAACGTAAATTAGTATTTTATCTAGTAACCGTGCTTGTATCCATATCATCTAAGTAATCACTCACAAGAAGATAATAGCTTACATATTTCATATTAGTTTTATTCATTTCTCAATATTCATTATTTATTCATTAATTCCTGTAAAAATAGACAAGGGTGCTTGCAGTGTAGGGTTCTGGTAGTTACATTGACGATGACCCATCAAATTATTCAATACATCTAAATCAAACCTTTAGGATACAATTCACAGTCATATTCTCACAAACAAGATACAAAAGTATTGAAAGTGTTCATCAATCAAAAAAAAAAAGAATAGGCCACATGAAAGTAGCCAAGAAGGCATGAAAGTGAGCCCCATTACTAGTGTTTACATGCAGAAACCATGTTTCATTTTTGTACATTCACTTGTATTAGAGATAGATTGGACAGAGACAGAGGTCATTAAGATTATTTCATCATATGATGCAGTTGACCATTTCAAGTCCAACATTAACTGTGCTGATCTACTCTCACTGAGGCCTTCACTGGGAGGATCCTAAGAGGTGAGACCGTACAGCCCATATTGAAGTATGGAAACACTCTTTCAGTGAATGTGTGTTTGAGGGTATGTATGTGTGTATTACTATCAGGGTCAGAGAAAGACAACTCTCCTCTGTCCCAGTCCAGCTGCACTCTGATCCTCTGGAGTTTCTGCTTCAGTGTGAGGAGAGTGTCAGGCTGTGGTGAGGCACATGCACTATATTTACTATCTTTATACCACACAAACCACAGTCCACTCTTGGAGTAGAAGTCTCCCTGCTTCTGGAGAGACTCTGTCATCACACCCACATTCCACCATGGGTTCTCCCCAACCTCCACATCCCAGCAGTGTGTCCCTGAGTTAAAGCCCTCAGAGCCCAGCACACTGGCATACTTATCAAATCTCTCTGGGTTATCAGGAAGCTGCTGTATCTCATCGCCACCTCTCACACTGGTCAGATCCTCAGACAGGATGAGTCGTGGGTGTGCAGTGTTGGGATCCAGAGTGACAGGAGCTGCAGAGAGGAACAACACACACATGAGCTGAACACTGACTGGTGTGTGTTAGGGAAGTGAATGATGGTCACTTGAGCTGAACACTGAGTGGTGTGTGTGTGTGTGTGTGTGTGTGTGTGTGTGTGTGTGTGTGTGTGTGTGTGTGTGTGTGTGTGTGTGTGTGTGTGTGTGTGTGTGTGTGTGTGTGTGTGTGTGTGTGTGTGTGTGTCTGTGTGTCTGTGTGTCTGTCTGTGTCTGTGTCTGTGTCTGTGTCTCTGTGTGTGTCTGTGTCTGTGTCTGTGTCTCTGTGTGTGTAAATGATGTGAATGATGATCACATGAGCTGAACACTGAGTGGTGTGTGTTAGGGATGAACGCTGAGTGGTGTGTGTGTTAGGGATGTGAGTGATGGTCATTATTAGTGGTGCAGTGTTGGGATCCGGGATGACAGGAGCTGCATTGACAAGGACTTGTATCCATGGCAACAGTGCAGTTACAGTTTGCACTTCAGTTATTACTGAATATGACATGACAGGAAGTAGCTGTGTGTGTGTGTGTGTGTGTGTGTGTGTGTGTGTGTGTGTGTGTGTGTGTGTGTGTGTGTGTGTGTGTGTGTGTGTGTGTGTGTGTGTGTGTGTGTGTGTGTGTGTGTGTGTGTGTGTGGGTGTGGGTGGGTGGGTGTGGGTGGGTGGGTGTGTGTGTGTGTGTGTGTGTGTGTGTGTGTGTGTGTGTGTACTCACTGTATTGAACAATCTCCTGCATCTTCTCCCAGACTCTGAACTTCAGGTTGCCCAGGTGCTTTGCCACATTGATCAGAGCTCCTGAAAGCTTCTCTGGATCCTGCAGTGTGCACTGGGCTCTGGAATAACATTCAGGAGTCAGTGCTGCTATGGGTTTGGGTTCAGAACCACAGACAAGAGAGAAACAGGAGGCACATCACTCACCTTTCCACTGTGCTCTTGTAGTTCTGTGGAGAGAGCAAATTAATTTAGAATAATCTTCAACAGTACACATGTGTGCGCGCACACAGACACACAGACACAAACACACACGCACACGCAGGGCTTCGAACCGGTTCAAGGAACGAAAACGAAAACCAGAAACTTTTTGTATTTTACAGGGAACAGAAACGAAACCGGAAACGTTATTATTTTTTATGTTCTGGAACAGGAACACTTATTTAAAAATAATGGTAACCGGTTAATACCGGTTAATACCGTTCCTCAAACAAACAAACAAAGTCATTATTTGCCTGCGCACGTTACTATGGCGGCTGAGGTTCACGTCCTGTGTGACATCAGACATTCTCTGACTGAATGGAGAGAGAGCTGTAGATTACAAAGTCTTCACTCCACATCTTAATTAAGAGAAACCACTGTCATACAAAAGGACAGAGTTTGCATTGCATTATTGTAAGACATTGCAGGGAAGTGCGTGCAAAGCGCACCGACAATGTTCGGCGTCATTGGGCATCCATGGCCGCTTCAAATATGCACAAACTCACAATGTCCATCATAGTGCTCCCCGTTACCCAAGTCAGCGTGGAGCGCACATTTTCATCATTGAGGTTTATTCTCTGCTTCTCCGCTTAGGTTGTCCCTGAATGACAAAATTCTGGAGGATATTCTTTTCATCCGCTTGAATAAACAGTTTTGAATGTAGGCTGACTCATTTGCACTTCCGTCTTTCTTTTTTAACGTCAGTTAGGCCTATGGGGAGTAATCAGCTGACAGGAACGAAATTAACCGTTCCGGGAACAATATTTTTTGGTTCTAACCGGTTCGGGAACGTCAATATATTGGTGGAACTCAGAACCGGAAACGTTATAATTCCGTTTCTGTTCGGAACGGAACGTTTGGAAAAAAATAACGGTTCAAAGCCCTGCGCACACGCACACACTGGGGCAAAGGGGAAAAGGGGCAAAACAACATTGACAACAAGTATTACACCATATGCCTGACCCGTGTGTGTGTTTGCGTTTGTGTGTGTGTGTATGTGTGTATGTGTTTTCGTGTGTTCGTGTGTCGTGTGTCGTGTGTCGTGTGTGTGTGTGTGTGTGTGTGTGTGTGTGTGTGTGTGTGTGTGTGTGTGTGTGTGTGTGTGTGTGTGTGTGTGTGGCCCGGGCAGACAGTGGTGAGGACAACTTCCTGGGTTTTAAAAGAAAGAGCAGTGGAAAACTGGATACCCAGGCACAGGGATTTGGTGTGTCATCAGATTGGCCTGACCTAAATGATTTGTGCTGGAGAACAGGCACTGAATTAAAATGGACCTCCAATCATCAACCAGTAGAGGTCACCAATGCAGTGGTTAACAACCCATCAATCACAGTGCAAGCCAGGCTGCAACACAATAACATCAACCATCTCCTGTTACCAACAACATCTAGGCAAACCCTTTTGATCATCCAAAGGGACCGCAATATGGAGTACTGGTCCAGCCTTAAACTTCAAGGAAAATTAGCCAAACTCACCTGTGCAGACCACTCCACATCACATGCAATATTCAGTAATGCCACCATCAGTGATGAGATATTCATCTTCTGTGTGAAGGCACGCCTACAGATTCTCCCCACAAAATACCCTCTGGTTCCCATCTATCCACTGTCCTCTATGCATGCTACATGACCCTCCACAACATCTGGAGTCAGTAGCCCACATAATGAACAGCTGCCCCTCCTACAAAGGACTGTATACCGCCAGACACGATAGACTGGTGGACCTCATCGCTGCCCAGATCCCCTGTGCTCCTCAGGAACAACTATACAAACATACCCCTGTCAAGCCCCACTGGTTTAATGCATCTACAAATCTCTTCTCAGGAATTCCCAACACCGGACATCATTTGCATATCACAAGAGGAAAACATAGTCAGACTCTTTGAAGTAGCCTGTGCCTGTGTTCATGGAGGAATCCTACTGTACCAAAAAACTGAAGTACCATCCTCAAACATCTGCCATTGAAAGCTGTGGCTATAAATGTGTCCTCATTGTTCTTGTCTTCAAACAATGGAGTTCAATGAGAGATGGTGACATATTTGCTATTCGTAGAGCAATACATTTTTAACTTCATGATGTAATCAATAGAGATGCACCGGATCCTGATTTTTAGGATCCTGCCGGATACCGGATCCACTGCTTAACATCCAGGGTTGAAACACATAGCCTACTCGCACACGTGGGCCCTTTTTATTACGTTGGTTCAAACTATTTTGACTGAAAAGCCTCGGCTACCGGATCCTGGATCCTGGAACCGGATCCGGATCCTGTGAAAAACCCTATTATCCTGCCGGATCCGGATCCGGTGCATCTCTAGTAATCAATGATAAAAGCCCTCACACACCAGCAGCATGCATGCAGCTCCACATAAGAGCTGTATCCCTCTCATGTTTGACTTTAGGCACCATGTATTTTTTCCAAATTCTTCACCTTTAACACCAAAGAAGTTTCTCCCACTGTCCTGTCTCAAAAAAGCCAGCCAAGAGTATGTCAGGCCTAATTCTGACAAAAATGAAGGCTAATAGGACTCATACTCATAAGTCAAGATCCCAAGGTCACCCATTTTAGAACTGATAGCATCAAAACTATATGGTGTTGGAGATGAAGAATATGAAAAAAGAGAAATGGTGCATAAAGTCAAACATGGTACGGATACAGCTCTTATGAGGAGCTGCATGCATGCTGCAGGTGTCTGAGGGCTTTTATCATTGATTAAATCATGAAGTTAAACATGTATTGCTCTACGAATAGCGAATATGTCACCATCTCTCATTGAACTCCATTGATTTTCATTGTGTTGCTTTCCATGATTACAATGACCCTAAACACACACCTAAGGCCAAAGTTGATTTTCTGGAGAGGTGTGAGTGAATCAGTGATTAAGTATGACACCCGATCTGCGTATTTGAAGTGTTTTGAAGTGACTTATCTGCTCATTTTCACATTATATTCGATAGGCGACAAAACTTTTGTCTTGTGAAAATCTGCCCTGTCTGTGTTCAATAAAGGGTCAATCTTTCTTTGGTGCATGAAATTTATTTTTGTACATACATTTTCATTCGGGAGGGTTGTAGCTTTCATACGAGTGACTTCTGAAGCCAAGTGATTAATTGAAAGTCAGGTTATTAGCTGTTATTCCAAACAGATGGATAGGCGACAACTCTTTTGGAGAGTAGTGTACATGTAAATGTTGTACATCGAATGTGTATTTCTTGTGGTTTATTAGCTTCCAGTGAGGTTAAGAATTGAGTTTAAAACTCTTCTTATTGTCTATAAGTCACTCAATGGACTAGGCCGTAAATAAATTGCAGATGCTAGATAAATATCATCCTAAGAGATGTCTTAAGCCTCGGCGTGAGTTTGTGCATAGGCTACTTGGCGATCGCCAATGGCTCAAGCCGTCAGGTGACCCAAAATGGCACAACACCCCCCGTTGCAATCTGGAAAATGTTGGCTCGGCCAAAGTTGCGCACAGATCATTTTTTTCTGAACCAGCTCGCCTCCTCTAGCATCTACATTTTTCGAAGCTCTATTCCTGTTTCATGTTACAGTACTGCTATCATTTGGTGTTGTAAATAATTAGGTTAGAGTCTACTGAAAAGAAAACGCGAGGCCTCTCATGCCATAAGAAGTCCAACAAAAAAAGCAATTTCTCCCGACAAAAGAAGCTGTTTCTCTCATACAAAAGGTGCTGTTTCTCTAATGAACAGCAGAGGGCACTCTTTTGAAAATACAAACCCTGTGAGCTTTTTCTCACAACACTGATGCTCGCCGGCTGGTAATAGTCCTGGACCATCCATGTAGACCCGTTCGCAATTTTGAGTTGGGGGCGTTTCTCACTGGAATTGAGTTACTGGGTTCCTAGACATTAAAAATCACGGAGGTGCTCGTCCACCATAGTGCCAGATTTTTCACAATATGGCCGCCGAATATGGCCGCCATCGCCTATGACAAAAACCTGTGTTTTTTACTTTTAAACTGTTTATACACATGTCATACATCAATTCTGACCAATTTTTGGAGAGGAAATCATTTCTGACAATTTCATGAGGAGAATGTGTGATTGTGACCTTAAAAGGTCATTGTCAAGGTCAAATTTGCTATTCTGAAGAATGTCAATAGACTTTCATTGTAAAAATGAGAAACAAATTCTCAATTATGGTATGAGGAGTTATTTGCTGATATTGCCATGATTATTTTGTGTCAGTATAGTGTCAGTATAGTCCTTAAAAGGTCAAGGTCAAGGTCATGTTCCAGG
The DNA here is from genome assembly GCF_034702125.1 of Engraulis encrasicolus. Lineage (NCBI taxonomy): Eukaryota > Metazoa > Chordata > Actinopteri > Clupeiformes > Engraulidae > Engraulis > Engraulis encrasicolus. Next base: position 27,545,624 of record NC_085869.1, on the reverse strand, counting down.
TATTTTACCTATTCTGAAGAACTCGGCCATGTGCTTGCCTATTAGGTCATTATTAAGAATAAGGAACAGCCACTATAAATGTAAACCTAACATTTCCACACAGTCAGAGGACAGGACAGCCCATGCACTGCAACAGTCAACACAGAGAGGAGCCCCCACTAGAGGAGAAGTAAGTATGTTGCAGACTCTATGAACTAGAAATGCCCCTCTGTGAATGTGCCCTCTTATAGCACTATTGATGGGAGGAAGTGCATTGATTCCATCACCAATGCTGTACATTTATACTCTGTGATCATCAAATATTACAGCTGTTGTGGTTGATCTGGCCCCAGCCCAGACACGCACCAAGTACTTCCCAGCCAATGTTGCAGCTTGCTCGGTCAATATTTTGGCCTCTCCAAAGATAGCAAGTACTGGACTGGATCAGAAACCATGGCTGCATGTTTAGTCCCAACCTCATGCAACCCCCCTACTCATGCAATCATCTCCTTACAGGATATATTCTTTGACCACAGTTTTTGTCAGTGATGCTCCAAGATGAGAGACTAATTGATGGAGGGGAAGCATTCTCCGCATCTAGCCAGTGCCATACTGCTGGCAAATCTCCTGCATACCAAGTTCCTGGAAATATGGGCTGTAGTGGAGAAGCAATGCAAATGTGTCTGTATCATTTGAGTCTATAACAACTTTTCTGCACTGCTTCACACGAACAGCCCACAACCTGGCCTAAGCCTCATCAACACAGTTCAAGAGTTCTGGAATCTCTTCACCATCAGCTGACTTTGCTGGTAGCACCTCATCATCAAGAACAACAGGGCTGTAGTATTGCCTCTGGTTTGATGATAAATCATGTCTGGAACTAACAATTGGAGATTTCACTTGTTCTCCACAGAGGCCCGGAACTTATCAAGTTGGTGAGGAATGGGTGTTAGTCCGTTCACGCCAATGATGTCAACGGCTGTTGTTGAGTTGGTACACAGCATGCGTTCACCTTCCTTCAATGACATCTCAATGTAGGAGTCACAAGATGGATGAGCTCTGGATGTCAGCAGAGGGATACTGCTGAGTTGATGAAGGCAATGATGACAGCACCTAAATTCTGCCAGAGGCATATGACGGATCTTTGACATGAAGTCTACCCGAACATGAGGGCAATAAGTAGACTCAGAGCTTCATTGGGTGAGATTAAGGTGAGGCTCAATTTCACTGACAAGCTTTGACTTGTTAACAACCAACAGAAGGTCACCATCTAACAGGGGTGATGCTGAAAGGACATCATGAGATCTGCTGAATACTCATGCCCCGTTCCTCAGCAATGTCCATCCTCCTATGTGCCTCAGCTATGTCTTTAGATGAGACCAACTTCTGCTCCTTTACAATGATTGCTAGTGTCTTCTATGGCTGATCTTTGTACTGCAGAAGATTCCTTTTTGAAACAGTTCCACTTATCTTATGTTCTTGAGAACTAACCTATCCTGCCAGTATAAGCTGAAAACAAGCTTTGGAGACGGTTGCGCAGGCGAGGTGCAACACTCCTGTTAACAACCTGGTTGCTGAGCAGATTGTGCAGTGGAACGGGCGCATTAACGGTCAATGAGTATGGATTCTGCGGATCCACCACAAAGTCTAGCAACAATTACACATTTCGGTTGAATGTAAGGCACGGAGCGGTGCTCAGTGCATGTTGGAGGTGGTATTCTGTCCGCTTCAAAGTGGTGTTGTTGGTGAGAAAGTTGAGGACATCAGTGATCATTCTAATCTGATGGAAAGAACTCAAATTTTGCTGCAACATTAACATTGCGTGTGGCTCCTACTACAAACTGTCCTCCATGACCCTTGCATACTCTCTGAATGCTGCTCAACCTTTATGTCACCTCCCACAGCAGTAAGAGGCTACTGCAGTTACGTTCTGCAAAGATTGGCATAGGACGTTATGGTAGCCTCATATTGATTTATTTTCCTTCTCTTTCAGAGACAACAGCATTTTTAATGATGGCCGCCAAACTTCAAAGAATTGGCAGAGCTCTGACTTGTCTTGATTCAAGCTCTCCACTTGCTCAGTCAAGGCCTCAAACTCAAATTCTGGGCAACGTTAATTTGAAGCCAGTGAAGTGTGCAATGCCTGTACCTGTGCAAGCACTGGACAGTCTGCCTTGTCCTTGTGAGTCCAGAATACCTCCCACTGGAGAGACATGCATCAATGCATTATCTAGGCCAGAACCTCGAGGCAATTTTCCCTGATATCTGAGAATAACATGCGTCCAATGGAAAGGGCCAATACAGTGGAAGAGATCCTTGAAGTGCTCCGTCTCATGCAGGTTTCATCACACCAAATTGCCATTGATGCCTGGATCATCTGCCTGCGAACACTGTAAGTTGGACAGGCAGTGTCTGACAGTGGCACACTCAGTAATGGGTCTTGGTATTATAGGAAGGAAGCCAGCACGTATCATTGGCACAACAGCAGATGAGACAAGTGTGTGTACAGCAGCCTGCATCAAAAGGTCTCCTCCTGACACACCAGAGCGAATCAGGCTGATCAAGAATTCATGCTTTCCTGATAAACCTTTTGCAGTGGCAACATGCAGTAATGTTGCTTGTTTGTTTTCAGGATGCAGCAGCATGTCTGGTGGTAGGGCAGGTCGAACCACTGGCTTTGCATGATCAGGTACCTCTTGGCATGGTAAATTCCTCTGCAGTATATCATCAGCTTGGCCTAATTCTGTGCCCGACACTGGAGACTTTTGAAGGTGTCTGTTCACTGAGGCATCTGGAAACAGTAATAAGGCTGCATAGTGTGAACCCTTGGTACCAGAAAGTGATGATTTGTCAGCATAATCAGAGCTGGATGCCTGCCAATGTATATTACATTACACTTAGCTGACGCTTTCATTTATTCAAAGCGACTTACAGTTATTATTTTTCAGGGTATTGGTTACAGTCCCTGGAGCAATGTGGGGTTAGGTGCCTTGCTTAAGGGCACTTCAGCCATGGATGGAGATGTAGGGAGAGGTCAGGGGGGATTCGAACCTGCAACCCCTAGATTGAAAGACCAACTCTCTAACCACTAGGCCACAGATGCCCCCATGTATAATGGATGTATAATCCTCCCTTGTAAGTGCTAGGTATGGTTTTCTGTCGGTTTTTCGAGCATTCCACAACATAGCTAGCAAGAAGACTGGTCAGATCTGATTGTCTGGTAGCTTGAACATGAACCACTCCTGTGAAAAGTTGCAAGAAGGTTCTTGATGTGAAGGCTTTTGCTGTGTGGGAAGCATCATATGCAATGGTGTTCGCCTTATTCCGCGTTGAATCTTATGCACAAGCATTTGAAAGAGGCAGTGAAGTTGTGTACTCTTGTGATCTCTGACACACTTCTCCTCTTCTAGTGGGGGCTCCTCTCTGTGTTGACTGTTGCAGTGCATGTGCTGTCCTGTCCTCTGACTGTGTGGAAATGTTAGGTTTACATTTATAGTGACTGTTCCTTATTCTTAACAATGACCTAATAGGCAAGCACATGGCCGAGTTATTCAGAATAGGGAAAAGACCTGGAACATGACCTTGACCTTGACCTTTTAAGGACTATACTGACACTATACTGACACAATATAATCATGGCAATATCAGCAAATAACTCCTCATACCATAATTGAGAATTTGTTTCTCATTTTTACAATGAAAGTCTATTGACATTCTTCAGAATAGCAAATTTGACCTTGGCAATGACCTTTTAAGGTCACAATCACACATTCTCCTCATGAAATTGTCAGAAATGGTTTCCTGTCCAAAAATTGGTCAGAATAGATGTATGGCATGTGTATAAACAGTAAAAAAAACACAGGTTTTTGTTTATTTGGCGGCCATATTGTGAAAAATCTGGCACTATGGTGGACGAGCACCTCCGTGATTTTTAATGTCTAGGAACCCACTAACTCAATTCCAGTGAGAAACGCCCCCAACTCAAAATTGCGAACGGGTCTACATGGATGGTCCAGGACTATAAGGATCAGCAGTGCAAAATGTAGCGCTTATGAGCTGAATGAAGGGGCTGATGCTTTTGATTAAGGCATTAATGGTTCTAGAGCCAAAAGCCGCAAAGTAATCATGCCATGTCTCCTCTACTGGTTGTATAAGGATCTATAGGGTAAAATCAAGACAGGGTGAAATAACACTTAGCAATTATGCTGCCAAATGCTGGAACCAGCTTCCTGTTCAAATTAGAACTGCCTCAGCAGTGTCACATTTTACAAAGAAATTAAAAATAGCTTTATTCTCTTCTGCTTTTGGTTGAGGCTAGTTATCTAATCTCTATAATAGCCTACTTGTTATAATTTCTACTTTTGATGATGTATTTCTTCTCTCTTCTCTTTCCTCTCAAGCACATTGAATAACACAGGTTATGGATGATCATTTGCTATACAAATCCTGTTGCTCTATTGCTATTGCCATATTGTGGTGGTCGTGGCTGCTCAGTGTTAGAGGTGCCTAACCTCATCGATGTGGCCTTTAACAAGATACTTTACCGAAAATTACTCAAGCAGGTGGCAGGGTAGTGCCACCGGTGTGTGTGTGTGTGTGTGTGTGTGTGTGTGTGTGTGTGTGTGTGTGTGTGTGTGTGTGTGTGTGTGTGTGTGTGTGTGTGTGTGTTGGGGGGGGGGGGGGCAGTCATTCTCTTATGAGCAAAGTCACTTTTCGAAGGTAGCAGGGCAGGCCTGGGGGAGAAATGAGGCCCGGGCATTTTTGGCTCAAAGGGGCTGCTCAAAATTAGCGGTGCATAACTAACTCAGCAATGGGCCCCGTACCCTCGTGGGCCCCATATTTTCAGAAAGGTAAACATTTTTTTTTACATTTCTGAAAATAGTGACCAACGAGGGTACAGGGCCTACCAGGAAATGCCTGCTATGCCATATGGCCAATCCAGCCCTGGAAGGTAGCAACCAGAGATGTACAGTGCAGTGTAATGTACAGGTAGAAGTAGGCCTACTGCTACAGATGAAATAGCAACACCATCACAATGTTGTTGAAACTATGTAATATCATACTACTGGTGTTGTAATAACATCCATAACAGCACTTCTGCTTCTACTTTATGCACCTCTGGTAGCACAACGCAGATACTGTATTTTTGGCAATGCTTGTAGTGATTGTTGAAGGGCAAATTGCTAATCCCTGCTGTATGTGCCATGTACTGATGCACCTGCTGGAAGACAATGATGCATAGAAACTGGTCTGCCTGCCTTCTACAATCACACTGTTGACCCAAAGATACACCCAGTATTGTTAAAAGGAGGTAGGCCTTTTTTCAATTAGGCCTTTGTACCTTTTAGAATAGCAGTGTGGTTTTAGTGAAGGTGCAACAAAGCAGGCTGGGTTGGCCTCTGAAATTGTCCCGCAAACACACACACACACACACACACACACACACACACACACACACACACACACACACACACACACACACACACACACACACACACACACACACACACACACACACACCTGTACACTTTTGATCTCCCTAACGTTTTTGCTGATGAATTGTTAATCCCTGCTGTACAGATGTGCCATGTACTGATGCACCTGCTGGAAACCGCCATGACTGAGGTGCCCTTGAGCAAGGCACCCATACGGCCAGTGCTCGTCCAGAGCTGAGGCCGCTGGAGGGTTGCCGAGTCCGGGTAGGAAGCTTGGCATTGTAAAGACAGGGAGACAGGGAGGTCAGTGACCGCCACTTTGTCTTTGTTGCACACGTAAGAGAGGTAGGGCCATGAGTGTCTCAGGCTAGATACCTACAACGCCACTGCGCGACCAGGCACTTGTGCCGTACAGCGAGACAGCCTTGAGATGAGGTCAAATGCCGTCCACATGTTAGCCCCAAGGACATCGAAGGATTAGCCCTCAGAGAGGAGCAATATCCATTTCAGTCCCCAACCCAACAGGGGGCAGTTGTGAGAAAAATATTTAATAAATGGGGGGGGGGGGGGGGGGGGGGGGGGGGGGGGGGGGGGGGGGGTGGGGGGGGGGGGTCAGCTGACAGGCCCAGGTTCATACCTGTCAGATGGGTACACTACCGTACAGGTATAGCTGGGGAAATTTCTGTAATGGATAAATGAGGGCAAGTGCTTCCAGGATAATTTGCATTGGTTTGGTGAACTGTAGAATCAGATCCCATGAATGATTTCTGTTCCCCATACCAATGGTAACCTGAATGGAGATGAAATAGCATGAAATATATGAAATAGGCCTACTAAAAGCATCTCTTTCTTGGGACCACTTTTTAGTGATGGGATTTTTGGCTCTTTTCTGAAATGCGGTTCTATTGCCTCTTCTTACTATGGAGAGACGGCTCTTTAGGCTCCCAAACGGCTCCCTACATATATGTTTACATGATTAATAAATTAATTATTTTACAACATTTTGCTTCATTATTGACACTGTGAAGCATTTTTTACAGTATGTGCTGTGTAAAAGCCTTCATGAATTACACTTTTCTTGTAATCAGTCGTTAAATTATGACCCAACATACCCAAATACAAAGTAAATAAAAAAGGTATTAATGCATAGACCTACTATGTATTTCTAATCGCTGTAAGTGTCTGTAACACCTGCTCTGTAATCACTGGCACTTATATCAGAAATGAACTGTGTATCAACTGATCGTCCAATAGTGAACAGTAAGAATAATTAACTCTGCCAAGGTCACGGTTTGTCTGTCTGTCAGCAAGATAACTCAAAAAGTCATGAACAGATTTGGATGACATTCTGTGGGGTTGTTGAAAATGACAGAAGGAAGACATTCTGGTAATGGTCCGGATCAAGATGCAGGCGAGGAAATCAATTGTAAGTGTTCTGCTACAAAGGCAAACGGCCTCTGTTTCTCTGCTGTCATTCTTAGGCAAATACTTTAAGGGTCATAATTGGCAGCTACGTATGCATTTAAGGTACACTGTGATAGAACACTTTCAAAATTTCCATCGCCTTTTCACAACAAACACAATTGTTTTCCACCGTTCCACGATGTTTCCATCGTCCGATGTTTCCATTGAGGGCTGCCCCCTTGGGTGAGGCATCAATGCAATTTTGTTTTGTGCAGTGTGCACTGTTCACTTGCATGCTGTGGAGTGCTTTGTCACAATGGGAGTTGGGCTAGTTGGATAAGGTTACCTGATTAGATAATTTAGGCGACAAGAATGCTTTCGGACTGATGTGTGAGTGACAATATCATCAAATGTTTCTAGTATTTGAATGGGATGTTTTTCACTTATGATGTGGAAAACATAATGTCTACATGGTTTGTTTTATTTCTTCCTGGTATGATGATGAGAAATCTATTCCTCTATCTGCCGTCTGTAACGTTGCTAATTTGACTGTGACAGCCAGTGTGCCAATCAGGAAATCTGTCAACTGCCAAAGCCTGTCATCTGCGTAGGCGGGGAACAAAAATGTCCTCATAGTGCCTTTCTTATCTGATTATATTAGCAAATACTGTACTAGTTTTGCCGTTCTTATCTGATTCTGTCCCATCATGCATGAACATGAACCAAATGTTGTTTTTTGCTTGTACAGTAAGTGTTTTGTTGGCAATGCAGGGTGTCACAAAATCATTGTAAAGTATATGTGTTTGTCAAAATGTTCAAAGTGCAGTCCTAATACAACTTGCAGATATCGTATTGTTTTGTCACCACCTGTTGTCAAACTGACATCCATTCTAGATCACTTCTGACGATGCAAATCGGGCCACACAGGAAAACAGGATACACTCTGTCCAACTTGTAAGGTGCTTCACTGGTTAGACAAAAATATTTATAAATATAGCTGTAAAAATGCCAAATGTACAGTAACCTGATTTCCTTTTCACCCACATACATGACTGGATGGAGTGACAGAAGAAATTCAGGTATACATTGTTGTTGTTGTTGTTACTACTACTAGGCCTACTCCTGTGCATTTGTTTATTAAATTATATTACCTTCTTTAAAGACTTATTATGTGCAGAGACGGTCTTATACGAGACGAATCACTCATGAAACCTTCCATAGGAATGAACGAGAGCATTTGGCTACGCGAACATGGCGTTTGCCGGTGTCACTCCCACCTGTCCGGTAACGAGAGCCAATTGCTTGCTGAGCTGCGCTGTCACTTATCCAATCGTCTCGACGCCTCGACGCAAGTGCAAACGTAAACCTTTACGACTGCTCGTACCTAATCGGTTTGTCGGCCATGTGGTTTGTTTGCCGTCCGTGGAAACTTCATTGTGAATTGGGCAGAGAGCGCAACTCCACCATTAATTACCTTTCTGCGCCCATCCAAAATGCTGGTGCAAGACAAAGGGACAGATAATCACGGAAACAAAAACGGCCGTGTGCATGTGCACACCAGTTGTGGTTTTTCTTATGGTTGAAAACAAAGAAAAAGCAAAACGGGAGCAAGTCTGCACTTTGATCAGTTGAGCTTTTTTTTCTTAGGCCTATATTTTTCACAGCTATTATCAGTTTAGGCAACAACGTGATATCAACACCAATTTTGAGGCAGGCTAGCCTACATCATTAATTTATTCAATAGCCTATTTTTTTATTACTGATGAGCAGGGACGACCATTGTGCTTACTGCTTTGGCTATCAGAAAATAAATCCAGTGTCTTTTCTGTACGATGTCCGGAGAATGGATGCCCGTTTGACAGCCGGCCGGAAGAGGTGAAGTCCACGCAACTTGCTCCCACCTGCCGCAAAACAGAACGTTGTCGTGGAATGTGGCGCATGCGCAGATCAAAAATAGCATAAAGAAAAACGCTGTTTTAAAGTGTTACTTTCATGTTTCGGTCATTCTAAGACGGTCAGTAAACCCAGTTTTTCATTGTGATTCCAACCATATGAGTTGCGTGTCGCTGTGTTGTCCCACTGTCACACAACATTATTTCCCCCATTCATTCTTATATACCCTGTAGCAACCCCATGTGAGTAGGCTGCCGGATGTGAGTGCCCGGATATCCGCCCGAGTATTTCCGGATATCCGCCCGAGTATTTACGGCTGTTTCCGGGTATCTGGCCCTATATTTACGACAGTTTTACCTCAGCTACTCGTCCCCGGTCCGATTTGAGTCTGCCAGGATGGAAGCGAGTGCGACTACCGGCGCGGAGACATCTGGATACCAGTTTTATGAAAACGTAAAAACATTTTTACAGACGGGGCGAATGTTGCCCCTCTGGGGGAAGCAGGAAAAGTGGAAGGTCCGCCGCTCATCGAAGCGGTTCATAGTGAAAGGTAACCCTAATTTCATCAGAGTTGTAGATCTTTTCCGTTCATGTCAGTTGCTGTCATTTATCGTTTTCCGATATTCTTGATACGACAGCACGCCAAGGAGATGATGTGCGATCAATGTTGTTTAACTCTGTTTTGTCAGTGTCAATGTTAGTCAGAGCTGTCACTTGATGCTCACTTGGAATGCTTGTAAGAAACTCTGATAATAAGAGCCTAATAAGAGTGTCTAAATACGACATACCTTTTCCATGTTTTAATAGATCGTCGCTTATTTTACATCGGGCAGAGGCGGCAGTACATGCGGCTGGTAATAACCAGCGACGCGGAGAAAGATGCTGTGTTAAACGAGTGTCACAACCTGCCTGGGTCTGGCAACCACCGCAAGTTCAGGGGTACGCGAAACAAGGCCATTTCTGGGTATTTCTGGGATGGCCAGGCGAAGGACATTGAGAACTGGGTAAGTACTGTTGATTTCATTTCATATAGTCACTTCAGGGGTACCCGAAATAAGGCCATCTCTGGGAATTTCTGGGATGGTCAGGCGAAGGACATTGAGAACTGGGTAAGTAGGCTACTGTTGATTTCATTTCATATAGTCACTAACACATGGATGCTATCCTTTTTCCTGCTTGGAGTAGGCAACCAGGCCAAGGGGGTCACTACTTGCTATGTGTTGAGTGAACATTTTAGTATTTCAGACCCATTTCTGCCCCCTTTAATAATTTACAATTAGCCATGTTGATGGGTGACACCAAATGTATGTCTGCAGGTGTTAAAAGTTCAAGACCGACAGATCCTCTTCTTGGACTCTCTTCTTCCTCAAGGTTTTGGAGATGAGGCATACCGAGCAATATTTAGGTTTATAGATGGGCCTAGTTGGCCTACTTCCACATATATTTTCAAAGTGTTTCAAGCCTTGTTCTATGGCTTTAGGTTTTCAAGCCTTGTTCTATGGGCAGTCATGGGGTTAGCGGTTAAGCTGTCAGAATTGTAGCCCAAAGGTTCGACTCCTGATGCAACAGTTGATGGGGTCCTGTCCCACTGCACTGCTCCCTAGGGCTGCCCCCATGCACGGGTGAGGTGAGGTAATTTTGTGTGAAGGGAGCACTGTGTGCTGTGCAATGCTGTGTCACAATGACGATGGGAGTGTCACAGGTGTGGTTTCATCTTTAGCTTCTTTCACTTTTATGGCTACAGGTTTTTGAGCCTTGTTCTACGGCTTCAGGTTTTCATGTAAGCCTTGTTCTGTAGTTTCAGTCTGTTCTCAACTGATTTTATTGTTCTATTTTAGGAACATTTCACAGTCCATTCAGCCAGGGCAATGGACTGAGAAGACTGGCTGTGACTTCGACGTAAATATTTAAAATCAAGCTTTTATAGGTGTTGTTGACACATTGTTTCTGTATGTGTTTCCGTATCGATTGTACTTTAGTTACGCCCCCATCATATTCACAGTCTGACACTTTGTTATTCAGGGTTTCCCACAACAAACCGGCGGAGTGAACTGTGGAATCTTCATGCTAATGGTAAAATTCAAGTTTTAGCTGGTTCGGATACACTTCAGATGTGTCTTAATATGTATGCTGCCTAATATACATACAGCCGCGGGGGAAAATAAGAGACCACTTTCATAATTTCAAAGTGGTGTCTTAATATTTCCAGCGGCTGTATGTACATCTTGTAAATCACTGTTTGTGTTCTCTTTTTCCCTTTGTTTTGTAGTATGCGCTCAGCTTTTGCACTAGCACTCCGTTCAACTTCTCAGAGGTAAATTGTATATTCATCATTGGAAGACATCATTTACATTGTCCATAGTCTTCACAGATACAAATGTTCACAGTGGTTTCACACAATTGGTTTTATGTAGGGGGACATGCCATCTCTTAGGAAATGGTGGTGTTTGGAGGTCATGGAGAGGTTCTCCATTGAAGGGTAGGACCATTTAAACGTGGATAGACATTTTCACACTTATTTTTGACGTTACATTACTACATGTAGTATACATTGGTTTTCTATGCAGACACGGATATCGCTTCGCGTTTTGGACGCAGGAGGCGAAAGACCTGCTCTGCGGGAGGCTGGAGCCCCTTTACAGGCTGCCTCGTAGGAGAGTCAAGGTACATATGGCCAAACTAGAGTTGTGAAAAGTAAATCCATGGTACAACACTTGCCCATGATATTTCATAGATGTTGGATGGAAAGACTTAAGTGTGTGTGCGCACACCTGACCCTTTACTATCAATTTTTGTGTATCTCTCTTTCAACCAGGTGACTGAAAAGGACCAGAGGGAGGCCGAGAACATGCCAACGGTAAGAAAGTTGGCATGAAATTGGCATGTTCAAAGTGTTTTTAGGTCTCAGGGGTGTGTTTTATTTGTTTTATCTGCTTTTATTGTGTATTTTATGCTTTTATTGCCTTTTACTATTCTTTTATTATTAATGTGAAATCAAATATTAGGCTGAGGAACCCTTAACCCTTATACCTACATTGTGAAAATCTTTCAATTTCCCTTTCGTTTTTATGTTTTTGTTTATTGTCTTATTTGTGTTTGTTTGCTTTGTGTGCTGTGCTTTGCTGTGCAATTATTATTTATTTCCTTTGTTTCCAGTGTGTTTATTTGTGTTGATTTTCTTTGCTTGCTGTGCCTCGTTTGCTGTGAATTGGTGTGCAATTTATTTATTTATTTCTATTATTTGGAGTTTGTTCATTTTCTTATTTGTGTTGCCTTTCTTTGCTTGCTGTGCTTCTGTCTGCTATTCTTTATTTCCTTTGCATGGAGTTTGTTTATTTCCGTAGTCTTAGTTTCGTAGTTTTAGTTTTCTTTGCTTAGTTTGCTGTGCTTACTTACTTACTTAGTCCTTGCTGTGCCTAGTGGCACATAGGGCAAGGACAAAGGATCTCCACTCATCTCTGTTGTTGGCCTTTTTCTCAATGGTGCTCCAGTTAAGGGATCTCTCTTTCATTTCACTTTCAATGGTTCTCCTCCAGGTTGTCTTTGGTCTCCCTCTCCTGCGCTTTCCTTCTGGCGTCCATCGAAGTGCCACTCTTGTGATGTCGTCCCGTGGTTTTCTGAGTAAATGTCCTAGCCATTTCCACCGCCTGCGAATTAGAATGGTCTCCATGTCTGTGCATCCAGTAACCCTGTGTAGCTCCCTATTTGATATTTTCTGTGGCCAGAATACTTTTTGAATTCTCCTTAGACATCTGTTGTGAAAGCTGGAAAGTTTTCCTACGTCCTTCTCAGTCATTCTCCAACATTCAGAGCCATAAAGGAGAACAGACATAACGCAACTGTTGTAAATCTTTATCTTGGTGTTAGCTGTTATATTTACAGATTTCCAGATGTTGCGAAGTTTTAGAAATGCTGCTCTTGCCTTTCCTATTCTGACCTTAATATCATGATCCGCTCCACCTTCTGCAGTTATTACGCTTCCCAGGTATGTAAAGGAGGATGTGCAGGTCAGTTCTTCTCCATTTACAAATATCACAGGCTTCTCTTTCATGTTGAGCGCCATGATTTCTGTCTTGCTTCCATTGATTTGTAATCCCAGCATGCTGGCAGTCCTTTGTAGTTCAGTTGTTTTGTCTTGCATGTGTGTTTGTAGATGTGATAGAAGTGCAATGTCGTCTGCATAGTCAAGATCTTCTAGCTTGCTCAGGATAGTCCATCTGATGCCTGTGTTTAGTTTGCACAATGTTGTTCGCATTACCCAGTCTATTGCTATTGTAAACAGTATGGATGACATGACACACCCTTGTCTCACTCCAGATTTTACACAGAAGCTGTAGTTGCTTTCAGACCCTACGCTGCACTTGAACTCTTTATAGAATGACTTTATTAGGGAGACTATTTTTGTTGGAATACCATAGTGTCTCAGAATTTTCCAGAGGCCATCGCGGTGGAGACTGTCAAACGCCTTTTCGAAATCTACAAAGTTGATGAGGAGTTGTCTTTGCCATTCTGTGCATTGTTCGATGATATTTCTTATTGTGAAGATGTGATCAGAGCAACTTCTTCCCTTCCTGAATCCTGCCTGTTCCTTCCTTAAGGATTCATCAACTGTGGTTTTCATTCGGCTTATGAGTATTTTACAGAACACTTTTGATGGTATTGAGAGTAGCGTTATCCCCCTCCAGTTGTTGCAATTTGTCAGATCGCCTTTCTTGGGAAGCTTGATAATGATGCCTTCTTGCCAAGCTGTTGGTATAATCTCTCTTTGCCATATTGTCTTGAAGAGTGGATGAAGGACTTTAGCCGCAAAGTTTGGGTCAGCTTTGAGTAGCTCTGCTCCTAGTCCATCCTTTCCTGGGGCCTTTTTGCTCTTCAAGCTCTGGATGGCTAATTCAATTTCTGCAATGGATGGTACCTCTGTGCTAATGTTTAAATCGTTTTCTGCTTCAGATATGGTATCTAGCATTGTGTCTGGTTCTGCACGATTCAGCACCTCTTTGAAGTGTTCTGTCCACCTCTCTTGCTGATCCTTTTGTGATGTTAACAATTTGCCATTTCTGCTCTTGATTGGCATACCCATGTTGTTCTTCTTTCCACACAATGTCCTCGTTATTTGATACACTTCACTCAACTTCTGTTCTTTGGCCGCCCTTTCTGCCTCTCTCGCTAGGTTCTCTGTGAATTCTCTCTTGTCCTTTCTCAGTGCCTTCTTCACTTGCTTGCTTTCTCTACTGTATTGTTCCCGGAGTTTGTCTTTAATTCTTTCTGAATGCGTCTGGCACAACATTTTTTTCAGGGCTTTCCTATTGTCAATCAGTTTCCATGTTTCAGTTGTTATCCATTCCTTGTGTACTTGCCGCCTGTGTCCTAGGACCTTTTCACTAGTTTGCTGTGCAGGAAGTTCATAATGTAGTTTCATATTAACAATTACTGTCCGCCTCTTCGTGTTACGCGTTCCTCAGCCTAATGCTTGCTTGCACAGCTTAACTACCTCATCTGAATCTAATAGCCAATGTTTTTCCGGTTTGCACATAATATACTTCTGGCACAATTGACTGAATAATGTTGAACCTACTAACCGTTTGAAATGTCCCTTGTGCTTCAAGTTCAGTGTTTCCAGATGTGCGATAATTGTCGTATTTGTACCATCATTTTGTCCATTTTGTCCTCGGTACGATCAAAAAAACATGACTTATGATAATTCCAGAGTTGATGCCTTGAAACAAAACTCTGGGTCTTGTATGATCGTTTCCTCCTAAAAACAACCCCAAAAAGATCATGTTGAGGTTTTGGTATGATAATTCAGCATTTTCCATCTGGCAACACTGTTCAGGTTTGCAATGTGTACTATACATTTTAATATCCAAGTGTAACTGTGCTTTTATGATTCGCCTGCCTACTCTGCACATTTAGAATGTTTATACAAGAAGAAGAAGAAGAAAATAAAAGAAAGTATATGTTTTACAACAGCTGTGTCCTCACGTTCTTTCAAACCTGCAGGGTTTTTTTTGTGTGTACAGTAGCCCTAGTGATGTCTCACTCTTATTGTGACTGGCATTGTCAAAGTTTTGACCTGTGTAACATCCCCTGGTTAGTTACACACGGACAAGATTTTCAGAAGTTAGACACTTGTTGATTCTTTTTCATCAGTTATGGTGGAATTTCAAATAGTTTCAATTTCATATTAGACAGATGGCCCCCAAAAATGTCACGTGGCACAACAACAAGGAGAAGGAGAAAATAATACTTAATTCTCTGTTACACATGAAATGGCTTTTTATCTTTGGCGTGGCTCCAGCCTTTCTCACAGCCAGTGGCCTACCTACAAACTTCCACATGCTCCTCTGCCCTTGGATGGAGTGACTTGAACGGTGTAGGCTACAGTATGTGTGATGCTGTACAATATTCAAATGTTATAAAATCAGTTAGTGTAATGTTTATGTCCCCTTAAATTTGCAATTAAAAAATGTTATGCGCCTCTCTGACTATATTTCAATATATAGCCTAGGCCAGTGGTTCCCAACCTATGGGTCGGGACCCCCCTTATGGGTCGCCAAAGATCCACAGGGGGTCGCGGAGCCCTCTTGATTTTAAGGGGTTTCATTTTAAATATATATATCCCATGTTGAATAAAAGACAAAGCATTTAACTAATAAATGCATAGAAGCAAGAAATTGTAAGTGCTACATTAAACATTTATTCTATATTTGACCAAAGACGAATTGAGGAATAAAATAACTAAAATTAGTTTTCGCAGGAAACAGAGGGCATCTTGTGACTCCTTCTCGTGCGGGCGCTCGCGTGGTTGGGTCACCAAAGCTTACAATAGTAAAAACATGGGTCCCTTAAGAAAAAGGTTGGGAACCACTGGCCTAGGCCCTACTATGCGCATTACCTCTTGGCTCATCTTGCGCTTGACCCCATAGATCAGTGTACAACACAAGCAGGTAATTGGAGTGCTTCTGGGTCTCTCAAAGGTGTGTAGTGTAGGGGCTCTCAAACTTGGTCCAGATAGACAGACGCTGATGCCTCAGCATCCGTCTACCTTGTTCAGTGTAATCCTATGTCTTCCAGTCTGCGTGTGTGTGTGTGGTGATGAAGAATTAATTAATTATACAATGTATTTATAATTAATAATAAAATCGGTTAGACTGCCCCTTTATGTGCTTTTTGACTATATTTTAACATAAACTATGCGCATTTGGCTCATGGTAGATCTTGCGCTTGACCCCCAACATGCTTGACAGCGTAGCCTACGTTATCCGCGTTCTTTGGTGTGTACCAGAGACGGTTTAAATGCAGATTAGAATAGAGAATCTTTGTGCAGCCCTGTGGTAAAGAAGTGTCACGGCGCAGCGCAGCGAACAGGTAGGCCAAATGGTAGACAATAGCACTAAAATGAAAATCGTCTATGGTCCGTGTCTACTTCTGCAAAACCGAAACAGTGAGCCCACTCCATAGCCGTGTGCTCTTGCGTAACTCCCAGCGCGACTCACATCGGGTAGCTGTGGTGCCGCAAAGCAATCCTGATGTTAGAAAGTATGTAAATACGCGCCCGGATATCCTAAATACTCGGGCGGATATCCGGGCACTCACATCCGGCAGCCTACTCACAAGGGGTTGCTACATACCCCATCACTGACTAATCTCAAATAGTCAGTTTGAGGCGTAGCCAAGATGGCCGCCGAGTGATGGGACTTATGGGAACAGACTTTGTTATGTGTTAGTCACATTTTATGTGATTCATTCATTCATTCATTTCTGAGATGACAGCTGTAGATTAAAGTAAAGAACCCTTTAAAGAAAATAAGAAAATAAAACAATCACAGGGAATATATATATATATATAAATATATATATATATATATATATATATATAGGCTACATGGGTAATATATTGCATTACATTACACATGATATGATACTTTTATAGTGACAATGTCATCAAAATGTAAAGAATAATACATATAAAACAACTGCTTTTGGTCCATGTAGGCCTATGTCAACAGATCCAACTGATGTCACCTCCTGGTGAACATTCAGGGTTGCCAGATGAGAAGGATGATTTCCAGACCATAAAACGCTCAAAACCTGCCTGCAGTGTTGCCAGATGTGTCTGACCAAATCCCGCCCAAAAGGTTCTCAAAAACCGCCAAAATGCGCTAAATTCCGCCCAAATTCAGCAAATTACATTGACTTCTATGGGCCCAAAACGGCTTAAAAAAATGCCAAATGGCCAATTTTTCCCGTTTTTGCCCGCCGACGCTCATCCCAAGTAGCCCAATTGGGCGGGCACCCGCCCAATCCGGCAACACTGCCTGCCTGGGGGAATTAAATCACACCCATTTTGAACTATATTTTATGGATTTCTATGGCCATAGATCTACAGGAAAAAAACCACAGAGGTTCATCCTAAGCAGCCCATTTGGACAGGAAACCGCCCAATCTGGCAACACTGTGAACTTGTCTGGTAATTGAATATCGCGCTTTGCACTTATTTTGACTTGGAAAACACTATGTCTATATGGGTTTGGTATTGCTGCTTCCTAGTATGAAAATGTGAGATCTAAAAAAAAAAAACCCCTGTGGATATCAGCAGTAGGCCTACATCTGTTAGCAGCATCCCCTGTATGTAGCATTGCTAATTTGACTTTGATTTGACTATAATTTGTATTTTGTAATTTGACTGTGAAAGTGCTCAGAGCCAGCCTGGTATTCCAGAAAATCCGGATTCGGTGAAGGAAATACAAGAATATCATCTCAACCACAGGAGAAAAGCAACTTACAGTTATTTACAGGTTATTATATTGGTTACAGTCCCTGGGATTAGGTGACTTGTTCAAGGGCACATCATTGGTGGAGGGAGGAAGGGATTGTTAAGGGTGGGGATTGAATCTGCATCCCTATGATCTACATTTCAGCTCCCTAACTATTACACTCATTACACACCATTAATGGACAAAGCATCTATGAAAATATGACTTTAGCAGCTGAATGAAGTCTAATTTTAACTGCAGTGATCTGATATTTTAGTGCACCTCCAAGAGCAGTTGCAAATACACAGAACATGTCTCAAATGGTGCACTTGTTTACTTCAGGCACTATATTTCAGTGTGTAGGGCACGCACACTGAAAATGTCATGCAATGAAAGTACCCCCTTGATACCCTAATAATGGACAAAATGCATGATAGAAAAATGTGTGAATGATGGACACTGCACACACTAAACAGCCACCATGTTGTTTACATAACGGAAGAAATGTGGTGGTCTGTCCTTGAAGCTTTTCATTGCAAAACCGTGTATCGCCATTTTGCAGAATGTTGGTAGATTGACATTGTTGTGTTGGGCATTCCACTGCATTGCATAAAGCATTTTATATACACATAGGTTTAAAAAGTATGTTCTCAAAATATTTGAATGGTAAGAATTCACACACAGGTGATAGGACCTTTCCAATAATAAAATCCAAAAGTCAAAAATAGTGGATACACCATTTTGCAAAGAAACCCTTCAGTTTTGCCAACAGTCTCTTCTTTCTGTAAGTCATGCTAATGAGATGACCAACCTCCTCATGTCAAGCCAATTATGTGACATAGTTAGCATTTAGGGGTCAAGGAAATGTAAATACAAACACAAGAACCTGTGTAATAATAGCCAACCAATGTTTTGTCGAGATAATGCAATGTCACTTGTAGTAAGACAACAACTTTAACGATCCAAACTTTCCCAAAGACTACTATGCACTGAACGCCATTGCACTGACACACATGCGCCATTTGAGACACATGGACCGACAGTTGAATCCCGCCTACCAGGTGTTCTGAGGTCTGGAGGAACAGGTAGCTGCTGTCAATCATGACAACCCAACCACACCCATAGAATCTGTTTACATATGGATATATTTTTAATGCACTGGGTTTGGCTTCTTGCTCACACTTAAACTCAAAATCTTTATCTTAAAACTTACACACAAAAAAGTTTAATATCCTTTCAAAACTGGGGGGGGGGGGGACTCTAAAGGGGGGCTTGCCATGTCTGCAAGCAGTAGTTCAATATGTGTGCAGAGTTTCAGGGGAAAAAACTCAGCAGCTGTGAGAAAAAAAAAATA
Organism: Engraulis encrasicolus; assembly: GCF_034702125.1. Classification (NCBI taxonomy): domain Eukaryota; kingdom Metazoa; phylum Chordata; class Actinopteri; order Clupeiformes; family Engraulidae; genus Engraulis; species Engraulis encrasicolus. The sequence goes on along the minus strand of NC_085869.1, from coordinate 27,526,803 downwards.
AGGGGGGAGGGGGGGGCTATAAGGCCCAGCTGACAGGCCCAGGTTCATACCTGTCAGATGGGTACACTACCGTACAGGTATAGCTGGGGAAATTTCTGTAATGATATGTAACCAAGTGGACTTTAGATGTTAATTTTCCTAAAATAATAATCATCAAACTGATACTTGTAATTGCACGACTACGCGGGGAACTGGGGGAATATATTTTGATTTCAACCAATAAGGCACAACAGGTTCGGATAAGAGACGTACCTTTGTTTAAAGGAATAACAATATTTTCTTTATTAATACAATTAAAGTCAATAGTTAAAACCTCTGCGCCGCCTGAATAAAAACAGTCATGCTCAATAGAACGGGGTTGGTTGCCACAGGATAAAGGGTTTCACATAGCCAGGCCAGCCGGGCAGGCCTACAAGTCGAGAATAAATTAGTTCACCACTCGTGCATGAAACCAAGGGGCCTATGGTAAACACCAGTCACACACGCTCATAGGCTCACTACGCTATGTAAGTGATTAAACGACAATAAGTGAGGATATCCACTACACACGGAATAAATCCGTAGAATAATACACACTCAAACTACTCTACAGTAGCCTATGGCCCTGCCCGACTAGAGCAGCATACATAGGCCTAGAACTGTGACAGCCAAACCCCGCACAATAACGAAGAGACAAGCTGAAGCGGCGGACAGGCAAAAGAAAATCAAACAAACAAACAAAGGCTAACCAATTTCGCTATGGGCAAAACAGTGGGGAGCAGCTGCCTCGCAAGCAGTCTGCCCACACTAGACCAAGACCCTCGACATACTCTGAGGTGTCAGGAATAAGGTGAACACACACACACACACACACACACACACACACACACTATGACAAAGGCTCTTTACAAGCACACCTCCACAACACTGAGAGGGGGGAAGCCACAAGGCTTGGGTTAGACGCCACAGGAACTCTGGCTCCTGAGAATGAACAATAATGTTTAAATACAATCTCTAGATCAGGGGTGTCAAACTCATTTTGGTCCGGGGGCCGCATACAACCCATGTGGACCTCAAGCGGGGCCGCATTAGTAACATCATCGCAAAAACAAAAAAACGTAAAGCAGAGGATTAGTGTTCAGTACTATCACGTTTTAAGTGTGGTGAATATGTAGAAAGCAATGCAATACTGATAATCCTATGCAAAATTTCCTTGATTTCATTCATTCATTGCCAACCATCAATTAATTAAATATGGGACAGTTGTTTTTGGCAGGGGGTGTGGGGGTCTTCCCCCAGAAAATTTTGTATTTCTTATATGTAATTTCCTGCATTTTCACGCATTCTAACATCCCGTTTCCAGTTTGAGCTTAATAGGAAACAATACAAATCCAATTATATTTATTGTTTAATTACAACCAATACCAATACAATACGAATAAGAAGTATTAACATTTTATCTCTATATATGAGGTCTATAATATATGAGCTTTATCAAATGCCTGTTACAGTACAAATTCACTATTTATAATAGAAGTGTGATGTGCACTTTACTACATATATACAGTGTAACAGAGGGACCATTGGGTTAATGTCATGCAGGTCTCGATTTTGCCCCGAGGGCCGTAATTGCGCATTTCAATTATTTCATAAAAAAAAAATATATATATATATATTTTTTTTTTTTTCAACATTCGGGCCGGATTGAACCCTCTGGCGGGCCGTATGCGGCGCGCGGGTCACATGTTTGACACCCCTGCTCTAGATGTTTGCAGTCATCTAGACAAAACTGTGATAACTACCCTGCTGCACCAGTAACAAAGGCACAGGGTATCATCAGCGAATACTGGCACACCGGGAAGGCTCCAATGAGCCGATCTAATTCATCTGATTTTATAAAAACAATGGCATAGCCACCAATTATGGATTAGCCACTGAGCGGCTACCTGAGTCCCCTGACGTCATTGGGGTATGGGAACTGCTGAGGGACACACCTTCTGAACAGACAGTGCGCCCTGCTACAGATAAATGAGGGCAAGTGCTTCCAGGATAATTTGCATTGGTTTGGTGAACTGTAGAATCAGATAATAATGATGAGGTGGGAAAATACAGTTTCTGTTCCCTACCAATCAATACCGTATGCTTGGTCTGGGGAACAGAAAACATATTTTCCGAAACCAGATGACAGGTGAAACCCATGAATCATTTCTGTTCCCCATACCAATGGTAACCTGAATGGAGATGAAATAGCATGGAATATATGAAATACTACCAGCATCTCTTTCTTGGGACCACTAAGGGATAAATGAGGACAAGTGCTTACAAGATCAATTGCATTTGTATGGGGAACTGTATTTAGCAGAATCAGATAGGCCTACCAATGACAATAATACCATTGCTGTTCCCCATACTACAGATCATTACATATGCCGCCTGGCATGGGGACCACAAACCATAATTACTTCCTCTTATCAGATGGCAGGTGAGACTTGTCAGTCATTTATGTTCCCCATACCAATGGTAACCTGAACGAAATGTGCAACAAGGTATGAATTTGAACTTGAATGACTCACAGTTTTGGATGTAAGGTACAAATGTGCCACTAGAGAGGCTTGGCTTTACCAATCTTATTGACTGTCAAGGCAGCACATCTTTGTAAAGAAGTCATCAGCATTACAACAGTAGTATTATGGCATTATGCTGGAAAGCACATAGCGCTGCAAATGGGGTGAGAGTGTCCTCCCAATTCTGGGGCTCATTCTTGGAAAGCAAAGTTGCTAACATGTTACAAACGGTAACATAGAAGGACACAAAACAACGGAAAAGGGTCTCGTTTATGTTTAATTACTCAAAATGTCTAGGGGTACACGATTCAAATGTTATGCAATAAACAAAAGAGGAGCCGCGCTCCAGGTTATCAAAAACACAAAATGGTCAAAGCCGTAAAGGCACGAAGTTCCACAACAAAAATGCAAGCCAAAAGGCAGTATCAAAAACAGGATGGCGAGATGCCAACAGCAGGTTGGTTGCAGACGGGCAAGCAAGTGGAAAGTGGCGAGCCGGAAGTGAGAGGAGAGCAGAGTGGTCGTCAGCCTCCACTTAAATACAGCACCGCCCCAAGCCACAGGTGTCACCAATTATCAATGCTGAGATCCTGTTGAGGTTGAGAACACACACATGAGTAGGCGCCAACAAATAAATATTGGGGGAGACAATATAATACCACTTGGTGGTAACAATAACTATGTTAGCTACTTTGTTGGTTGCAATGCAATTTCCCATTGGCAACTAACGAAGTTGCTAACTGCTAACAACTACACTTTCCAGTAATGCACCCCTGCTGTTCATTTTAGTTCTCCTCAGTGAAGTGCTCCTTCCTGATCACAGACAATCAAACAAGATGCCAAGAATGGATGCGGCTGTCCTGTGCACCGGGTTGTCACACATGGCCATTGGGAATGAGGTGAATTTGCAGCAGACCTGCCCATCTCTCAGAAATGAACTGTGTATCAACTGATCGTCCAATAGTGAACAGTAAGAATAATTAACTCTGCCAAGGTCACGGTTTGTCTGTCTGTCAGCAAGATAACTCAAAAAGTCATGAACAGATTTGGATGACATTCTGTGGGGTTGTTGAAAATGACAGAAGGAAGAAGTGAGTACATTTTGGTAATGGTCCGGATCACGATCCGGAACCAGGAATTATAAAAAGATTTTTCACCATTGCGAGATGAAAGCGGGAAAAAAAAGTGAAAGCCCATTGGGAAACTCCAACTCCCATTGTCATTGTGACACAGCACTCCACAGCACACAAGTGAACACTGCACACTGCACACAACGAAATTGCATTTATGCCTCACCCGTGCAAGGGGGCAGCCCTCAGTGGCGCCCCATGGGGAGCAGTGCGGTGGGACGGGAGCAGTGCGGTGGGACTGTACCAGTGGCGTAACAACTCGGTCACGGGTCCCGGTGCGAGTATCCAGCACGGGCCCTCGGAGGTTGTGCTAATTTTAGGATATTTTATCTAGCCATTACGGTGAAAGGGTGGGCTATTTTCTTTGCATGGAAGACAGTCCCGGCTACCATAAACATGGGAAAAGATGGAGACGGTGCATGGATGGATACACACAGGCGCGGTTCTTGCATTGAGGCGTTGCTAGGCAACCGCCTTAGGCCCCCAGCGTAGTCTCAAGCTTTAGGGGCCCCCTCTGCCCCCCTTTGCAAATTTCACATGGGCCTATAGCTGGTAATTGGGCCCCTTTGGACAGTAATTCACAGATTAATGGTGATTTTCATAAATAATGAATTTTGTATGTTTAAATTGGAAACAAGAACAACACAATACATTACAAAAAAATACCGATTCTGTGCACACCCTCTCTTTCGCGTTAAAATGGACTATTCCATCCTTGCGTGCCATGTGCGCCAGGCGAGTTCCTAAACATTCACACAACCACGTCTTCAGATAGGCTAAGGAGGATAACTGTCAAGCGCCACACTCAACAAACTCTTCATGGTCAGTAGCCTAACATCAAGCGGAACACAAAAAATAGGAAGGCACAAGATGTCTGCAGACAGCGTTTGCTATGTTCAGTGTTGTTAGACTAAATGCGTCACCACTTAAAAGAAACAATTAACACCCATAGAAGAAAACAACAGCCCTAACACCGGCAACCCCCTGATTTTTTTTGACAATGCTATGAGAAGTTGAGCAAGAAAGAAAAGCAGGCAAGAAAGCAACCCACGCATTGAGCGTGGAGTAGGTTACTCAATACTTCGAATAGACTTCTCAGGCGCGCGAGCGCAGGGAGAGTGAAGGCTGTGTTTCTGTTTATCTTGTGCACGCACGTCTTCAAAGGGTTTGTTCGGGCGACAGCTTGACAGAGAGCGCGTCTTTTGTTTTGCAGTAAATGTGTCCTTGATTAGTTTTTGGAACTTAGGGTGTCTATAACGTCCACGAAGACAATATCCATGTGAAAAGGCAAGCGCCTACTAACCGCTGTTCTGTCAGAAAAGAGTGTGCACCTGTCGCCTACTCTGTCAACTTCCCACAGCGACGTTTAAAAGTCTACCATGAAATCAAACATAGCCTACAACATAGGCTATGAGAAGTGCAGGCAAGATGGCAACTTGCGCATTGTGCGCGGAATTTGCTACTTCGATTACATGCCACGGGCACGCGAGCGAGGGGAGCGTGAACTGTGTTTCTGTTTAACCTGGCTGCACGCGTGTCTCTTCTCAATGGGTCTGTTCAGGCAGGCTTGGGTCAGGGCGACCGTTTGACAGAGAGAGCGCTTTTCGGTTTATTCAGTAAATATCTCCTTGATTAGTTTTGGAAAGTTGGAATGTCTAACATCCACGAAGACAATATCCACCTGAAAACGCCAAGCGCCTACAAACCGCTGTTCTGTCAGAAAAGAGTGTGCACCTGTGTCTACTTCCCACAGCGACATTTAAAAGGGTCCCATGAAATCCAACATCCAACATATGAGAAGTGCAGGCAAGATGGCAACTCGCGCATTGAGCTCCGCGGAATTGGCTACTTCAATTAGATTTCACAGGCACGCGAGCGGGGAGCATGAAGGCTTTGTTTCTGTTTAACCTGACTGTACGCGTGTCTCTTCTCAATGGGTCTGTTCAGGTAGGCTTGGGTCAAGGCGACCGCTTGACAGAGAGCGCACTTTTCGGTTTATTTAGTAAATATCTCCTTGATTAGTTTTTGAAAGTTGGGATGTCTGTAACATCCACGAAGACAATATCCACCTGAAAACGCCAAATACCTGCAAACCGCTGTTCTGTCAGAAAACAGTGTCCACCTGTCGCTTATCCTACGCTACTGTCTACTCCCCACAGCAGCATTTTAAACTCCTCCATGAAATTCCAAACCAACGTCACTTCAAATAGGTGACAGCAAGCATGGACATATGAAATAACACTTCAGTGAGGGGGGAAAATCACTCTGCTCTCATATCAAAGTGAAAGTGGGATTACAGAAAATTTCACATTTCAGTTTGTTCAATTTTTGCATGAAAAGTTGCAAATATTCATTGAAATCTGTCCTGAAAGGGTTGTAGCCCAAGATAGCCTGTTTTTTTTGTTTGTAATTATTTTTTTAATGGAAAATCGTGATTTTTCAAAAAAAAATCGAAAAAGAGAGTTTATGTTAAAAAAAAAATGTGATATGAAATGGGCCCCCTAGCTAAATTCGCCTTAGGCCCCCAAATTGCTAAGTCCGCCACTGGATACACAACATCCAAGACAACCACGACTACACATTGGTGACAGCCCACCAGTAAAACATACACAGATAGAGCTCTACACACGCACACAGAATCGTCCACTTATTTAGATTTCTTTCTTCCCTGCCCTAGCTGACAACTCGAGAGTCCACTTCGTAACATAGCCAAGCTAACAGAATAACTTAACTTAGCCTATATTATGCTAACAGGAGAAACGCTAGATGATAAAATACATGGAGTGGAGATGCTGTTAGCAAGTCAGCACAACTAGTTGTCAATTGGAGAACACACAACTAAGTTATAACGCTGGGAATAACTACAGCAATACCGCTGTCACAGATTACAAACTAGAATGGACACCGTTAAAAATGTGCCTCGTCTCTTTCGTTTAGCCAGACCCTGCCGAACCCAGACTACTGGACTAGAAATGTCAAATGTGACAACAATTGGAAAATACCTGAAGGAGATGAGTGATATGAAATCAATATAATGTCACGGCGGACATTATTACATGTATAGGGAAACCTGTCCTTACCTTCTTCGTAGCGTCTTTGAAATCTTCTTAGATAATATCCAAGGAGGTCTAATATCCATAGGATGTTCTTGCTAGCCAGTAGCCATCTCTATTCTTGGCCAGGGCTCTGAGCAAGTTCACACTCTCACACTCCACACATGGTATTTCACACTCTGAAGTTTTGATATCTTATTCAATCGGCGCACATTAATTAATCCAACCTATCCACAGATGCGTCAGAAAGAGGTAACCAGTGGCGGCTGGTAGTCTGTCAAACAGGGGAGGCTGTTCAATTACAATATGTCCAGAACGCAAAAAAAAAGGGGGGGGGGGGGTCGTCAATTTTGACACACATCTTACATTGGTCCTGAGCCACATATGGCCTCACACACTAAAGGACTCTTGTTGAAACAAATTTGTTAATCATTAATCAGTATCCCCCTTGTAGCCTATTCATAGATAAATGTTTTTTTTTTTATTATTATTATTATCATTAGGCCTACCTCCGCCACATAATGATGTGATTGAGTTTGCCTTCGTTGTCTTGGTTCATTGCTGGGTGCACGGCTTAACTTACCACTAGAGGTCGCAAAATCTTTAATTATTTACCAGACATTGCCAACACAGTAGGAAACAAGGACTCGCCACTCACGGGACTTTGCAGTTAACCAGTTGATCAGACACCACGAAAGCGCAAAAGAAACGGTTGTTCTTCCCTACCTTTTTCACCAAGTCAATATTAGGCAGTGCTCTGCTCTGCTCTGCTCCTTGATATTCATTTTCTCCTCATAAGGACGACTGGAATTCGCCAGAATTTAATCCACAATGCTTGGCATTTTGCATAGCTCTTTAGCTTTCTTGCAAGCTAGCCCTAACGAAAGTAGGCAACCTCAACTTTTGAATTGGGAGATTAAAAAGGATAAGGACGTGCCACTATTAAGACTTTATTCGCAACACTAGGTTTACAAGAATATGTACACAAAACTGGAGTACACCGCAATGAATAGCTTCCTCACTGGTTACCACGACGAAACTCACAGACAGGTCTGTGACGAAACTTCTCAGTCAAATTAATAACATATCCGCATTTCAACTACTGTAGCCTACTGACACGGGGTTCACCCAATCACAAGTCGGAGCTCCAGTCTCCGGTCCCTCCCCTCCCCTCTCTCTTCTCCATTCACTCCCAGTGAGGCTCAGTCTCAAAATAAAAAAAAATTCACGGCAATAGCCAATGACCGTTTAGCATTTTGCCATTGAAAAAGCGTACAATCCCACATGCCATTGAAGTCCATTGAGACTCGACTCGCTTGCGTTGTCATGAGCGGAAAAAAAAACTCGTGCGAGCCTCGGGATCTTATTACAGATTGGTTTCATCTCTAAGTTGAGCACATGCATTTTCTATGGAGCTGGGTCTGAAATAGCAATGTTATTAAGTCGTGTAAAGCATTAGTTTACATACTATTCTCCGTGATTTTGGACAGGAGGCGGCGCCTCCCTTGTACTCAAAGAGGAATCGCCTCTGGGGTATACAGTGTTCTTCTGACTAGTTACCACGCTATTCAGCCAATCAGAAAATAGATTGTTGGGTTGTCGGGCAGATCAGAGCAGTGGATCAGAGTTTCATCCAATAGCGTGTGCAGCAGAGTTCAGAGAGAACTGTAAAATGTACGAATTGCAAATAGGCGAACTGGAGACGCAGGAGCCAGGACCATCAGGTGATAACTTCATACAGGTGCTATGAGACTTGTATTAGTTAGGCTACTGTTTTTACTCCTTATACCAATATTTCCAGCCCATGTAGCCTTGACAGGGACGTTAAAAGAGAGCAACAACGCTAGCTAGGCTATAACCCCAGCTGATTGTTTGATGATCATCCCTCCCAAACATGATTGAACGTGGAGACTTGAGGAGTGGGAGGGGGTCAAATATTAGACAGACTGGAGAGAATAAGCGCGTTCATGATGGCGTCTTGTCGACCAGGTTGAAAATTTGCTAGGCAGCGAGCATGCTCAGTGTGTCCGCGTGAAGCATCCTGGTTAGAATTTGCCGTTCACGACGCAGTTGAAGGGAGTGACCTCTGCGCGGCAGTCGTGTCACATGGCGTTGAACCATCGCGGGAACAAAAGTTTTGTCAAGCAGCTACACAGTAACAAAAACCAACTGCTGGGCAGAAGACACCTCCTCCATGATGTGAGGAATCTGCCGTGATTGGTGTTCATAGCTCATGTGATTCATGTGTGTGTAGTTGAACGTGCTTCATTTTCTACATGCTGAAATGCATTTCATGCTCAAATGCAGCATACTCAGAGTGGTATCATCCATATGTATGGTCGCACAACCCACTTACAACAGTAAAAAAGAGAAACAAACCACCCTGTCGTCAGATGCTCCATCTTCGCCACGTTAGGAGTGTATGCCGTAGGTTACAAAACCAGTACTATTCCGTGGGCCGCCTGCTCGACGGTTAGAGTAGTGGTTGTGCGCCTGACTTCCATTCGTGAGGTCCCCGGTTCGAAGCTGCATCGAAACACAGGAAGTCTTTCGTTGCTGATGGTTAATGTGGAAACAGACCCGTTGCGAGTGACTTATCTTGTCTTTTATGTATGAAAGTGTACTAAACAGAGTGGCCTTTGTGGTTGGCGCGCCATGGTAAAGCTACATATTGAACACCTGGGTTCAATCCTTGCAGGATGGGTTGGCGCTGTTAAGTAATTTTAAAACGGTCCTATCTGAATGACGACTTTGGTCCCAAAACACAAAATGAATAGCCTAAAGTGAGTACTAATTAACTGAATTATTACATGGAAGTGAAGCCAAATCATCACAAATTTAACTAAGAGTTGTACCATGATTCACAGAGTGGTAACCTGTATCTCTACCTCAAGACCATCCGATTTCTCTTCGAGAGGCAGAGAGAGTCTCGCATTTCACAAGCATGTGCCGACGTTGGTAAGCGTGTCATGGAATTAGCGCCATGATTAGTTAATTCCAAGAGAGGGCGCCCTGGTACACCCGCTGTCAAAAAAGGTAGATCCACCCACAGACCTATAGATCCACCTTCTTTGCCGCTGTTGAAATCTTGTCGTCCTGATGTGTCCAGCTTGGTTGCGACGCAGTTATCCCCTCCTTTTTAAGACCAAGCAAATCACGTTTTGATCAAATCTTTTCCTGCGAGGTTGCAAACGGGCCTAATGGAGGAATGCAGAGGTAGTAGAAGAGAGGGCAAGTAAGCTAAAGAAGTCAGGGGCAACCAATAGTGCTGTAGATATCATGGTATTGAATGAAAAAGGGTATTATTTAGGTCTGATGCCTAAAAAAAGTGATTGGACTTTATTTTAATTTGAGCTGATAATGTCAATGCACAATAAATAACATATGAATACATGTAGCCTATTTTAGGCTATTCCCCCACAATGAACATTGTCTAAAATCATCCCCCTCAATGAAAATGGTCAAAAATCACCTCCGTATAAAATATACATCCCTTCTTCACATTGTGTTAAAATTGCACTTGCAATAACTACATTTTCAAAATTTTCTCGGGGGAGAAACCCCCAAACCAACAATAATTAGAATCAATCTCTGACCATCTCCAGCTGCTTATAGGCTATTTTACAACTCGAGCACTGGTTAGGATTAAGCATATTGAATACATAGTGTTTGGTCTAATCAAACTTTTTAACTAGCTGGGTTGAAGGGAAACCTAAACCTACAGTAGTGTCGATAGGTCGACGGGTGATGATGGGTCGATGCCCCCCCATTTATTTATTTATTTATTTATTTATCTAAATCTCACTCCAAACAATCTTCAAAACTTGAGAGCCCTGTTCTTGGCGAATGAAGTGACTAAGCTCATTTTATATTCCGCCTTCAAGAAAGCCAACAACGCATACTGTACTACTACAACCATTGAGATATACTGTCAATGACTACAACATAGATAAGATGAGAACAAAAGGCCACGTTCGACTGACCAGCATGCATTTAATTTGAATTGGTAAGGGAATCAATCATGTGGTAATTCCAAACAGAACGTTACCACTGGCGACTCGCGCTCCCTGTTTACATACAGCCAATGATGGTGTATGAAAATATATATCCCACAATTCCTGGCCGCAATGTAAAAAATAAAATGCACAAATATAGCGTTCATGTGTTACCTTTATTGCTATTTGAAACATTTGTCTGAACAATTTCACTGCCCATGTAATGACCTGTAGCAATATAGTAACTAAAAGGGCCAATTTGCAATTGATTTAATGCTCTAAATTCCCACCGTCTTGTGGGAGTCTGATATGGTCTATAAATAGTGTCTGGACATATTATTTAAGCGCACAGGCTACTTTGCGTATCCATTCATCGATTCGTAATCATACAGGGGGGCCCGTGAACCACTTCGGAGGGCCCGTTCGTCGCGGGCCCCCCAGTGGTCGCGGGCCCTGGTGCGACTGCACCTGCTGCACCTGCTATAGTTACGCCACTGGACGGTACCATGCTCAGGGTACCTCAGTCGTGGAGGAGGATGGGGGAGAGAGAGATGGGCCGATTTTCAAGATTCCAGTTTCTAACTCAACAAAAACAAGGCAGAGAGACTTGAAAAAAATAGGGTGCATCATAGTCAAATGTCCTTTGCTAGCCTGATTATCATCGACTTTCAAATCTATTCGAGACTTGGTCTGACCAAGAGCAAAACAATGAACATTTCCCAAACGGTATGGTTGATCCAACTCCCTTAGTTTGCTAATGGTTGTTTGCTCCCTGACAAAGTGGGAGGAGTTCCCGTTTTTTCAGGAGCTCAGAATCGTGTTTGTATTGTTCTTGGCCTGAGGCAACGCTGAAGGTGTGGTGTCACTTGGAGGGCACACTCTGGCTATGAAAAAGCCTCCTTTGCTTTGGTCTGCACTCTCTCAGTGCATTTCCACAAAGTAGTTATAATCGATAGTCTTCTTTCTCTGTGTTTCTGGTTAAACTGTCCCTGTGTGAGTTCTTGCCAGTGAATTATGTGACATCTATAAAAGGAGGAGACATATCTTCCAAGTTTGTCTCAAACAAGAGTTACCACTTAGCTGAACTATGACCTGTGTTTATTCATCTTTGGTGCGTTTTCCATTAAAGACGACAGCAGTGGAACAGGAAGAGAAAGAGAGGGATACATGCGTAAAGCGAGGAACTCATTTGTACTGTAAGTGTTCTGCTACAAAGACAAAGATGTGTTTGTCAAATGTAGACATTTGGGACTAGGTTTTTTATGTCCCACAGATTGCAGAGTGTCTGAGTACTGCTCTGTCTGGAATGGGTCTGGATATGCAGCACACAGTATTGAATTACATCAAGCATGTTGAACGTGCAGTGAGTAGGAGGGAGTGTGTGGTGTTATTTGATTGTCTACCTGTCACTGGGCAAAGGTCACACACTACAGTACATGTACAGGAAAACAGAAAACAACCAAAATATTAAGTGTTCTGCTACAAAGGCAAACGGCCTCTGTTTCTCAGCTGTCATTCTTAGGAAAATACGGTGCGTAAGGGCCATAATTGGCAGCTATGACTTTAAGGTACACTGTGATTCTTTCAAAATTTCCATTGCCTTTTAACAACAAACACAACCGTTTTCCATTGTTCCACGATGTTTCCATCGTCCGCCACTGAGGGCTGCCCCCTTACACGGGTGAGGCATCAATTGAATTTTGTTGTGTGCAGTGTGCAGTGAAGACTTATGTGCTGTGGAGTGCTGTGTGTGTCACAATGACAGTTGGGTTAGTTGGATAAGGTTACCTGATTAGATAATTTAGGTAACAAGAATGCTTTCGGACTGATGCATCTCTTACAGTGAGTGACAAAATCATCAAATGTCTGGTATTTGAATGGAATGTTTTTCACTCATGATGTGGAAAACATAATGTCTATATGGGTTGGTTTTATTTCTTCCTGGTATGATGATGAGAAATCTATTCCTCCATCCGCCGTCTGTAATGTTGCTAATTTGACTGTGACGGGCAGTGTGCCAATCAGGCAATCTGTCAACTGCCAAAGCGTGTCATCTGTGTAGGCGGGGAACAAAAATGTCCTTGTGGTGCCTTTCTTATCTGATTATAAACAAATACTGTACTAGTTTTGCCGTTCTTATCTGATTCTGTTCCATCATGCATGAACATCTAAAGGGGTCACATCTTATTGAACTACTACACTGTGTAATACCAACAATATTCAGGACTAAATCAATCTGCTAGAGTGAAAAGATTAGGAATAAATAGGATTAGTCAATGACCATCACTAGAGTAATGTGTGTAGTCAATGACCATCACTAGAGTAGTGTGTGTAATGTGATTATTATGGGGCGCCGTTTGTAAAGCTGACTGTACTGAAAAATTCAGCAACATTTTGTCATATTTAGCTTAAAACAGTGTTATAAAAATGTTATGAATTTTTCAGACTCCCCTTTTTACACATTTAGAACAATAAATGTTAAATCTAAATAATGTATCCAAATGTTAAATATAAATGTAAATAATATATAAAAATGTTAAATCTAAATGTCAAATCTAAATAATAAATCTAAATCTAAATATTTAATATAAATCTTAAATCTAAATGTTAAATCTAAATCTAAATGTTAAATCTAAATATTAAATCTAAATGTTTAATCTAAATGTTAAATCTAAATCTAAATGATAAATCTAAATGTTATACCTAAATGTTAAATCTAAATGTTATATCTAAATGTTGAATCTAAATCTAAATAATAGGCCTATATCTAAATATTAAATCTAAATGTCAAATCTAAATAATACATCTAAATGTTAAATCTAAATGTTACATCTAAACCTAAATGTTAAATCTAAATCTAAATATTTAGATTTAGATTTAACATTTAGATTTAACATTTAGATAAGTTAAGTTACAAACACAAAAATGTTTAATCTAAATGTTAAATCTAAATGCTAAATCTAAATCTAAATATTTATATTTAACATTTAGATTTGACATTTAGATTTAACATTTAGATTTAGCATTTAGATTTAAATTCCACATTTAGATTTAGGTTTATATTTAACATTTAAATTTAGATTTATTACTTAGATTTGACATTTAGATTTAACATTTAGATATATTATTTAGATTTAGATTTAACATTTAGATATAAAATTTAGATTTAACATTTAGATTTAACATTTAGATTTAACATTTAGATTTAGATTTAATATTTAGATTTAACATTTAGATTCAATATTTAGATTTAATATTTAGATTTAAGATTTATATTTTACATTTAGATTTAGATTTATTATTTAGATTTGACATTTAGATTGAACATTTTTATATATTATTTAGATTTATATTTAACATTTAGATACATTATTTAGATTTAACATTCATTGTTCTAATTGTGCATGTGTCTGCAAAATTCACACCATTTTAAAAACTGTTTTAAGCTAAATGTGACAAAATGTTGATGGAATTTCAGCTAAATGTGACAAAATGTTGCTGAAATTTTCAGCACAGTCAGCTTTACAAACGGCGCCCCATAATTATGATGTTTTTGTTGTTGTTATCATTGTAATCTCTTAAACCAAATGTTGTTTATTGTATTTAATATGGTTTTGTTGGTAATGCAGGGTTTCCCAAAATCATTCTAAAGTATATGTGTTTGTCAATATGTTCAAAGTGTAGGCCTAATACAAGATATAATTTTGTTTTGCCACCACCTGTTCTCAGACTGGCATCCATTCTAGTGCAGGCACTTCTGACGATGCAAATTGGGCCACACAGGAAAACAGGATACACTCTGTCCAACTTGTAAGGTGCTTCACTGGTTAGACAAAAATATTTATAAATATAGCTTTAAAAATGAAGACAGAAGAAATTCAGGTATACATTGTTATTGTTGTTGTTCCTGCTACTAGGCCTACTCCTGTGCATTTGTTTATTAAATTGGTGGATTATATTACCTTCTTTAAAGACTTATTATGTGTTAGTCACATTTTATGTGATTCATTCATTCATTCATTTATGAGGTGACAGCTGTAGATTAAAGTAAAGAACCCTTTGAAAAAAAATAAAACAATCACAGGGGGAAAAAAGGATATTGCAATAGTTACATGTGTAATATATTGCATTACATTACACATGATCTGATACTTTTATAGTGACAATATCATCAAAATGCAAAGAATAATACATAGAAAACAACTGCTTTTGGTCCATGTAGGCCTATGTCAAAAGATCATGGTTATCTTCCACACACCGCGCTCTTCCGTCTTGTTGGTGCGTCTCTGAAGTAATCTAGTAGTAGGAAATGGATCACACTCAATTTTTCTTCTTTCTTGTTGTTTTCTTTTTATTTTAACATTGCAGTGTTGACACGACAGACGTTTCGGCTGCACAGAGCCAGAGAGGGTGACACTGAAGAAGGCTCTGTGCAGCCGAAACGTCTGTCATGTCAGTGCCAAACACAAGAACTGCACATACAAACTGAGACACAGTAGAGCGGACAGCATTCCTACCAAAAAAGCAAGGTTTTTTTTAACAGTTTCTTCCCAGCAACAGTGAGGCTGATGGCAAAAAAGAACATTTGATCCACCTTTTTTTTCCAAATTCTTTTGATCTCTTTTGATTTTTATCACTTTTGAATGCATTTTGTCTTTTTCCTATTCTATTTATTGACTCAGAGGGCCTGCACAAGAGTTCCTATGTGCTTGGACTATTAGTTCATGCATAAATGGCAAATAAAGTACTTTGAACTTTGAACTCTTTGGCCATAAATCTGCAGGTAAAAAATACCAAAATGCCCTTTTTACCCACAGATGGTCATCCTGAGCAGCCCATTTGGACGGGAAACCACCCAATCTGGCAACATTGTGAACTTGTCTGGTAATTGAATATCGCGCTTTGCACTTATTATGACCTAGAAAACACTATATCTATATGGGTTTGGTATTGCATGCTTCCTAGTAAGAAAATGTGAGATCTAAAAAAAAATGCCCCTGTGGATATCAGCAGGACATCTGTTAGCAGCATCCCCTGTCTGTAGCATTGCTAATTTGACTTTGATTTGACTATTTTTTATTTTGTAATTTGACTGTGAAAGTGCTCAGAGCCAGTCTGGTACTCCAGAAAATCCGGATTCAAGTCCGCATGGGGAACTTCACCTTCACATTGTTGCTGTTGTTGTTGTAAACTCTTATTTCTCGTGTATTATGATCACATATTATTTATATTTTATTTAATCTGGTTTTGTTGGTATTACAGGGTGTCCCAAAAATGTAGGCTATACACTTTAGTATAAAATATATACACTCATTGTGTTTTTTAATAAATCATGTAATTTTGAAAGTGCAATAGAATTTGCAGAAATCATTTTGTTTTGCCACCACCTATTCTCAGACTGGCATCCACTGTAGTCCACTTCTGACGATGAAAATCGAACCACACAGGAAAACAGGATACTATGTCCTACTTGTAAGTTGCTTCACTGGTTAGAAACGTACTACATGCACGTCAGTATTTTGCATTCCCCAAAGACTGCATGACAGTTTTAGATGGCAAAGTACCCTTTTATTATAATAAACAGAATAGGTGAAGGAAATACGAAAATATCATCTCAACCACAGGAGAAAAGCAATTTACAGTTATTTACAGGGTATTATATTGGTTACAGTCCCTGGGATTAGGTGACTTGCTCAAGGGCACATCATTGATGGAGGGAGGAAGGGATTGTTAAGGGTGGGGATTGAATCTGCATCCCTATGATATACATTTCAGCTCCCTAACTATTACACTCATTACAAACAATTAATGGACAAAGCATCTATGAAAATACGACTTTAGCAGCCGAATGAAGTCTATTTTTAACGGCAGTGATCTGATATTTTAGTGCATCTCCAAGTGCAGTTATAAATACACAGAGCATGTCTCAAACGGTGCACTTGTTTACTTCAGACACTATATTTCAGTGTGTAGGGCACTCACACTGAGATTGTCATGTACTGAAAGTACCCCGATGATTCCTCAATAATGGTCAAACATGCATGATGGAAAAATGTGTGAATGATGGACACTGCACATACTAAACAGCCACCATGTTCTTTATGTAGGGCCTAACGGAAGAAATGTGACGGTCTGTCCGTGAAGAGTTTCATTGCAAAACGCTGTATCTCCATTTTGCAGAATGTTGGGAAATTAACATTTTTTTGTACACACGTAGGTTTAAAAAGTGTGTTCTCAAAATATTTGAATGGAAAGAATTCACACATAGGTGATAGGACCTTTGAACCATCATTTCCAGAAATGAAATGCAAAAGTCAAAAATGGTGGATACACTGTTTTGCAATGAAACCCTTCAGTTTTGCCAACAGTCTCTTCTTTCTGTAAGTCATGCTAATGAGATGACCAACCTCCTCATGTCAAGCCAATTATGTGACATAGTTAGCATTTAGGGGTCAAGGAAATGTAAATACAAACACAAGAACCTGTGTAATAACAGTAGCCAACCAATGTGTTGTCGAGATAATGCAATGCTACTCTGTCACTTCCAGTAAAACAGAAACCTTAATGATCCAAACTTTCCCAAAGACTACTATGCACTGAACGCCATTGCACTGACACACATGCGCCATTTGAGACACATGGACCGACAGTTGAATCCCGCCTACCAGGTGTTCTGAGGTCTGGAGGAACAGGTAGCTGCTGTCAATCATGACAACCCAACCACACCCATAGAATCTGTTTACATATGGATATATTTTTAATACACTGGGTTTGGCTTCTTGCTCACACTTAAACTTAAGGTANACTGTGCAGGAAATCAAAAAAGGTACTGCAACTATGCTGCTCATTGAAACTGGGCTGCCTATTGCAAAATTTGATCTTTACATGAAAGTTTACTAATAATATAAGTAATAAACACATATTTTCTATTATGGTCCAAGTAGAGTCATTTTTCCAGTCATAATGAATACTTTGAATGTGATGGTGGTGGTAAGTATTCATGAACAGGGTAACATTAGTTTATGGGCAGCATGAATTCTGGAAATTAACAACTAAAAATCTCTCACAGTGTCCCTTTAAATATCCTTTCAAAACTGGGGGGGGGGGGGGGGTGTGTGCACTCTAAAGGGGGGCTTGCCATGTCTGCAAGCAGTAGTTCAATATGTGTGCAGAGTTTCAGGGGAAAGTTGTGAGAAAGATATTTAATAAGGGGGGAGGGGGGGGCTATAAGGCCCAGCTGACAGGCCCAGGTTCATACCTGTCAGATGGGTACACTACCGTACAGGTATAGCTGGGGAAATTTCTGTAATGGATGTAACCAAGTGGAATGTCAAGCCGTGTTACCGTCAATGGTGTTACGCATCAGCTATGACAGTTGAGTTTTTGCCAGTTTATCTCCATATTGACAGACAAACAAACAAAATAATTTGTGTTCTAGGGAGATGGGTTTGTCTGCTCTGTTTTTTCTCCTAAAAAAGTGCCGACTTGTTCCCCTGCACTGTTGACCGCAACACAGTTGAGTAACGCAGTTGACTGTTTTGAAAGTGTTTTTCAGCTATTGTTCCCTTATGTGTTGGAAAAATCCTATGAACAGACACCAGGGATTACCTCTGGAGAAGGAAGTCTTGTGTAAGGAGGGTGACTAAATTCAAATCAGACGTTACAGGGATTTATAATGAAAAATGTGTCAGTCTGTATCACAGTGAATCATAAAATCCTACTTATGAAGCTCAACAATCACATTTTCTATATCAGTTGTACAGATTAATGACAACATTATTGTTAAGAGACATAAGCACTTTCAAACGTATGTTGTTTCAACTCTGTAGTATTTTTATATATGTTTGAAATTACATAGTATTTGTCCATAACACTGTTGACAAAATAATCAAGCAAATGTTCGCTTTCATTAGAGTATTGATCAAATGATTTAAGATTAAAGTGGAAATGGAGCACTGACAACTATTATCATTTTTTGGCGGCTTATTTATTTTCATAAACGAATGGATGTTCGTTGGACTGCACTTTTAAGTAGTTTTGCTGAAAAATGACATGTTATTACCGAGTTTCGCCACAAGGGTGCAGCCATGTTCGCCGCCTACGTAACGCGAATGGTAGAAGTTGGTGGCTAATGTAACCTTCCATTCACTTAACGTTAGCGTGTGCTAACTACAGAGCTAACTGACTCTAATCGTGGCAGTAAAATTGAAGAAGGACTTGGGGTTCATTTTACATTGTCCTTGGATCTTCTATCTTATAGACAGGCTTATCAGTTGAAGGAGAAATGCCAAGTGTCATATCACTTTGTGTCAAAAAGCCTTTGCTACGAGCATGGTGGGATAGCTGCAGCCATCCACCCATTGCATCCACCATAGGACAGGACTGTGGGGCTGCTCGCTCTCATATACTATTTGTAGTGAGAGACCGTCACCAATAACGTCTTTTTCCTGCATTGTTGGACGTTAATATGAAAGCCCATGTCGTGAAGTTGGCGATGTGGTCCAATTCAATCATAATAGAAATGGGAGCTTGCGTAAATTCTACCAGGGAGACTCGAATTTCTCGGCTGTCAAACTTACTAGGCTAACCAATCAAACTCCCTTTTGACAGATCATACATGCGTCATCATTGCCCAGGATCGTCAACCAATCTCAACGCGAGATTGGGGGTTCCCCCGTTACGCGTCACTCATGCATCGTTACCTCTCAGCCAATGGATCACATTCACGTTTGTTTAAATAGCTGTCACTCATTCTGTTCTCTGCTTTTCAGTTAAGCCGATTTTGAAGTTGACATTGCTGTTCGGCGTTTTCGTTATCAAACATTCTGTTTATTTTCTACCTGGTTAGGCCTACTTGATAACTACTCACATTGCCGTGGCTGGGATGGGATTTCCAACCGCTCAAACGCGTGGCACGCAATCGGTGCTTTCTAATAGCCTAATATTTCCCTCGCAACGCTTCAATCAATTTGTTTGGCACGCCGCTCCTTGATTTCCGAACGCTTGTGGATTTTCTTTTGAACTAGCCTGCCTGTGGATGGATTCCCCTGAACTGGTGTAATTCGTGAGTAACCTGGCGGCTTTCCTTCACTCGTCCTGCGGACGCAGGGAACGTTTATCTCAGCGAATGACTATTTTTTGGGGAAGTTGTTTTCAAGGCAAGTCACCTCTTATGCCTCATACTCGGCTTGTCGCACTGTCTCGGATATCAGTCTCATCTGCTGCTGGTTGACTGATGGCCTACGTTTCGTTTGCTGTCATTTGGGAGCATTACATGAACTGGTTGGAGTGACTTTTGGAACTTGTGCTGGGGGAGGACGGAATCGAAGTAACTGGGCCCGCGGTGCTCTCTCGTGGCGCCTGGCGCGCATTATAGCCCGGCATGCTTATCTACTCAGCGCAATTGTTTTACGGAGGCGTTATGGGTACTGCGAGTCACCATTTACTTGGTCCTCGTTGGCCTCATCTGCTGCCGATGGACTGGTGACGCTGGCCAATATTTTAGAGCATTTCATGAACCGGTTGGTGTGGCTTTTTCGGAACGCTCGCTGGGGGTAGACCGACAGATTTAAATGGGCTATATATCGAAGCGCCTCGCCCGCATGCATAACCCGACATTAACCTTCTGTGTTGTCTCGTGCTACTGCCTGTCACGACACAAGGCAGAGCCAAGCACTCATTCTTAATTGTCCTGATTACAAACGTACTTTCTATGTTCCGGAGCGATGTTGCAAGGACCTCAGCCTACGGGCCGTAACACCGCCTACAGTTTTTCATTCATGTGGATTCCGGTCGTGCGTTCATCAATTTGCACCCGCCTATTTTCAATGTTCCATTCAGTAGCCTATGCCCACTACACGAGCCTATTTTACGTTTTCGTTTGCATGGACTGGCCCATGTGGCGCAGTAGTGGCGGTCTCGTTGACTTTTAAGAGTTATGACTTCGGTTCGTAGGCCTAGACTGCTGGCTCGCACATTAAGCTTATGCGCGCTTGCCAATCTTCACCTCATGTCATCGCACTGCCTGCTGTTTGTAGCCTATTGATAGACGTGTACCTTGCTTCCTCACTCTCGCTTCAAGTCATTCAGGGCTGGATTTAGTTAAAGGGACACTGAGTGAGATTTTTAGTTGTTTATTTCCAGAATTCATGCTGCCAATTCACTAATGTCACCTTTTCATGAATACTTACCCCCACCATCAAATTCTAAGTATAGGGGATCTTCTCCATGGTCCGCCATTTTTGAATTTCCCAAATAGCAATTTTTAGCTCTGAAAATGACTCTAGACCTACTTGAACCATACTAGAAAATATTGTTCATTACTTGGTAAACTTTCATGTAAAGACCAAATTTGGCAATAGGCAGCTCAGTTTCAATGACCAGCATAGTTGCAGTACTTTTTTATTTTTTTGACCATTTCCTGCACAGTGTACCTTTAAAGATCACGCGGGGCTTTCGGCCTGCGCCGCCGAGCATCGAGGGATATTGTAGCCTGTCGCAATGCCTTGTCTATTTCGAGTTAGGCCTATCTGATCACAATGGGCTACATGTACACCGTCCAAATATAGGTAAACAAATTAGTGATATCCGTGGAAAAGTACATTGATGATGACGGTTAATAATCATAATCATAAATTATACATGAAACTCGGCCCATGGAGTCCTGTCAGGGTTCTGATCACGCCCCATTGGTAGCCATCTATGGGCTAACCCTCTCACTCTGTACACCACTCGTGCCCTTAGGCTTCATTGGAATCGTCAGGGCGCTCGGACTGTGATGTGTCGGATTGTGTTTGTTTTCTCATATCTGGTGATGGTGGTCTCTGCTGCTTTCCCGTACACTTTCACATACACGTGCTTCTGCCGCTCCACGTAGGGTATACGCTACGTAATGCACTGGGCATCGGCCCCAACGTCGGACTGGGCATCAGCCCCAACGTCGGACTGGGCTCTGGCCCCGACGATGGACTGGGCTCTGGCCCCGACGATGGACTGGGCTCTGGCCCCGACGACGGACGAGCATCGGCCCCGACATTGGACTGGGCATCGGCCCCAACGTCACCCTGGGTCGGCGACTCCTCATCACCCCGGGCCGGCGACTCTACGTCACCCTGGGCCGGCGACTCTACGTCACCCTGGGTCGGCGACTCAACATCACCCTGGGCCGGCGCCTCAGGGCTCGTGCTTCAACGGCACACCTCAGCATTGCCCCGGGCTGTCGCACCTCAACACCACGGCTCAAAATCACAACTCGGCATCACAATGGGCCATCGCCTCAGCATCGCACTGGGCTGTCGCCCCAACTTTAGCGCCAGTCACCTGGTTGTATCTGTATCCTCATCCATCCTGCATGACAAACGTATCGCAGCTACTCACTGGTAGCGAGTAGGAGTTTATGTCTATTTTGATATGCCATTTTTGTTTTGGTGCTGTTATTCAGTGATGTTTCAGCTTTCTCCTCTGTCCCTCTCAGGTCTCGATAACTGGCTCTCCAACTCTCCTCTGTCGTAAGCTCGCACTTTCTGCATTCTCCTGATTAAGGTGCCCCCTTTTTTATTGCTAGTCTAATCATGCAGTTACCGCAAGTTGTCTCTCTCAACCAACCAGGGCATCCGGCCCACTGCCTGTGTCAACCGCGTAGGTGTTTATCATAATTGACATGGTGTTATTATTTTCTTGGTCGAGATGTTTTCTTGGTGTTTTATTCATTGTTTGTTTCAGCTACAAGCTCTGCTATCTCCCTCTCTTAGGTTGTGATTACCAGTTGTCTGCCGATTCTCCTCTGTTTTAACCTGACCTTCCTGCTTATCCTGGCCGAGGTGCTTGTCTTTTAATGTTAGCTACTCATGCTTTGTCTCAAGCTGTCTCTCTCATCACTCTGGGCAGACGCCCGCATAGTGCGGGCTTTCAAGGCAATGGGCTGCTGGTTGTCCGACGCATGTGCGTGTTGCATTCGGCTCATTCCTCGCTTTGTCATCTTGCTCAGTGTGCTGTTTCTGTTCTGTTAACTCTGTTTCCTTCTTCTCATTCCTCGCCCAAGAGGTATACAGCACGCTCGTTCAGAATCGGCGTGGCCACTAAGCGGGGTCTGTCCCCTACTGCGATCAAGGCGCTGGGCCGTTGGTCGTCCGGCGCATGCGCTTCCTGCATTTGACTCACTCCTCATCACGTCATTGAAGCATGCTATATCTGGTCTGTAACTTTATGTTTTCTATTCTCATTTCTGGTGACGGTGGTATTTTGCCGCACCGGCGGCATTCACTCTATCTCTTGGGGGGCTATCGCTCCGGTCACCCGGTCATGTCTGTATTCTATCCTTCTCTCATCTATCAGATTGATTTTATAGTGGTCCGTAAGCCTGTTATCTCCATATTTTGTAACATCGAACCAGCCTGGCTAGTTGCTGTAGTTGTTTATCCGTGATGTCAACTATCATACCATATTACATTATATTATAGCCTACATTCATTCATCCATTCATTCATTTACTCATTCATCACCATGTTCTACTCTCTCCCTTAGGTCACGATTCCGGCTCCCTACCTACTGTCATAATCTAAGTTTTCAGCGCTCTCCTGACCAAGGTGCATCTATCAATCAAATCATAACGCTCTACTGCCTCTCTGCTCTCAGAGCATCTGCGCCATCGCCCGTTAACATAGCATCATCATCATCGTCATCATCACAGGGCTCCAGCCTCTGCCGGGCCGCCGCCCATAGCTTAAGCCTCCACTTTCTCCTGACCAAGGTCACGGTTCTGGCTCTCCACCTACTCCCGTCACTATCTAAGTTCACAGCGCTCTCCTGCCCAAGGTGCATCTCTCAAGCATAACCTACCGCCGTGCTGTCTCTCTGCTCTCAGCGCATCCGCGCCGTGTCTTCTTGCATAGCCAAAGGTACCGACATTATCATCATCACCATCATCATCACAGGCTTCATGCCTCGGCTAGACTGCCGCCCATAGCTTAAGCCTTAGAACATCCCTATCATTTATAATCTCATTTAATCTATCATCATTCGTCTTCCAACCTATCACCTATCACCCATCATCATTGTCATCATTGTCATCATTGTCATCATTGTCATCATCATCATCATCATCATCACCTATCGTCCTTCATCTTCCGTCTATCAATCAATCATCTAACTAACTTCTCATGTCTTTCAGATGGTGTCTCCTTGTAAGCTGTAGGTGAGTTCACTTCTAATCTCTATTTTTGGGGCAGGCTACGCCCGCCTCCATCTCCGCTGGAGGATATGCCGTCCTACCCCGGAGTTCAACGCGAAGACGGGAACCTTCGCCAAACAGATTCATGCATTTTATATCAAGTGTAAATTGTTCGCCAAACGGATTCATGCATTTTGTATCATGTCTATTGTTCAATAAATGTTAATAACGTTCATTTGCCTCTCGAGTCTTCATGGTAGAAAAATACTTGCAAAATTGGCGGAAGTTTGGAAAGCTTTGTGAAGGGAATGGACGCAGCCTGTGTGTGTGTAGCTATCCTCCCCTCTCTCGTCTCGCTCTCGGATGAGCTTTGGGGATTTGAAGTTGATGCCACGGGAAATGACTACACACATTAAACTCGCCTTGGATTGCGTTGCGTTGCCTTGGATTATTGTTGACTGGACCGATAAAGGTGCAGTAGGAGTTAGATCATTCAGTGGCATGTGGCATGTGCCAGTGACATGCGGAAGTGGCATCAGTGGCATGCTATTATAAAACACATTTTTCCACTAACAGGTTAGGTTTAGGAATGAGTTTTGGTTTAGGCACAGTTCGGCATGTTTATAGGTTGGTGTAGGCTACACACATTTTTCACTGACAGGTTAGGTTTAGGAAAGAGTTTGGTTTAGGCACAGTTCGACATCGACATGCGGGAGTGGCATCACATGCAACTATAAAACACATTTTTCCACAGACAGGTTAGATTTAGGAATGAGTTTTGGTTTAGGCACAGTTCGGTTGGTTTACACACATTTTTTCACTGACAGGTTAGGTTTAGGAATAAGTTTAGGGTTAGGCACAGTTTGACATCGTAGTAGCCACTGTAACCATAGTAACCAACGTGACATGCCAACCGTGACGGCGCTTGACATGCCCGTTAACTGTTGTAATTACAGACCTAGAATACATAAATAATTAAAAATAATACTTATTATTAATAAATATTATTACACTTATTGAAAATAGTTACTATAGGTCTGTGGTTAACATAAAATCAATGGACATGTCACTGCGGCAATTCCGCATGTCAAGTCACTGGCACATGCCACAAAATGATCTAACCCCCTCTCTAAAGGTGGGCACGGAGATGTGAAGTCAAATTAATTCAGGTGCTTGGAAAATGCTGCCGAAATCATCGGAAGATGAAGGTAGGGAACTGCGACATTGCACGATTATGAATAGTGATCATGTTGGCTCATGCCAACATTTGTTAGTGACTTGTCACCTTAGCAAAAAAGCTGCTTGTTTACCTGTGGTTCATGCGATGGGAGGTCTTGTCTGCCTTCATGCCTCATATTTGTTCTGTCCCACTCAAACACGTATTCTTGCTTCATTTGGGTTAAGCAAATAAGCTCATAATCAGCCACGCAAGGCCCAGATGTTTAATTCACTACTATCATAACAGCATTAGAATAGTACACTACCATTCACGTGACGTCACCTGCTGTTGGCTGGAAACTTGAACAGAAACGGGAGCGTACCTATGTTCCCACGCCCCATTGGTCCCACAGCCCATTGGTCCCACAGCCCATTGGTCCCACAACCCATTGGTCCCACAGCCCATTGGTCCCACAGCCCATTGGTCCCACATCACTAAGATTTTTAAATTTTCATTTTTTAGGCCCATTGGTCCCACAGCCCATTGGTCCCACAGCCCATTGGTCCCACGGCCCATTGGTCCCACAGCCCATTGGTCCCACATTGCTTTTTTATTTGAATTTTTAGGCCCATTGGTCCCACCATCTGTTGAAGTGTTTGTGATGTGGGACCAATGGACTGTGGGACCATTGGGCTGTGGGACCAACGGACCTAAAAATAAATAAAAAAATGTTAGTGATGTGGGACCAATGGGCTGTGGGACCAATGGGCTGTGGGACCATTGGGCCTAATTTTGAAAAAACGCAAAAGTCTTAGCAATGTGGGACCAATGGGCTGTGGGACCAATGGGCCATGGGAACATAGAGCTGACCCCAACAGAAACATTACGTGCAGCCTGATCTCCAAAAATTCCGTGCTCCTGGACACGGATGTTAAGGACTAGAAATCCGTGTCCAGGAGCACAGATTTTGCCAAAATTCCGTGCTCCTGGACACGGAATTGTTTTCCGTGCTCCTGGACACGGAATCGTTTTCTGTGATGGGCACACAGAAGTGCTTTCTAAAGGCTATTGCCACAACACTGTGTTAATTCTATCATTAGAAAATACATACCAAATGCTAATCCTAAACAAAATAATGCTAGTTATTTAAGTTGTGCCCTGACCAAAACATTCCCTAACCTTAACCTGTCATGTTAGACATATTTTTGAGAAATACCTTTTCCAGTTGGTTGCTAGGCTATCAAATTCATATAATGAATGAAAGAAAACTAGCTGTGCCCAGACCAAAACAATCCCTAACCCTAACCTGTCAGTAAGAAATGTTTTTTTTAAGAAAAAAATATTTGAAATTAGAAAAATCCTGAGAAAAAACAAGACTGTGGAAACATAGAGCTGTGGCAATATAGAGAGCACTTCTGTGTGTCCATCACGGAAAATAATTCCGTGTCCAGGAGCACGGAATTTTGGCAAAATTTGCCAAAATTCCGTGCTCCTGGACACAGATTTTGTGTCCTTAACATCTGTGTCCAGCAGCACGGAATTTTTGGAGATCATGTTGTTACGTGTTTGACCCCTATATTAGGTCACTGCTTCATTTCGTCTTTAAGTTTGGCTATTTGTTTGTTTGGAAACTTAAATATATACACTATGTAAACATCTAGGTCTTTTAGTTGAAAAAAAATACTGATAATTGACATTTTGCTTTTGCCAAAAGCGCAGTCGAATCGTAGAATCACTCTATATGGGTTGGTTTTATTTCCTGCCGGTATGATGATGAGAAATCGAATCCCCCATCCGCCGTCTGTAACGTTGCTAATTTGACTGTGACAGCCAGTGTGCCAATCAGGAAATCTGTCAACTGCCAAAACCTGTCCGCCGCTTCAAACAAGCGTTCCACAGAGCGCGCCTCCCTCTCTCTTTCACACACACACACACACACACACACACAAAAGCATAGCGCATCCTTCCCATACACCCATGTATATATTGTATATGTTACTTAAGTTCTTATGCCCTGCACATTGACTGTATCAGTGTTATTACCGGATGATGCTTTTACAATAAATGTGTATTGTGTGTTTGTCTTTGTGTTTGTCTTATTTGAGAGAAAAGAATTCACACAATTACCTTCAGATTACTACTTTTATTATGTTACGATTTATGAGACTGGCGTAACACATGATTTATGCAATCATTAATTACATACATTATTGGTCTGCCACGTGTGAGGATTTCGGCCCTCATGCGTTGAACCAACATTATTGATACGCCAGCATGAGGAGTTCAGCATACTTCTCATGCATAATTTCTTACACTTTTATTCCTCACATAATGTAATAACACATTACATATTTGGAACTCTGCGTAAGGATTTTATACTTGGCAACCAAATTTCACTTACATTAATGTGATTTCATTTACATTAATGTAATGACCCCTACATTATTGATGCCTCTTGTGTGAGGAAGATTCATTCCTCACGCCCATTATGTAACTACCCCTACATCTGTCAGACCCACTCTAGTCAAAAATGAGACGGGAAACAGAGATACATTTTGGAAGCTTTATTTCTAGATGCAGACATATTTGTTTGCGGTATGGCTCTGTTCGGAGGAGGTTCTCGACTTCTCCATGAGCTCCATGGAAGTCAGAACAGGGAACAGCAGCTTCCATTTAGCTGGAAAGGCAACATATCCCCCATTTAAGTGATACTGTCCCATTTTTGGAAATAAGCTCATATTACACCTCCCCTCGAGATCAATAATTGAGTTCTACCTTTCTCCTGTACTTTCAACCGTTTTCTGAGTGCTGCAGTGCAAATATTACCTTGAAGCTAGCAGTTAACATTGACTCCTATGAGACCAGTTAGCCGCCAGCTGGTCTCATAGGACTCAATGTTAACTGCTAGCATGGAGGTAAAATTTGCACTGCCATACTCAGAGAACGGTTGAAAGTACAGAAGAAAGGTAAAACTCAAGGGGAGGTGTAATATGAGTTTATTTCCAAAAATGGGACAGTGTCACTTTAAGACCATACCAGAAACGCATAGTTGGAAACAGGGCATCTTACAAGCCCCCGAAACAGAATGTTAGGCCACCAAATGTGAATAACGATTATTATCATTATTGAAACTGCGGCAATGCCTGATGTTAAAAGAGAAGAAGTGCTATATTTTAGCACAGACAAGCTAAAGATAGGTCAGGCTGGCAAAAAACAGCAAATGTGCTTTTTGGGCATCAGCAACATTGCGCTAGGTGGGCAATAGTAGCAATGGGCTAGGTGGGCTGGGAGGGCAGCAGCAATAAATGGGCTAGCCAGGCAGCCAGCAGCAGTAGATGGGCTAGCCAGGCGGGCGGGCAGCGACAGCCTTGGGATCAGTGCTACTCTACTCTAGGAAATACAGCTGATTGACAAGGACCACATGACAGCAACACAATAGGCTGGAACCTCAATGACGGCAACAAATAGCTAGAATGATGGACATTTACTGCCATTGGTAAAGCCTATCCAAGAGCAGCAAGGAGACCGGAGATAGCGACAGTCAGCAGAAGCTACACTGACAAAATATGAGCGGGCAGCCGCTGGCTAGACTAGACCGACCGATGAAGCAGCAGCGAGGCTAAAAAAACCCTGCAGTAGTTACAGTAGCTGCACAATACAATCCAGCAGATCTGACAGCATATAGACTACACTAGCCAGTACCAGCTAAGGTTGGATAAATGTGATTTGACCACAAGTACGATATATACAGGCCATATTCTATGTTGGCTACAGCAGAAAGACAGTGAGGTTAGATAATGTGAGGTGGTAGCAGGTGCAGGACCCAACGCAGTTAAACTGCATGTGAGCCAGTGGTAGTTAGATAAGAGTATGAGCCAATAGCAATTGCAGCACATTGACTACTCAGGGCAATCAATGCTACCATGGACAACACGAGTCAACATGTTAACATGACTTATCACCCAGTGAGCAGACGGAACGTCTTCTGATTGGCTGAGCAGGTGTCCTTTATTCCCCGGTAGCAGGACACCTATGATGTCATGCGGGCGTGCGGGCGTCCAAGTTGCTTCTTTTCTAACTTTCTGGCAAAGTGCCGTTACTAGTTCTATCGCATCTAGTTGTCTAGTCAAGACCGCGTCGTTAGTTCTATCGCATCTGGTTGTCTAGTCAAGACCCCGTTACTAATTCTATCGCATCTGGTTGTCAAGTCAAAAACCCAGTCGTCAATTCTATCGCATTTGGTTGTCAAGTCACCCCAACATTCTGCGCGCGTCCTTACATGCCTCCGATAGAGGCTGCCCATAGCAACGTACCAAGCGCAGTGGTGAATCTACTTTCTCACGAAGCCTTAGATCAACATATTAATAACTTAATACTTAAATGCTGGTAACTGGGTGATAAGCAGAATAGTGGCCTTCGAGGTGTCCCGATATCAAGGGAAAATGGACTTGGCGAAGCTAACAGCCTTTTGGCTGCACTGTCGAGCTGTTAGAACGCTCCGCCTCTTCCATTATTTCCCCTGATATCGGGACACCTCGTCGGCCGCTATTCCATACAAACATTAGCCAGACAGCACGATTACCATTCTACAAAGCACCACAGGCGACCAGTAACAAAAACATGAGCAACACTACAGAGTACACTTGCCAAGCAAGCAGTGCTAATTCGGACTATGAGCTAAGGAAACAGTGCCAACAGACGAAACGAACGAAGATGACGAAATCAATAAAATCATCCAGATGCGGCAACATTCTGAGCTAACATGATCTACACTGATTGTGTGGAGGATGCCACCACCGTGACCTGTACACCGACGCAGCCTTCCCCAGCTGACGCCACGACACAGCTACATGAGCATGACAAGGCCTTAACGCGCTAAATATGATCTTAACCCTTTAAGCGCCACAATTTATTTTTCAAAAAAGCTGAATTTTGGCATGATAAATTCAAATGACTGTGGCTTGACACTGGTAACAGATAGAGCTTGACTGTCAATTAGACAAATATTGGGGATGACCCCAAGATTATTTTGGGAGTAAATATGCATACCTAATTTGCATATTATGACGTCATATGGTGGCGGCCATTTTGAATTTATAATAATTTTTGGAAAATATTGATAATTTTCAATAGATTATTGAATTTATTTAGCAATATTTGACATTCCATTACTATCACGTAGTGCACATACACTATGGTCAAGGACATAAGTAGTTTTAGGCAGAATATATATAGTATATATTGTAATATTGCAATAGGCCTAATATAATGCAATATTTTTCAAAAAAGCTGAATGTTGGCATGATAAATTCAAATGACTGTGGCTTGACACTGGTAACAGATAGAGCTTGACTGTCAATTAGACAAATATTGGGGATGACCCCAAGATTATTTTGGGAGTAAATATGCATACCTAATTTGCATATTATGAAGTCATATGGTGGCGGCCATTTTGAATTTTTAATAATTTTTGGAAAATATTGATAATTTTCAATAGATTATTGAATTTATTTAGCAATATTTGACATTCCATTACTATCACGTAGTGCACATACACTATGGTCAAGGAAATAAGTAGTTTTAGGCAGAATATATATAGTATATATTGTAATATTGCAATAGGCCTAATATAATGCAATAATATTGAAATATATAATGCAACAATTACTACTTTTGCCTGGAGGGCCGAACATGTTTGTATCTGTAACCTGTACCTTTTTAGCTTGTGAAACTTTCACAGAAAGGGTCAGCACACACATATTCAATTCATATTTATGCCTATTTTTACATCTGTATAGCCTACTATGGCCTTTGGAGCAGGCGCTGTATAGGCAGTAAAATGGTTGATCATGGCACAGTCTAGCTCAGTGACTTCTACAGTTTGTCACTTACATTTCACAAAACTAATGGGCAAATTGTCAACATAATGGGTATGAAATCACAAGTATTATATCCATAGTATTGTGTCCAACGTAATTAGGCTACGTTATAGCCTGACACCTGAAGCCGATCAGGAACACAATCCCCGCCCCCTCGCGTGGAGAGCGCAGCGCCCTTCCACCCTCTCCCCCGTTTGAGAGAAATATATCGCCACCTCTTTCGTCTTTATTTGCTGTTTTACTGATTTATAACTCTTACAAAGACAGTCAAAACGCTGTGACCAGTCTGATTGTCAACAACGAGTCTAAAACATTCATGTTTTAGGGTTGCCTATGCGTCTTCTCTTCACCGTGCGTTCTATTACCAAAACCTCTCCATGCGGAGATATGGCACGTTCGCCGCTGCCATCCACCCAGTAGAAGTCAGAAAGAGGGACAGAATGAGTGCGTGTGTGCTGCTTGGTGAACAGTGTTTGTCTGATCCCAGGATTATTGCGTTTGCGTCCGGATAGGTGGCTACCCGCATCTCCGAGGGCTGAATGGAGGCAGCCCACGCTAACATTACCAGGCCCACTTCTCTCACTCTAATTCCTCCACCAATACCTGTATGGACACCACGATTGCATTCGCCACTACCACCGACTCACTTGAGATCGGATAAAGTCACCGAATGAGTTTCAATGTATGTGTGTGCTTAGAGAACATCCTTGCTTCGCATGTCGGCATCACAGCCTTCGGAAGTTTCGCCACGGTAAACAAAGAGTGCTCGTCCGATCATTATCCCCCTCGTGAGATAAAAACTGTCCTTCGGAGTCAGAATAGGCAAATAACATGCTCAGAACTTCATCACGATTCAACTTCTCACTAGCCATGATGAAATAGCTCGCTGATAGTTCACTGATAACACAAACCCAACTCGCACGCAGTGTTGCCAGATTGGGCTGTTTCCCGCCCAATTGGGCTGCTTAGGATGGTCGTGTGCGGGTAAAAATGGCATTTAGCAGAAAAACCCGCCCAATTTTAGCCATAGAAATCAATACAATTTGGTTCGATTTTGAGCTTCTAGGCTGGTTTTGAGCATTGTTTGGGCTGGAAATCAT
Source organism: Engraulis encrasicolus (assembly GCF_034702125.1). Classification (NCBI taxonomy): domain Eukaryota; kingdom Metazoa; phylum Chordata; class Actinopteri; order Clupeiformes; family Engraulidae; genus Engraulis; species Engraulis encrasicolus. Next base: position 27,494,776 of record NC_085869.1, on the reverse strand, counting down.
CAGCCTCATCTGGCAACCCTGCTCGCACGCCTCGAGTCAAAGACGCAAAGTGGCTACTTCCGCATTTTGTAGTCGTTTCACAGGTCGCGTCTTTTACTGCTTCACCAAAGACTCTGTGAACTACAAAATGACGCAATCGTAGTCTTGTTTGAAAGGGTAGCATGTCTGCCAACTACTGGTAGGGAGGATGAACACTATTAAGACCGCTGGTTTGATCTACATGCGCTTTTGTTCATGATGACGTACTGTCGCAATTCTGCGACTTTGGCGCTTAAAGGGTTAACAGGCAAGCCACTACCCAACATTACATAACGGTAGCCTATAGTTGATATTGTACAATATAAATAGATGTTGCCATTTAACCAAAGTGACTCTAATTGAGAGGACGAGCTAATAGTGCCATACGGCCTGCACAAGCACAACACAACCAACTCGAGCTAGCAGAAAGATGCACAGCCATGCAAAAGTCACAGCTAGGCTTATAACCCGGCCTACACATTTAGCATCTGTTACAGATTAGCAATATAGCCATACCAGCACAGCTTACATCAGCCAGCAACATAAAGACAATACACCACTTGCTAATAGCAATGAGAGACTCCAAACAAAAGTACGAACACTACACTGGCCAAAATAGCAGGACTGACTACACACCAGCACTGAGTGAAGCTGAAACCACACCAAAGCCAGGCCAACAGCCAGAGTACCTACACAGGACTTACCAGGACTATGACTATACACACTGCAAGCACCTAGACTAGCAAACAGGAAGCAATGGTTCGCAAGAAACATGAATAGTCTAGGCTACAGAGCTAGCACAACTGGCCAAACAGGCCTACAGTAGGCCTACTAATAATCCAGCAGAGACAACATAGTTATGATGAAGCCTACTGACACCCCCCAAAACTATCAAGATGTTTGGCGCCTACGAATCCAGTGCATCAGGAATTCCATGGAAAATTAATAGGTTGTGGATGTGTAGCACAGTCACGAAAAACGGGGCTCTCATATACGATATCACAAATATTATACAGTACATATGTAGCATGTTGAATGTCGTGCGCCTTTAAGCCATAGCAGTAGTCGCTGGTGAATTGGTGTCATGTGATTGTGGGCACCACCAATTGCCAAATGCCTGAGTGTCTTTAAAAAGGCCTTGGCACCTGCTACTGCAGGAGGCAGCAGATATGTTTGCTGGTGGCATATTTGCGTGCGTTAGGGGGTTTCGTAAGCCTGAACTTAGGTCTCCAAATTGGTACTTCACGGAGAATTGGCTGCTTGCGTGAAGTGTTATTAGTTCCAACTAGATCGTGGACATTCGTTCATGAACTGTCGTATCCTGGGTATGTATGCACACTTGTCCTTCGATAGCCTATGTTGAAGACTAAGCTGGTAAACATTGTGTGTAGCCTATCTCACTTGCTGTATGACTTGACTAGGTACGGGTATTGGAGTGTCGTGACGCGCCCGTTCTGCTGCAGATTGATTAATCTGTTTCTCATCAGTCGGTATGTCATTCCCCCTTTTCCCCTCTTTATTATGGATGTAATTGCAGCTGTTTGCTCATGTGTATCTGTATCGTGCCTTGTGTGTGTGCAGGTAGCCTGCAGATTGCTAGCCGTGGGGCCGTCTGCCGGTCCGGGTTGCTGCTTTGTTTGGAGAGAGTCCTGGCTGATGACGCGCGCCGAGGGCGTGTGTACAGGAGCGCGACTGTGACGAGCGAGTGTGGGGTGTATGTGCGCGTGTTTGGTGCGTCTGGGAGCAGTGGCAATTGGTGCTCCTGTGAGCCGTGACTGCGCGTGTTCATGTGTGTGCGTTGCCCCTATTTCTGTTTTATTTGTGCTCGTTTGACGAGTTTGTTCCCTTTTGTATTTATTTTCTGGAGTCGTGCACATACCCTTGTAATTGGGCTAGCTCGTTGGGGCACCCTACTCACAGTAGCTTCACGTTTGCTGTGCATAGACTAACTGTTTTATTCTATCAAGTGTAAATAATCTTTGTGTGCTTCCCATTCCTTGCATGCTTATAACCTGTGTTTGCCGTGCTACTTGTCTCAATGCATGTGTTGTATAACTAATTGAAGCTTAAGTGGGGTTGGGCAGTCCTTACCTGCCATTGCCTATTCCGGTCACTGTGTACAGCCTCTGTTGGCTATTGTAAATATTCGTCTTATCTTTAATAAGAAAATTGTGTATTAATAAAACAAGAATGGAATGGTTCGCCTTTCTCCGTCTCTGTTGTTCTTAACGAACCTGGGTGTCTTAACGGTAGTGAATAATCTTCACTTTCTAGAGTGGGGCTCCACCTCACTCTAGTGGCGTAGTCGGGTACTGCAACCAAAATTTGGTATTTAAAACTGATAATTAATCACTAACTTCCACTCTGCTACATTTGACGTGTGTCGGCAGGAAAGGGCTTAACAGAGACGGATAGGCAACTTAACCTTTCATTGTTTTGCACTGTGGTAGGCACTTGTCCAGTTGTTTAACTTCTATGTCTGGGTTGTGAAATTGTGTTTGTAATATGTAACTCCAAACAAAGCAGCAGCCCGGTTCAGGGACTGACATTTTTTTCTCTATAGGCTACAGTTTGTTGTAGGCCTATGTTTTTGTGAGCTTTGTAACCTACATGTCATTTCAGTGTGTTGGTAAGATGTGGGAAAACGAACGGAATGAATTGACCGAAATCATGGACATGGTGAAACAGCAACAACGACTAATAGACCAACTGGAGCAGGATGTTGACAGGATGCAGCGGCCTCTACCAGGGCCGCGAGGTGGGCTTTTCATATGCTGGTGGTGCCAGCAACCAGGCCACATGGCGCGCGACTGCGATGGGGTGCGAGTTCCTGTTGGTACCCCACCCTCTCCGTCAGGCCAATCAAGTGACAAGGGACCATCGCCCCATCGGCGGCCAGCTGGACCGACATCTACCAGGCGAGGGGGGCACAGCTCTGGGAGGCTGCCGGGCTTGATGGACCCCTCTAACCAAACTTTCACAGTGCCTTGTGCCATCCTGCATTGTCTCTGCGTGTGTATGTGTGTGTGTGTAATGTTGCTGCTTAATCTCCTTTTTACATAGTATGTGTTCCCCTTCTTTTTGATGTTCGTGTGTGCGCATGTCTGCGTGAGAATGTGTGAATGTGTCTGTGTGAGTGAGTGCGCATATGTGTGAGAGTGCGTGCGCGGCTGTGTTGGCGCTCGGGGCGCAACCTAGGGCCCAGATTGATGGATTTATGTGTGTTGTCGTCAGGGCGATGTCAAAATCGGCCGGGGTAGAATGTAGCATGTTGAATGTCGTGCGCCTTTAAGCCATAGCAGTAGTCGCTGGTGAATTGGTGTCATGTGATTGTGGGCACCACCAATTGCCAAATGCCTGAGTGTCTTTAAAAAGGCCTTGGCACCTGCTACTGCAGGAGGCAGCAGATATGTTTGCTGGTGGCATATTTGCGTGCGTTAGGGGGTTTCGTAAGCCTGAACTTAGGTCTCCAAATTGGTACTTCACGGAGAATTGGCTGCTCGCGTGAAGTGTTATTAGTTCCAACTAGATCGTGGGCATTCGTTCACGAACTGTCGTATCCTGGGTATGTATGCACACTTGTCCTTCGATAGCCTATGTTGAAGACTAAGCTGGTAAACGTTGTGTGTAGCCTATCTCACCCGCTGTATGAATTGATTAGGTACGGGTATTGGAGTGTCGTGACGCGCCCGTTCTGCTGCAGGTTGATTAATCTGTTTCTCATCAGTCGGTATGTCATTCCCCCTTTTCCCCTCTTTATTATGGATGTAATTGCAGCTGTTTGCTCATGTGTATCTGTATCGTGCCTTGTGTGTGTGCAGGTAGCCTGCAGATTGCTAGCCGTGGGGCCGTCTGCCGGTCCGGGTTGCTGCTTTGTTTGGAGAGAGTCCTGGCTGATGACGCGCGCCGAGGGCGTGTGTACAGGAGCGCGACTGTGACGAGCGAGTGTGGGGTGTATGTGCGCGTGTTTGGTGCGTCTGGGAGCAGTGCCAATTGGTGCTCCCGTGAGCCGTGACTGCTCGTGTGCATGTGTGTGCGTTGCCCCTATTTCTGTTTTATTGGTGCTCGTTAGACGAGTTTTTTTTTTTTTTTTGTATTTATTTTCTGGAGTCGTGCACATACCCTTGTAATTGGGCTAGCTCGTTGGGGCACCCTACTCACAGTAGCTTCACGTTTGCTGTGCATAGACTAACTGTTTTATTCTATCAAGTGTAAATCTTTGTGTGCTTCCCATTCCTTGCATGCTTATAACCTGTGTTTGCCGTGCTACTTGTCTCAATGCATGTGTTGTATAACTAATTGAAGCTTAAGTGGGGTTGGGCAGTCCTTACCTGCCATTGCCTATTCCGGTCACTGTGTACAGCCTCTGTTGGCTATTGTAAATATTCGTCTTATCTTTAATAGGAAAATTGTGTATTAATAAAACAAGAATGGAATGGTTCGCCTTTCTCCGTCTCTGTTGTTCTTAACGAACCTGGGTGTCTTAACGGTAGTGAATAATCTTCACTTTCTAGAGTGGGGCTCCACCTCACTCTAGTGGCGTAGTCGGGTACTGCAACCAAAATTTGGTATTTAAAACTGATAATTAATCACTAACTTCCACTCTGCTACACATAGATTATTTTCGTGACCGTACTAGGAAATGGCACGAGACAGGGTTGCTACTCTGCAAGTGAACGCGCCGTCAGCACACTAGGCCTAATCAATACTTACAAAATGACTATTGAAATGATTGCAGGGGTGCAGGGGAAATGCATTTGAAAGCAGGAATAGCCTACCAAGACCAGTGGAATAAGGAGCAACTACGGAACAGCTGGAGTCTCCTAATAGAAATGCAAAAATAACCAACAGTCCCGAAAGCGCGGTTTCCAGCATCCATCACGTCAAGCACGATTGACGACACTAGCGGCTTGATACAGCGCATCAGATGAGCGGCAATGACAGTGAGTAGTGCAGCAATTCAAATCCTAGGATAGCCTACTCGCATCGTCAACTATATGTGTTCAAAAGGAGCCAACTTCATAAACAGTTTCAGAGCACAAGGCACCAACGCATATCGTCAGATTATAGGCCTACACTGTATCGCCGTACAAGACTCATAACCTGCAAAGGCACAAATAGACGACTCAATTTACCACGACTCACGTGAGTGTTTTTTGGATGCATTTATCCGGAGAGACATGATTTAGCATGATTAGCACCTCACGACAAGCATGGCTCCTTCACAGGGCAACCGCAATAGACAGCCATCATACCAAATCATCAGCCTCTTCTGAGTGTAATGATACCATACAGGGGAGAGCGGGGTAATGTGAGACATTTTTTACATGAACTCCCCTCTAGCCAAGCTAAAATTATATATCTTTACAATTTTCACATTTTCCACTAATATAGGATGTTACCCAACTATGGAAATGATCAGAATATCTATATGACCAAGAACCATATAAATATGATTGTTTTTAAAAAAGTGGTCTTGTGTCTCACTTTACCCCGGAGACGGGGTAAACTGAGACAAACCAGAGAAATTCCTGGGGTAAAGTGAACCACCACAGTTTAAGCTGATAAACTTACTTTTCTACTTTAAAACAACATGTTAACATTCCAACAGCTAGATTAATAACCACACATTCCAAATCCAATATTGTAGGGGCTGGTAAAACACTTTTTTCCATTGGTGACCTCAGTGGCTACACGCCCCATCTCTGTGAGGGGTGTTTTTAGCCCAGGTTGTCTTCCTGGTGTAATTATTTGACTTCATAGCTTTCCTACAATCAGGGCTGGATTAATATGGCCTGGCAAAGGCTGCAGGTTGCTGTGGGCCTCCCTGGAAGGTAAATTTCACAACAACATTTCATAGACAGTGTCATCATTGACATAGGAATTAAGGATAACATGTCTACCAGCCGTGGAGAAGAGTATTAACAATATTCAAAACTGTACTCAACATTACAGATTCATTTTTCAATATCACATCTTATCAGAATTCTGCAGTTTTTGACTTTAGGCCAATCAGGGGCCCTCTGGCGGCTGGGGGCCCCTAGGCCACAGCCATATTGAGCCATATATGTTAATCCGGCCCTGCCTACAATTTATATGACTAACAATAAAACCGATTAATGTAATATTTCACAAAATTGTGTTTTTAGACCTTATTTACACATGTTTTATTATATTTTTAAGTGTCTCACTTTACCCCAAATCATTTGTCTCAGTTTACCCCATACCCACCTTTTTAGAAAAAACAACATGCCTGGCTTTTCAGGCCCATCTTAAACTAACATCAACCATATGGTTTCATGTGTTGGAAGTGCAGTAACATGTATAGTATAACTTTATCTACCTGAATCTATTTTCTTTGCTGAAACAGTTGATTCTGTCTATCGGCGAAATTTTACTTTAATGTGCCAAAAACACATTTTTGTGAAAAAAAAAAACATTAATACAACCAAACAACCATTTTTTCTTTTGGTAATAAGGGAATGTGAGGGGTATGAAACCAATGTGGTTAAATGATCACAAATTTGTTCCAATGCTGAGATATAGGGAGTGTCTCACATTACCCCGCTCTCCCCTACTAAGCAACTGAATAACAGCCGACAATGCACTTACAACAGGAGTGGCGTAAAGCAGCAGCTTTTTAACGTTGGTGTGGACAAAAGGGCGTAACCCAAGAAAGCAACAATTATTAAAAGCAACGTGCAACCGTTAGCGACTAGACTAGCTCCAATGTCGAGAGAGAGAAGCCTAGTTAATTTTAAGACAAGCCACCAGAGAATTCATCTCTGCTGACGCACAGAGCGGGAACAGTGCATCAACCAAACAGCCCACCGCATCTTTAGACTGCTACTAAACGTGAAAAATGCAGTGGAATTATGCAGTATTGAAATCAGCGAAAGCAGCCCCCATGGGGAACTACACTGCCAGCAAAATAAACCATCCATGAAATTCGGGTTCAACGCCAGAAATTCGGTGGCCCGACACCAGTAAAAGTAGCAATTATGCAAATTAAGGTGCGTAAAATTTAAATGACAAGTTAAATGACACTCATATTGGGAGATATGGAAAAACAGATGACCCAGGTGAATTAAAGAAAAGCGCACAGCCTACCAGAAGATGAATCCCTATCGGTAAGAAGGAAAAGAATAAAAACAACTGATATTTAGTATAAACATAACACAAGCAAACACCACCAATTATCTAAGAAGAAGCAATGCAGGCAGCAAAACAAGCAGCAAAAAGCAATGACAGAAAAACAAATTTGGTAAATAAAGCGCGCTGAAGGTCAGCATCCAATTGCGAGCAGCAGCTTATTACACGTAACCAAAGCGCAGCTGATTCGTGGAGAGCTGTATGGATTGGGTCCAAAATGGCAGCTGACTACGTGGTCTGCCAGAACTATCGCAGGTTGCTCAATTTCTGGAAATTCAAAGCGGCGGACCATGGAGGAGATCCCCCTTTTCATATAAATTGCAATTTTCCCAGTCATAATGAATAGTTACAATTTAATGGTGGTTGTAATTTTTCATGGAAAATGTAACGTTTGTGAATGGGCAGCATGAATTATGGAAATAAACTACGACATATATTACACAGTGCACCTATAATTAACTTCATATCCAATAATTCCTGCATACTGAATGCATGGATTGCACTAAACCACATGAGTCCAGGGGTCATGCTGGTTTTACTGTGGCTCAAGGTCAGAATGCCATTAGACCTTATATGTTGTAAGTCTACAAGATTTGGTATATCATATTTAACTATGGAAAAAACACAGTTTATTTCTTAAATGTAGCATATAAAATGTAAGACTTGAGTCAAAGGTGTAACAGGAGTCAACTTTCTTCAACTACTGTCTATTAATAATGGTCCATTGTTCAGATACACTAGACAATGGATTGTTAAAATAGCCCTTTCAGTTCAACCTCTCAGCAGTTGATGATCCAGTGTTGTAAATTACAGAAATTATGCAAGAAAGAAAATTGAATAAAGTCATGAATGAGTCTGAAGAATTCATTTGATGTGCTATCATTTAGAGGCTATCATCACTCACTCATAAAGTTAATGGCAATGCTTCTAGATTCTCCAGATGTTGGGTTTATTGCTTCTGCCTGGATCTCAGTAAAGCCAAACTTGACCTCTAAACGGATTGGACGGTTTGTGCCTCCCTGGGCCTCAGCTATAGGAATTGTGAAGGAATCTATTTCCTCAACTCCCCAATCATCAATATACTTTGGATCCTGCCTTGTGCTTCTGAAGAATCTAATCTTCATTGATTTTTGCTCTCTTGTGATAGGGAAAAAATAGAAATCTATGGTTTCATTAAAACCAACAGACTCTCCCTTCTTCACAAGGCTATGGAAGAGATCCGGACAGCGTGTTTCTCCATCAGAGGATAGGTATTTCTTTTCTTGTTTATGTTCCAATTCATCAAAAACACGATCAATATCTGTACCATAGGTAAAGAGACAAATCCTTGACTTGACTACCTGTGGCCGACTTCCAAATGCTGCTGCACCAACCATCACTGCTTGCTGAGAATGCTGTGGACACAGGATGGTGCACTGACTGGCAAACTCCTCTTTCATGAAGTTCTGCAAGATTTTGCTCATGGCGTACCCGCCCACCAGCAACATGTATTTAATATGCAGCCGTGGCTTACGCATGATATCATGGAGAAGCTCAGCTGTGGCACTCAAGCTCTTATCATAAAATGACTTCAGTTTCTCAGGTGAGATTACAATTTGCCCTCTTCTCCAACTCACACCATGATCCCCTTTCAACAAGGTTTCCATACTGTAGCCTTTGTGCTTTTTCACAATTTCGTTTAAATTATATGGACATGCAAATTTGAAACCTGTATTCACTTCAGCACACTTGGCTGAGGCAAAGGTGTACATGATCCACTGAAACTCCTCTGCATTCTGCTTTACATATTCATCCCAACATTTAGAACCACATATTTTTTGCAGCAATTCTACTAACTGCCTGTCTATGTTTTGTCCTCCTTGTCCATTTCCAGATGCTTGGTCCACCTGCTTGAGAAAGCCTCCTTCAAGCACTTCGTGAACTGTGATGTCAATGGTTCCACCTGTAACACAGTATTGACATCATCCTGCTGAAATATTACATTTTAAGTCTCTCACAATAAAACATTGTTTGAGGAATATACAGTATTTATATATAAATTCCCTCTCAATTTCGTAACGACTTTCAATGTAGAACTATTTCTATGCAAATGTAATAGTTACAAGTTACAACATTCCTTTCATAAGATATCATAAAAACAGACAAAGAGGTGAAAAGGCTCATGTTTCAGAGGTGACCAAACTAGTAATTCCGCCTTGTCAATCCTCTTGTCTTGATATTTACATTTGTAGGAGAAGAATTTGTAGGATTTTTATTGATTTACACAAAATCAACATGGCGTAAATTCTTTTTTGGTGGACATGATGTCATAGGTATTGGATTTGTTTTGGGGTCATCTCTATGTTCCCCAGGTCCTATGTTCCCCTCAACCAGGGAACTTAGGACCCTTTTTTTTAAAAAGGGTTCTATGTTCCCCCCTGCATCCAAGTAGACTTCTGCCACATGGCGCAGGTTGCTATTGCAACTGTGTCAGGTTAGGTTTAGGGATAGTTTTGGTGAGGGCACACATTTAACCCTATACTGCACACATTATTATCCCATCATGGAAAAAAAATCTTGCTGTGGTTTTTGTCACATAAAATGAACTTCTTAAGACATATTTGCATTTTTTTTTTTTTTTTACAAAAAAAAGTTTTTTTGGGGGGTGCTTTTAGGTTTGTTGCCATATGGCAACATTGTGCAGTTACAGAAAGGATCCAGTGTACATTTTTACTCCAAGACCAAACAAGGGTCATACAACATTATGGATTATTTTATAGAAATGTAATTGTTTTTATCTCAGAAAAACATTGAAAGTTTACCCACAAGTTCAAGGGAGTTATTTAACACATTTTTGCCATTGAGAGAACAAGTGAATACTGTTTATTATATCCCCGAAAAACAGTATTTCAGTGGTATTACGTTGACCAACCACCAATGAATATATTAGGTATTAACACAATATCTGTGCATAGATTTGCACAAAAATGTGTATGGTAACTGTCTATAATATGTACATGAAATGATTTCATTTCGAAAGCCAACACTTTCAAGATGGCCGACATTCAAGATGGCCGATTTGCGGGCCAGGCATCTTTCAACATAACCGACAGTTTATTTGTCATAACTTTTGAATGGATGCTTGGATTTACACTAAACCTTGTGTGATAACACTCTATAATGAGTAAATAAGCCATGTAAAATTGTGAGGCTAGTGTTTTCAAGATAGCTGACTTTCAAGATGGCTGACTTTGAAGTTGATAATCTTTCGAGACGGCCTACCTTTTGTTTACGCCACAACTTTTCAATGGGTGCTTGGATTTGCAGTAACTCTTGTGTGTTAATAATATAATTGGTTTATGAGCTGTTTGAAATTTGGAGATTATGCTTTTAAAATGGCTGACTTTCAAAATGGTTGACTTTGTACAATAATTTTTGATCGGGTTAACAGATTTGCACAAACGTTGTGTGCTAATTTGCCTATTTATAACAGATAAATGAAGTCAAAACATTTTGGAGGCTTAAAATGGTCAAGATGACCGTAGCTTTATGCTCTAATCTGGGGTTTGGGGATTTTTGTGGTATACCTCTGGCAGTCTGGGGAGGCTGCATAGGCCTTGTTCGCTTTTCTGCATGTACTCAGAGTGAAAGCTCATAAAACAGTTCTGTACACCTATTATAACATTTTTTTATGTTCTTTACAGACTGCCATTTGCACTAATTATAAATATTATCAGTTATCAATCATTCAATCAATCAATAAATCAATTAATCAATCAATTAGAATCGGGTATTTGTATCAATACACTTTCCCTATTGACCGTCTTGTTCCATTACCGCACAATACATACCTATTTTTCAACATAAAATGGAAATAATTTTAGTTGAAAACTAAACAAATGGTGAAAATATATCATGACTAACTATAGATCATCCCAATATTTTTTAAAATTTTGTAAATATTGCAAAAAGTGTGAAATATCTTGGCCAATGGCAGAGCAATCTGTCAAGGAGACAAACTCATGTACAGTGAGGGAAAGAGCGAGCCTGGGGCAGTGTGTGGTGTCATGTGATGCCAACAAACCACATAATTGGATAAAACAAGGCCACAGTTTCAATATGAAAACCAATCAGTGTCTATTATTTATATTTAAATACCAGGAAATGCCAAAAGAATGGTATGTTGCCATATGGCAACACCGTGCAGTATAGGGTTAAAACCCAGAAACATTGCATTACTGACAGGTTAGGTTTAGGGATGGTTTTGGGAAGGAAACAATTTGAAAACTCGTAAACACAATGTGGGGAACATAGGACCTTTTTTCAAAAAAAGCTTCTATGTTCCCCACTGCTTCATAGTAGACTGCTGCCACATGGCAAAGTGCAGGTTGCTGTTGCACCTCTGACAGGTTAGGTTTAGGGACAGTTTTGGTCAGGGCACAAATTTAACACTCAGAAACATTGCATTACTGACAGGTTAGGTTTAGGGATGGTTTTGGGAAGGGCACAATTTGAAAACTCGGAAACATACAAACCCCAACTCCGGTGAAGTTGGGACGTTTGGTAAACTGAGAATAAAATCAAAATGCTATCATTTTCAAAACATTCAATACATTCTTTAGATGGAGAATAGTGAAAAGACAACATATCAAGTGTTAAAACCGAGAAAAAATATTGTTTTAAGGGACATGTACTCATTTCTAGTTTGATAACTGCAACACGTCTCAAATAAGTTGACACGGGAATCAGTGAAATGTTATAAACATCCAAATAAGATACAACAACAAGAAAGAACATTTCAAAAATAAATTGTACTGATGAACAATTTGAATGTCCAGGTATAAGACAATCACAGAGAGGCTGAGTCACTCAGCATTAAAGATGCAGAGGGAACAATTACCATAGTTATTACATAAAGTTTTGAATTCCCTTGATTTACCGTGATTGAGTGTATATAAGACATATTTTTGTCATTAAAATCATTGTATAGGTTCATGACATCATTAAATATATATTGGCTGTAGTCTCACTCTAGCACTCCGAGAATTACAGCTAGTGAAAACTTGACCATATTAAGGACGCGTCATGTGTGCAAATGATAGAGGGGTTTAACATTCCCCTATCCACCCGAGCTCACTTGAAATAGACCCAGACGACATGGGAAACTGTCCTTTGCTTACAGAAGTTAGCAGAAGTTGCAGAAGTCAATTCTTTGCACATCCTGTGCTACAGTGAAAATTGACCATGCAACTTGTGTTAGTGCTAACTTCAAAAGTCAGCCTCCATGATAGCATGGGGGTGCAGTAGTACATTGGTTAAGCTGTTCTAACTCACCTGTATAATTGAATACAGTACTGAATGAAATAAATGGGTTTTAAACAGCATGAAAAGCCACTCGTGCAATATATTTTGAAGGGAGATCTTCGATTACTGCCACATAGTAAGGACAAATTGTATTCTCTACTATGTTTTAACAGTTTAACTCCAACATAAGGACCAGCAGGACATAAAATGGCAGGCTTTTGGTCAAGACCTGTCACACTGTAAGCACTACAGAAAGGAAAACATTGTAAAACATGACAAGGAATACACCTACCATTTAAGCTGTTGAAATCATGTCCAAGATAGGAATCAACACTGTTTTTATATAAAATCATCTCATCGGCTAATGCTATTAACTGTTAAGTGTTGTCTTTTGTTTTGTTTTTAGTCTTCCTCGACATTTGCTGCCTTTTATTGTCCCCGTCCCAACTCTTTTGAGACACGTTGGATTTACATATTCATGAATATCCCCCAAACAATAATTTTGGTCAGTTTTGATGGCTGATATGTTTTCTTTTTACTGTTCTCCAACTAATGTCAGAACCAGACTTCTGAAAATGGCAGTATTTTGTTATTATTCACAATTAACCTTGCGTCCCAACTTCTATGGAGTTGGGGTTTGTAATTGTGGGGAACATAGAACCCTTTTTTAGAAAAAGGGCCCTAAGTTCCCCAGTCCCATACAAAGACCAGGGAACATAGGACCTGGGGAACATAGGACCTTGGGAACATAGGTACGCTCCCTTTGTTTTGACCCAAGGATTTTAGGGATACCAAGGTTTTGAGAATCGGCTGTACAGCTTAAAATGTACAAGCAGAAATAAACCTCAAACTTTCATCTGTTAATGTCGCTAGAGGGTTTGAGTTGGGCCCCTGGAATTTTTGGTGGGAAATCATGGGATAGACTAGAATGTAAAATAGACTAGAAATAGAACTAGAGATAGACTTGAAAAACAGCCTGCTGCCTGGCCCCTAATAATAATAATAATAATAATAATAATAATAATAATAATAATAATAATAATAATAAATAATAATATGAAAACATGGAATCATCAAAGGTGCCACACAGTGGATGGGTCAGTAGTAATTCAGTAAAACATGAAAAAACCTCAACAGTGTACCTCCACAGTCTACTGTGATGAACTGTGTTCCAGGCACTTGATCCAGCTTCAATGTGCCACCTTCTCCTCCCACGAAGCCATCACTCGGCAGCTCTTTGCAGTAGATTGCTGCAGCTTCGGGCTCCAGGGCCAGGATGAGCCTTTCAGGGTCTGAGTCTGTCACCAGGCCAGCCTGCAATTTGAAGTTATAGACAGTAGAAATGCAGTTGAAATTCAACATGTAGAGTACTCTGGGACCAAATGCACTCTACTGTGTATTATATGGACTCTGTAGCCCCTTAATGCACACTGTACCTCCTGTGGCAAGCTGTAATAGACATTGAAAGTTAACTACTACAGTACTACACTACTATGACAGTTCACAGGGCCTTTAGTAATACTTTACGACTTGGTCATTGCCATGCATGCACAGCTAATTTATAAAGCTGTGTCTTAAGGGGTTAAGTGTAGAGGTAACACGGCACAAAATACTATGTAGACTTTTGAAATTGTTTAAATGTGAATTACAGTAATGCTCATGAACAGTACAACTCATGAAGAATTGCCTAGGGACCTGCGATACACAAAAACACATTGTTGCACACAAATGCCTGATATAGACAACTGACTGTTGTCCTGCACGGTTTCTTCCTTCTCTGTTGTAGCTTGGACTCTAACTTCAATTTTATTTATTAAAGCAGAAATCTATTGTGAAATGGCTTACGTTGTGTTAGCATGTGATGCTGAATGTCATGGGGTGACCATGATTTGCCACAGAAATGGCACAGGGCACAAATTGACAACTCATAAACATTGCATTACGACAGGTTAGGTTTTGGGATGGTTTTGTGAAGTCCACAATTTGAAGGCTTGGAAACATACAATGCGGGGAACTTCGCACCTTTTTTTCCAAGACAGGGTTCTATGTTCCCCCCTGCTTCCAAGTAGACTGCTGCCGCATGGCAAAGCACAGGTTGTTGTTGCACCTCTGACAGGTTAGGTTTAAGGATAGTATTGGTCAGGGCACAAATTTACAACTCAGAAACATTGCATTACTGACAGGTTAGGCTTAGGTATGGTTTTGGGAAGGGCACAATTTGAAAACTCGGAAACATACAATGTGGGGACAATGAGGACGCCGTCCCATGCTTTAAATGTAATGCAAGATCTAAAATCTCACAATGCATAGAATCACATGGTAACCCTTTCCTGAAATATTACATCAGATGCAACCAAAGTAAATTACTGCAGACAGTTTTATTGCCTTAAAATAATCGGTCCATATATTAACTTTTGGTCTGCAAAATTTTGAGCAAGTTGAGGTACATTTTGGCAGTGATGACGAGTTTTTACTTCACGAGTCCAAACTATGTGTGTGTGTGTGTGTGCGTTGAAAAGTCTCTCTGTGCCTTGCGATGCACAGACAGTTCCAACACCAAGTGTTTAAGTGTCACATCCTTCTCAAAAATAAAATAAAAAACACAGAATATGCCTCACATATTGGCATCCATCTGTCATTACATTTATTGTTAAAGAGCTACAATCACATTTTTCCCAGTTTCCCATAAACGACCACACCTTCATCTCTAGATATGAACCATCTATGGAAGGAGGTTCAATCATAGAGGGTTCATATCTAGAGATGAAGGGTTGTTTATGGGAAACATTTGGGATGGAGGAGAGCACTGCTTAATTACTCTCCCCACCAACCTGGTGGGTCGGGAGTCAAACTGGCAATTTTTGTGCTATAAGTCTGGCACCCTAACCACTTACCCACGACTGCCCAGTCAATAGGTGGTGTTTTGAGTCATGTCCACCTCCACCCCCATTCCCATTTGTCACTTCCTGCTTCTGACTTCATGTCAATCTACATCCATAAGATCTACTTCCGTAAGAAATATTTTTGTTGTAAGGTGTTTTTTGAGTTTGCGTTTGTGTTTCCTGAAATGTAAGTTTGTCTCAGAGTTTGCATGGTGAGTCGAATCGGCAATCTTTGGACTACAAGTCTGACACCCTAACCACTTAACCATGACTGTTCAGCCAACAGGTGGAGTAATTTCCATCTTCACCCCTCTTCCCATTTGTCACTTCCTGTTTCCACCTGTTAGTCAATCTACTTCCATAGGACATATCTACTTCCGTAAGAAATATCTACTTCCGTAAGAAATATTTTTGTTGTAAGGTGTTTTTTGAGTTTGCATTTGTGTTTCCTGAAATGTAAATGTGTCTCAGAGTTTGCATTTGTGTTTTGTAAATTAGGTTTCACATTTGCAAATGTGTTTTATGAAATGGTAATTTGCTTTTTTTATGAAATAGGAGTACACATTCAGTAAACATACAGTACATGTGTGTTTGTCTCATAATGGAAAAGGCGATGCCGCTGCTCGCTTTCTTCCACTCTTTTCAGCCAAAACAAATTACCCCACTAAAACTTTGGACTATTTATCAACTATCGGACGGCTGAACTTCATTGCGGATGCCTGGCTGTCGAAGACCCAGCATGTAGGCTACGGCGTTCCAGCTGCACTAGCGTGTGCCCTCTGCTGTGGCTGCTCCACACCTGCCGTTTGGGGGACGCCTGCCACTTAAAGGATAACTCCGGCGTAAAATGAAAGTTTCACCATCGATTTCCCACGCCCCAAAATGTATCTAATGATGAGCCATTCCGAGAAATGCCGCGCCGTTATGGAGTTAGCTTATTTTAAGCTTTTTGACGAATATCGCAGCCAATGCATCACGGCGGGTGGAAGCTGAAGCTTAAGACCCACGAGTGAAAATATCGCACAGTGTATGCCCGGCTTTAACTAACATCGCTGTTCCGGGAGGTCTGCGGGTGGAGTGTCGGTGAGTCAGCTTGGCTGCTGGAGTCACCAACCACCACACCTCCTTTCAGCCTCTGCGTCTCCGCCATGGTCTCTTGCAACGCTGCCAGCATGCCGCCTATCTCCCTCACCCAGCAGCAGCGTCGCTCTGTCCATGGTGATTCATCGCC